>NC_064827.1:118305756-118620379 GCF_024166365.1 Elephas maximus indicus
GGGGAGGAGAGAGGACAGAGGGGGTCAGAAACTGACTTAATGAATATGAAAAGAGAGAGTGGAGGGAAGAAGTGTGCTGTCTCATTAGGGGGAGAGTAATTAGGAGTATATAGCAGGGTATATATGAATTATTGTATGAGAGACTGACTTGATTTGTAAACTTTCACTTAAAGCACAATAAAATTAAAAAAATTACCTTGTCGTTATGGAACAATCAAAAAAAAAAAAGGTCATGAAACATTTGATTAGAAATAACAAGATCGTTGACATAAAATGAAGAACGTAACTAGCGTCAGAGAACAGCACATTTAGGAATTGTAGAATGGATACATGTATTGCTCTGTACATTTTCAGCAAAAATAAAATAAATATTAAAAATGTTGCTTTTGGTGCTGTTATGGATTGGATTGTGTCCCCCCGCCCCCCCCCCAAAAATGTGTTGTAAATCCTAATCCCTATACCTATTGTTAAAATCCCATTTGGGAGTAGGTTTTCTTTGTTATGTTAATGAGGCAGTGTTAATGTAGGATGTGTCTTATGTCAATCTTTTTAAAGATATAAAAATTTTTTTTTATTAAACATGGAAGCAAGCAAGCTGAGCTGAGGGAAGACAGATGCCATGCCACATGAAGATCACCATGATCTCCAAGGAATCAAAGCTGGAAAGAGATAAGGACTTTCTCCCAGATTCCTCAGAGAGAAGATGCCTTCCTCTAGAGCTAGCACCCTGAATTTGGACTTTCAGCCTCCTAAACTGTGAGACAATGAATTTCTGTTCATTGAACCCACACACTTCCGGCATTTCTTTAATAGCAACACTAGGTAACTAAGACAGGTGAATTCCCACTTCTTCCTGAGACCGCTTCTTCCACTCTTAGGCAGGAGGCATGCCACGTGACTGACTGAGTGTAGTGGCTGCGACTTCCATTTGCCTTACTAACCCAGAAGAGTCACATTAGAGAGGGCACTCTCCCTTTGCCACCTTCTCTTCCCTGTTCTCATGCATAACCGTGTGTTCAGCTGACCCACCCACGGTGTTTACTGAGTCTCTGTCACATCCACCCTCTGCAAGCAGGCTGCATTGGGAAGCAGCAGAGAGTGAAGGGCAGCTTCTTAGACCCGCAGGCCTTCCTGCAGAAAACCTGGTGCAGGGCTACAATACTGTCCTGATGTGACTGAGGCCACACCTAAGGTAACACTTAGCTTTTCTAAAAGAAAAAGTGACATGGCTCCCTGAGAATCCTGAGTCCCACAAACTTCAGATTGGGATACTGACCTGAGGGGCAGAACCAGGTGTGAGAGTGGAAGGAGGAGGAGAAGGAGCAGCAGCAGGAGGAGGAGGAGCAGGTGGAGCAGCAGGGGCAGAAGCAGGAGGAGAAGGAGGAGTAGGAGCTGAAGGAAGAGCCGGAGGAGGAGGAACACCACAGGAAGGGGCAGGAGCAGGAGGAGGAGCAGAAGCAGGAGGAGGAGAACCACAGGTAGAGGCAGGAGCAGGGGCAGGAGCAGGAGGAGCAAGAGGAAGAGCAGGATGAGGAGGAGGAGGCGGAGCAGTAGAGAAGGATAAGGACCAGGAGGAAAAGCAGAATGAGGATGAGGGAGAGGAGCAAGAACAGAGGAGAGGCTGGAGGAGGAGTAGGAGTAGAAGGAGGAGCAGGAGGAGGAGGAGTAGAAGCAGGATGAGGATCAGGAGGAGGAGTATAAACAGGAGGAGGAGGAGGAACAGGAGCAGGAGAGGAGGGAGGAGGAGGAGGAGCAGGAGCAGGAGGAGGAGCAGGAGGAGGAGTAGGAGGAGGAGAAGGAGGAGGAACAGGAGCAGGAGAAGGAGCAGAAGCTGGAGGAGGAGCAGGAGTAGGTGAAGGAGCAGGAGCAGGAGGAGGAGCAGGAACAGGAGCAGAAGGAGGAGTAGGGGCAGGAGAAGAAGCAGGAGAAGGAGGAGGAGAACCATGAGTAGAGGCAGAAGCTGGAGAATGGTCAGGGCAGGACCAGGGGCAGAAGAATAGTAGGGGCAGGTGGCAGGAAGCCTCTGCAGCCCTTGCTCTCTGTCTGGCTTTCCTGTCCACCATAGGGCTTCTGATGCTGGCTGCCCCTGTATCCTGAGGAGCAGAGTGCTCCCCTCAACCAGTTTTTGCTCCTTCCCAACTCTTTGCAACACACAGAGAAGTAACTGGGGTGTTACAACATTCACGGAATGCTGGTGTTAAGGGAGACCATAGGTCAGATTGACATTTATCATGAAGGCTGACTCCAGGAGTGCCACAGGGTTCTCTAGAGGAGCAAAATCTGTGAAACATATGTAAGTATATATGTACAGAAATTTACTTCAAGAAAATGGCTCACACAATTGTGAGAAATGGCTCACACAATTGTGGGCTTTGGCAAGTCCCAAATCTGTGGGTCTGGTGACAGGCTGAAGACCTCTGCTGGCTCACATGGTTGTGAGGGCTGACGAGCCCAAAACCTTCAGTTCAGGTGGCAGGCTAGAGGTCTCTGGTGGCTCACAGGATGGCGGGGGTTCGTGAGTCCAAAATCTGCAGGTCAGGTGGTAGGCCAGAGACTTCTGCAGGATTACAGCCCAAGAACCGGAGACCAGGTGAAGAGAAGAGTGTGGGGTCAAGAAAAGAGAGTGAGCTTTGCTAGAACATCCATTCATATACAAGAGGCAGGCCACACTCCCAAGGACACTCCCCTTTCAACTGACAGGCTGCTCACATCAGATCACAAAATAGAAGGTGGTTACATAGTGTTTGCCAAACCACTGAGAATCATAGCCTAGCCAAGTCAACACATAACATTAATCATCACAGTCCACCCCTTTTCAACTTGGCGCCGATACACACCTTTAACCATAAATAATCTCTAAATAAAGACAATTATAAATTCATGCTAGCACCTAACATGATACAACTAACGTGCCTACAACTGAAAATGTACTATCCCTGTTTACAGCTTCTATTTTATAATAAGAAATGGGATAAGAGAAGGAAGAAAACAGATACTATACATATGTATGAATGTATAACAAAACAAGGAAGAAATACTCATAAAAATTGCCTCCTAATTTTTGCAACTGGTCATGAGGTCCTAGCTGGTGTTTAGAACTACTTTCTTCTGCTACCCATTCCTTATTCCCTTTGCCCTCAGGGAGCAGCTCAGCTGGTTGTGGTTCGTTCCTTGATGGGGTGACCCAGACCTTCATTCTGAAGGCTCTGAGCCATTAGTAGTCTCAGGATCCCTTCCTTTTGGCTAAGGATCTGCTCCCTAGAGGAATCTCAGGTAGTGAGGAGTACAATCCGAGCTAGGGAGCAAGAGCATAGACTTAGCACAGATCAATATGCTGGAGATCTGGGGCAGTCCAGGCGGCATTTGCCCAGGGATGCGTTGGGGCCAGGTGAGGAGCAGAGCATGTCCCACTCACCAGACATCTGTGGCTGTGGTGTCCAAAGAGCTGACTATCCAGATGCATGGCTGTTTTGGGAGAGCATTTGATGGCATCACCTGGCTGCCCACTGCCCCTCAGGCCTTTGGAGTGACAGAAGCACAGCCACATGGAGCTCCTGGCAGGGGCAGGATCAGGGTCTCTGAGGACTCAGAGTTCCCGTCTGTGCCTGCTGAGCGGCCCAGGACCTTCCTTGAATCACAGAGCACTGAGGAGTTCCTGGGATGACTGCAGGTAGCAGGAGTGTGTTCCACAGCAGAGAGAGTCAGACTGGGGTGGGCACAAGGAATCCACAGTGACTCCTGTTGGGACCAATTCTGAGTAAGGAGAGAGGATCTTGGGCAAGGGGCAGGGGATACACACCTGAGATGGGAGGAATGGGTTTCATACCTGCCTAGAACCCTTTACATTTGCCTGGAAGCCCCCTCTGCACTGTTCTTGTTATGCCCAGTTCACAGGTAGGCTCCCTGGCCATCTGAGACCCATGGTTCAGCTACAGATAGAGAAGGAGACCTCAAGTGCAGAAAAATCAAATACATGAACTCAAACTGAGGCTGCCGGAGGCAGACAGGTGACTGCAGGGGAGGTTACCCTCCAAACCCTGGCGAAGGGGAAGGACCCCTCACAGAAGGAAGGCCATGCAAGGCAGCTGCCACCTGCCAGCTCTTCTTGCATCTTCACATTTTTCCCCTAACCGTGTGACATCTACAGAATGGCTCTGACATCTTCCTATGGACCGTATTGCCAAGAAGAGAGCTTTTGATCCCTCCACTGAGATCAAGAGATGTTTGAAGATAAGAAGCTGAGGTGACTCTGCACGTGCCATCCGGAGGGATGACAGAGTTAGGGGCATGGCCTGGCTTTGATGCTAGTGTTCTTGGAGTTGGGGGGTGCTTCATGACAGAGCAGCTGCTTGTGATCTGGCAACGATGTGCAGGAGGTTGGATGCTGGTGTTTAAAGTGCGGGTGGCTGACATTGTGAAGCACATGTAAGTTGTGTCTGATTCTCTCAAACAGTTGATCCCTGGACTACTGAGAAATTGGGGTAGTCACATACAGGGCACTGTGCTGAGGGTCTGGAGGACCAAAACCAAGCCAAATGTTGTTGAGATGACTCTGACTCACCGCAACCCCACATGTGTCAGGGTAGAACTGTGCTCCATAGGGTTTTTTTTTTTTTTTTAAATTGTACTTTAGATGAAGCTTTACAGAACAAACTGGTTTCTCATTAAACACATGTTGTTTTATGACATTGGTTAACAACCCTACAACATGTCAACACTCTCCTTTTCAATCTTGGGTTCCCTATTACCAGATTTCTTGTCACCTCCTGCCTTCAAGTCCTTGCCCCTGAGCTGGTGTGCCCCTTTGGTCTCATTTTGTTTTATGGGTCCGTCTAATCTTTGGCTGAAGTGTGAACCTCAGAAGTGAATGCATTACTGAGCTAAAAGAGTGTCTGGGGGCCATACTCTCAGGGTTTCTCCAATCTTTGTCAGACCAGTTATTCTGGTCTTTCTTTGTGAGTTAGAATTCTGTTCTACATTTTTCTCCAGCTCTGTCCCGGATCCTCTACTGCGATCCCTGTCAGAGCCATCAGTGGTGGTAGCCAGGCACCTCCTAGTTGTACTGGACTCAGCCTGGTGGAGGCCTTGGTAGTTGTGGTCCATTAGTCCTCTGGACTAATCTTTCCCTTGTATCTTTAGTTTTCTTCATTGTTCCCTGCTCCCAAAGGAGTGAGACCAGTTGAGTATCCTAGATGGCCACTCACAGGCTTTTAAGACTCTAGATGCTACTCACCAAAGTAGAATGTAGAATATTTTCTTTTCCACAGGGTTTTTAATGGCTGATTTTTCAGAAGTAGAGTGCCAGTCCTTTCTTCCTAGTCCATGTTAGTCTAGAAGCTCAGGTGAAACCTTCTCAGCATCATGGCAACACACAAGCCTCCACTGACAGGCGTGGTGGAGGTACATTGACAGATGAGGTGCACTGACCAGAAATCGAACCTGGGTCTCCCACATGGAAGGTGAGAATTCTATCACCAAACCAACAGTGCCCTCAAGGAAAGACCTAGTTCAGAGAAACCCTAAGGTGCAATTTTCACCCCCAGTTCCCCTGAGGGACCAGGCTAAAAGCCACCCCATGGGAATCTGCCACATTGTCCCCTTGCTTGGTTCTTCCTCTTCTCTGTCTTGCTTTGCCTACTCCCTTAAAGATTTCTCGTGGGAGCCCTTCCTTTATAAAGCTTCATCTTGGGATCTACTTCTGATACAGCTAACCTAAGACAGCTCTTACCTTCAATGAAGGGAAGCCTGAGCAGAACCTGCAAGATGGTTTGGCTGGGCAGAAAGCACAGGGAAGGGCAGGTCAAGGGAGAGGGAATGATGGATGCAAAAAGGCACTGAGGTGGGAATGTGCCCAGGTGTCCTGCAGCTGCAGTGGGAGGCATGGACTGAGTTCAGGTGGAGGTATGATGAGAGGACCCAGAAGAGAAGGAGGGTGCCTTGGCCCTGGGCAGACAAACCCAGATGGGGTTATGGGAGAGGTCCCTGGGCAAGCAGGATGGGAATACCCAGGTGCCCACCACAGACATTTCCCTATGCCCCTTGCTCCAAGCAAGACCTTTAGCTGGTGCTCCAAGAAAGTCGGATTTTTTTCTTTATGTCAGAAGCAGTATAAGTAAAACCTTGCCAAACACTTGGCTATATTCTGAAAGCAGAACTCCTTGTCTTTGAGGGATTGGTTGGGAAGGAGATTGAATCCATCCTGTAGTGCTGCTTCCTGTTTGGGGCTTTTCATTCATTCACACCTACACTGATAGTTGTTGAGGGCTTACACATTTCTGGCCCTGGGCAAGATGCTGTGCTCATAGGACAGCCTGTGGACACATGAAACCAACATCCTGGTTGAAGACACAGAAAAGTGACGTAGGTAAGCAAATATGTAATTGCAAATTGTGGGAAGTATCATGAAAGGAAGGAACAAAAGGCAATGAATGAGAACAAGGGGGGTGGCTGGGAGTAGAGGGAAGGCCTCTCTGCAGAAGTGAAATTTAAGCAGAGACAAAAACACTGAGTACAAGCTAGCGCAGAGAATAGACTGGTTGTGCAAGAGCCGAATCTGGGAAAATGACAGGGAGACAGTGATGTGGGGCTGAGCGCATGGCTAGATGACATCAGAGAGGGAGGCTGGAGGCAAGAAACTTGCATCATATTCTAAGTGCAATAGGTAGGCAACTAATGATGGCAGATGTGGCTGTTGTTGTTAACTGCTGTTGAGTTGGCACCAATCATGGTGACCCCACGCGCAATGGATGTGTTGTGGATCAGACTGTTGTCATCCATAGGGTTTTCACTGGCTGATTTTCCAGTGTAGATTGCCAGACCTTTCTTCCTAATCCATCTTAGTCTGGAAGCTCCGCTGGAAGTTCAGCATCATTGCAACACACAAGGGTACACTGACAGAGAATTCTACTGAATCATCAATGCCTCATATGTGGCAGTGCCTGGTTTAAATTACAGGTATGAAAAACTCCTTGGCTCCTGCTAAGAAAATAGGCAGACAGCCCAATAGGAGGCTTCTGTTGTCACCTAGGGAGTGACGAGGGTGGCCTAGACCAGGGGGTGGCCAGGGATGTGGAGGAGGGATGAATTGATTTGAGCTACATTTTGGAAGCAGAAAGAACAGGCTTGGGGATGGATGTGGAGGGAAGAAGGGCCAAGATGGAGGAGGACCACCAGGTTTCTGGCTTGAGAACTGAGACGGGTGGTGGGGCCATTCCTTAAAACCAGGAGAACAGGAGGAAAAGGAACAGGTAGGGACATGGGAGCTCCTAGAATTTACTTGGAATGGGTCAAATTTGGGTTGCTTGAGTGAAAATTGGCTGTGTGACTCTGGAACTCAAAAAAAAAAAAAGAGGACTGGGAGACACATGATTGCCATAATGATATTATAAAGAAGGGACGTGAGAGTCCAATTCTTTCAGGAGTATCCGTCTCTTTTAGTGGATATTTCTCAGTCTTCTCAGTATCATTCTTACAATTTTTGCCACAGGGTTATATTATTTTGCATTTCATTTAAAAATAACTTTTAAACAGACTCTTATATCTCAGCTTATCCTAAGCAATTTGATCTGTGAAATAGCACAAGTTTGCTTTGCTGGTTGTACGGTTATTACTGTTGTTAGCTGCCTCTGAGTTGTCCATGACTCCTGGTGACCCCATGCTCAACAGAACCACGATGGGTTGGTGATCGGACAATTGTCACCCACAGGGTTTTCATGGGCTGATTTTTCAGAAGTAAATCACCAGGCCTTTCCTCCTTAGCCTGGAAGCTTTGCTGAAACCGCTGAGCATCATTGGTGTTGTTGTTAGGTGCTGTCAAGTCAGTGCCACTCACAGTGACGCCATGTATAACAGAATAAAATATTGCCAGGTCCTGTGTCTTCTTCACAATCGTTGCTATGTTTGAACCCGTTGTCGTACCCACTGTGTCAATCTATGTCCTTGAGCGTCTTCCTCTTTTTTGCTGACCCTCTACTTTATGGGGCGATTCTACTCTGTTCTTTAGGGTTGCTATAAGTCAGAATCGACTTGACGGCAATGGGTTTGGTTTTGTTTTCTACGTTACTAACCATGACCTCTTTCTCCAGGGACTGATCCCTTCTGATAACATATCCAAAGTATGTGAGATGTAGTCTCTCCATATGGTTGTACTTCTGGTAGTCCATGGTATATTCAATATTCTTTGCCAACAGCATAACTCATATGTATCAATTCTTCTTTGAACTTCCATTTTCATAGCCCAGTTTTTGCATGCTTATGAGGTGATACCATAGCTTGAGTCAGACGCACATTAGTCATCAATGTGACATCTTTGCTTTTGAACACCTTATAGATGTGTTTTGCAGCAGACTTCCTAAGGCATTTGATTTCTTGACTGGTGCTTCCATGGGTGTTGATTGTGGATCCAAGTAAAATAAAATCCTTTACAACTTCAATATTTTCTGTTTATCATTATGTTGTTTATTGGTCCAGTTGTGAGGATTTTTGTCTTCTTCATGTTGAGGTGTAATCCATACTGAAGGCTGTGGTCCTTGATTTTCATCAGTAAGTGCTTCAAGTCCTCTTCACTTTCAGCAAGCTAGATTGTGTCATCTGCACATCACAGTTTGTTAATGAGTCTTCCTCTAATTCTGATGTTGAGTTCTTCATGTAGTTCAGTTTCTCAGATTATTTGCTCAGCATACAGATCAAATAAATATGGTAAAAAGAACACAACCCTAACACACCCCTTTCCAATTTTAAACCATACAATATGCTCTTGCTCTGATCCAATGACTGCCTTTTGATCTATGTACACGTTCCACATGAGCACAAATAAGTGTTCTGGAATTTCCATTCTTCAAAATTTATCCATAATTTGTTACGATCCATACAGGTGAATGCCTTTGCTTAGTCAATAAAACACAGGTAAACATTTTTCTGGTATTCTCTGCTTTCAAACAGTATCCATCCAATATCAGCAATGATATCCCTCGTTTCACGTCTTCTTTTGAATCCAGTTCAAATTTCTGGTAGCTCTCTGTCAAGGTAAATGGCTGTCGCCATTTTTTAATTATCTTCAGCAAAATTTTGCTTGCATGTGATATTAATGATATTGTTTGATAATTTCTGCATTCCATTAGATCACCTTTCTCTGGAATGGATACAAATATGGATCTCTTTCAGTAGGTTGGCCAGGTAGCTGTCTTCTAAACTTCTTAACATAGATGAGTAAGCGCTTCCAGCATTGTATCCATTTGTGGAAGCAGCTCCATTGGTATTCCGTTAATTCCTGTAGCCTTGGTTTTCGTCAATGCCTTCAGTACAGCGTGGACTTCTACCTTCAGTGCCGTTGGTTTTTGATCATATGCTACCTTCTGAAATGGTTGAACATTGATCAATTCTTCTCGGTACAGTGGCTCTATGTATTCCTTCTATCTTCTTTTGACGCTTTTGCGTCATTCAACTTTTTGTCCACAGGATCCTTCAATGTTACAACTCGAGGCTTGAATTTTTTTCTTCAGTTCTTTTGGCTTGAAAAAATCCCTTTTGGTTTTCTAATTCCAGGTCTTTGCACATGTCATTGTAATACTTTGTCTTCTTGAACCACCCTTTGAAATGATCCATTTATCCCTTTTCTTCTGTTTGCTTTAGCTACTCTACATTCAAGAGCAAGTTTCAGAGTCTCTTCTGACATCCATTTTCGCCTTTTCTTTCTTTCTCTGTCTTTTTAATGATCTTTTGTTTTTTTCATGTTTGATGTCCTTGATGTTATCCCACAACTCTTCTTGTCTTTAGTTATTAGTATTTGACAGTGTCAAATCTATTCTTGAGATTGTCTCTAAATTCAGGCAGGATATAGTCAAGGTTATTCAGCATCATAGCAGCATTCAAGCTTCCACTGATAGAAGGGAAGTGGCTGGGCATGAGGTTCATTGGCTGGGAATCAAACCTGAGTCTCCTACATGGAAGGCAAAGATTCTACCAGTAAACCACCGATGCCTGCATCTGCCTAGGTAGAAGATAGCATTTTCGAGGCCTTCGCTACACGCTATGTATGGTCCTTGAAATAGCAGCACCCGGCATCATCTGGGAGTGCATCAGAATTGCTGAGTATCTGCCTTACACTGAACCTGGCTCTGTGTGACTGCAGCCACAGGCCATGTGGGACAATTGTCACAGAAAGAAATGACAATTTTCTGGGTCTATTATGCTAAATAAAATATCCTATTAATTTTAATTTCACCTATTTCTTTTAATTTTTTTTTAATGTAGCTACCAGAAAAAATTCAAAATAAATAGGGGATTTGCATTATATTTCTATGGAACAGAGCTATCCCTAGACTGACTGAATCAGAATCTGTGTTTTAGCAAGACCTCTGGGTTATCTGTGTGCTCATAAAATTCGAGAAGTGCTGCTCTAGGCTGGGTGTTGGCCAACTACAACCTCTGGCCCAAATCTAGTCTACCACCTGTTTTTGTGAATAAAATTTTATTGGAACACAGCCATGCCCATTTGTTTACATATTGTCCATTGCTCCTTTCACGCTACAGTGGTGGAGCTGAGTCATGACAGAGGTTATGGCCCACAAAGCCTAAGGCACTGATCACCTGGTGTTTGCAGACCCCTGGCCTAGGCCGTTGTTGCTTCCATATTCCACAGCCTGCACCACCGTGACAGTGCTATTTCCTGTCTGTGCCCTTGTCCCTGTTCCCTGGGATGGGTGCCCCAGGAACAAAGTACCTTTGGAGGCATGCCTCTTTCCTGGAAGTCACAAGGGAGGCCAAAGGTCCATTTGCCAAGTGACGGAAAAGACTAAAAGATGATTTAGGATCAAAAGCCCGAGTCACATTAGAAAGACCCTTTGAGATCAGCTGTTGCACACTTGTTATGATGAGGGACCTGAGGCCCAAAGAGGCGGCCTGAGCTGTGTGTGTCCAAGCAGCTGGTTGGCCACACCACTGCCGAGCTGGACTCCTCGGCTGGTGGTTTTTTACAGCCCCAGGCTGTTTTCCCAGATTGTGGGAGCCAAGTCAGGGGCTGGGGAACACAGAAATGATGTGAAGACAAAGCAGAGCTTCTGCGTATTGTACGTCCACTTGTTTTTAAGTCATAATATTTAATTTACTGTGAAGTTTTCCAATAACATCAAAAAAAGACAGATGATTTTTATGATTTTTACATCTCTCAGAGGGAGGCCTAGCGTTAGAGAAAAAGGCCTGTGAATCTTCACTCTCTTTTTCTGAGTGTGGTCCAGGGACCAGCAGCACAGCATCACCTGGTAGCCTATTAGAATGCAGAATCTCAGCCCCACCCCAGACCTGCTGACTCAGGGTCTTCAAGTCAGCAAGATCCCTAAACCAAAACCCCTTGCTATGGAGTTGATTCTGACTCAGAGCGACACTATAGGACAGAGTAGAACTGCCCCATAGAGTTTCCAAGGAGTGCCTGGTGGATTGAACTGCTGACCTTTTGGTTAGCAACCATAGCAATAACCACTACACCACCAGGGTCCCCAGGTAGATCTTGTATCCAGTGATGTGTGAAATTCATTACTCTTCATTTGTGCTTAAGTTTGGTAAGTCCCGAAAAGCCCAGCCTATCTACGGAAAATAGCACCTACGGCAATTAGTTTTAAATTGCTGAATGATCTCTCACAGCTGGTGGAGGAAACTGAGGTGGCCAATAGAAACAGCTCACTGGCACATGCAACCCCTCCCCCTCCACACACACCTGCCCAGGGCCCTCACCATACCTTATTATGCCTCTGTCACCTGGGAAGGTTTTGAAAATTCCCTTGCCCACCTTCCCCCTTCCAGAACTTCTGACATCACTGGGCTGGAGAATCGTGAGGGCTCCAGTGTGCATTCAGGGTGTCAGCCAGACTGTATGGACCCCCTTTGTGCCCAGTATCACAATCAAGAACCCCTGTATTGTACAACCCAGGTGGAGTCATTTCAAGGAATTTCTCTTGCATCATGTTGCTTAAAGGAACACAGTTTGTTCTTCCTGCCCAGGAGAGTGGAGATCCGGTTCTCTCTGGATTCTCTGAACCTCCCATGGAGCCCCTGGAGGGGTGTGATGAGGCTCTGATCGGGGTCCCACAGCCAGGAATGTTTATGGTAGGGAAAGAGCACTAGGATGAAGTTCTTCACCCTGAGAAAGATTCAGGGAATGTTCTGGAGATTAAACAGGAAGTAAGTTTATTGGAATTGTCTCTGGGTGGCACAGTTTGTGCTTGGCTACCAACCCAAACGTTGGAGGTTCGAATATACCCAGAGGTGCTGTGGAATAAAGGCCTGGTATCTGCTTCCGTAAAGATTTTAGCCAGGAAAACTTTATGAAGCAATTCTACTCTGTAACTCACGGGTTGCCAGGAGTTGGAATCAACTCAACAGCAATGAGTTTAGTGTTTTTTGTTATTGTTGTTTTTTTGGAATTTGCTTTTTCAAATCTACAAGCAGCACGCTTTATTTAACAGATACTTAAAAAAAAAAAAAAAATTTTTTTTTTTTTTTTTTATGTGGTTTAGGTCCCTGGGTGGTGCAAACAGACTGTGCTTGCCTACTAACCAAATGGTTGGTGGCTCAAATCCACCCAGGGGCACCATGGGAGAGAGGCCTGGCAATCTACTCTCATAAGATCACAGCCATTGAAGGTCTTACGGAGCTGTTCTACCCGGAAATACACGGGGTCACCATGGAGCAGAATCAACTCCATGGCACTGGGTTTGGGGCTTTTTTCTTTGTGTGTGTGTGTGTGTGTGTGTGTTTAAATGTAGTTTACTATTATGAGGCACTGCTCATAAAATCCTCATAACAATCCCATGAGGTAGAGTGGTGGGGCTTCAGGACTCTGCCCACAGGGAGGTGGAGTCGAAGTTTGTCCCCTTGATTCTGAGCCCATTTTAGTGACTGGTTGACCAAAAGAACACAGTGAATGATACTAGGTAACTTTCAAGGCTAGGTCATAAAAGGGGAGGCAGCTTCCTCCCAGCTCTCTGAATACCATTGTGCCTCCATGTAAGCAGTGAGGAGGTGGGGGAGAATCATATTTCAAAGAAGCCCAGCTAGCCCGCATGTGGAGAAGCACCGAGATGACATAAAGGGAGAGATGCCTGTCCAGCCACCAGCTGCTTCTACCCCCTGGTGTTCCAGCTCCAAACATGGCATGGAGACCCTGAGCCCAAACCACCAGACCAAGCCCTTCTCAAGTTTGTGACTCACAGAAGCCATGAGAGATAATAAGTTTGGAGGTGATTTGTTATGCAGTAATTTAACTGGGGAGTCCCTGGGTGCTGCAAATGGTTAATGTGCTGGGCTGCTAGCTCAAATGTTAGAAGTTCGAGTTTACCCAGAGGTACCTTGAAAGAAACCTGGTGGTTTACTTCCAAAAAATCAGCCATTGAAAACCTAATGGAGCACAGTTCTACTCTGAGATGCATGAAGTCACCACGAGTCGGAATCAACTGAATGGCAACTGTTTTTTTTTTTAAACTGGAACATGAGGGCACCATTATTATCTCCATTTTACAGATGAAGAAACTGAGGCACAGAGAGGTTAAGGAACCTGCCCAAAGTGATGAATCCAGAATCCAAATGCAGGCAGTCTGGCTCCACACCATTCACTGCTCATCAGCTTCTTCTTTTAATCCACCTACACTCACTTTTGTTTAACCACAGTCAGAGGCATCATGAGTTTTGCTTCCATGCATCTTGTCTGCTCTGGCATCAGAGCTTTACAGAGCAAGGCATTACCCAGATGGGAATGGGATCAAAATATCTAGAACAGATCCCCAAGGGGGCATGGATTACCGCAGGAGAGTTTTCCTAGGGGGTGGGGTCGGGGGGAGACAGCAGGGCCAGGCACAGCTCAGGTGGCCATGGTCAATGCCAGCAGCTGCATTTCCCCTGCCAGTTGCCCTGAGGCATGCACATGGGCAGGTGGATAAGGAGAAAGGGGCTGTCACACCCACAGTGGAGCCACGGCTGCTGGGAAGTCGCCCCATAGTGAGGGCTGGCCCACACTCCGTTCCTGATCCCCATGCCCAGAAGTGCCCAGCTCCGTGTGATGGCCCTGTGTTTTTCTGATTAGCCCACCCTATACTGTCCTCAGTAATGATTTCAGAGCCTCCTTGCACCCCTCAAATATTCCCTCCCCCATTCTCAGCAGATGACTTTCGGTCTGAGAGAAAATTTAGAAACCCTCAGAACTCCCTCCTTGCCCTGCCACCAAACACACGCATCTGTCCACCTCTGTGTGGACAGCTGGTATCTGTCCCTTCTCCCTAGCATGTCCCTCCACTGGGCTCAGATGCCTCCCCACCATCCTCATCCCCTCCTGTAGTTGGCGGAATCTCTCATGGCAGCATTTAGATAGATAGGTAGGTAGGTAGATAGAAAGATAGGTAGATGGTTAGGTAGAGAGAGAGACAGGTAGATAGGTAGATACGTAGGTAGGTAGGTAGATGATTGATGATAGATAGCTGTCATTGAGTTACTGGTGACCTTATGTACAACAGAACAAAATGTTGCCAGGTCCTGCATCGTCCTCATGATTGCCAGCAAGTTCTAGTCCATGGTTGCAGCTATCGTGCCAACCCATCTCAACAAGGGTCTCCCTTGCCCTTGCTGGCTTTCCACTTCACCAAACAGGACTTTCTCCTCCAGTGACTGATCCCTCTGTATGATGTATCCAAAGCAGGTGAGTGAAACAATGTTCTGTTGTGATCCATAAGGTTTTCACTGGCAAATTTTCAGAAGTATATCACCAGGCCTTTCTTCCTAGTCTGTCTTAGTCTAGAACATCTGCCGAAACCTGTCCACCATGGGTGACCCTGCTGGCATTTGAAATACCAGTGGTTAGCTTCCAGCATAATAGCCGCATGCAAGCTACCACAGTGTGACAAACTGACAGGCAGGTCGTGGATATCATCATTTAAATGTCCAAATCTACCTTGCATTATCAGCCCTCCTCCCCAAAACAAATCCCCCACTCCCTACCAGCCACTATGCCTTTCTCCTTCCTCCTCTTCACAGCCAGATCTCTCAAAGGAACTGCTCATTCTCACTGTTTCTTCTTAGCCTCTTACTTCTTGCTCAACCTTAACCTGCTCCCATCTGGCTCCTGGCCCATCATGCATCACAGTGGCTCCGGGTCCCAGGGATGCCTGGTTGCTAAAAGCATTCTGCCGTTTCACGCCATTTGATGCCTTGGCCACACTGGGTGGCACTGTGACAGCCTCTGCCTACTCGACATGCCGTCTCTTTGGCTTCTGCAGCACAAGCCTCTTCTTGTTTCCCTGATCACCTTCTTGTCTCCTTGCAGGCTCATACCCTTCAGTAGATGTAAGAAAACACAGGCCAACACCCCATCTTTCTCTGCTCACTTTATCTTCCCTACATTTAGAACCTGGAACTTAGACCGCCCTTGGTAACCATTGAAGGACTAGATAAGAGGAGAATGCTCATGTACTGGGGTTCTTGGGTGAGCGGAAAGGAGAGACAGCCTTTTGGAAACAATAACTGAAAGTGCTGAGTGGAGAAGGAAGTGGAGCTCCTAGTTTGTGGAAGGGGCTGGTGGGGTGATTGGATGGTGCTGGTGCTGTTCTCTGGTTAGATCACTCTTAGAATGTATGTCCCTGTGAGCAGGTTTGGTCACGGAGATTGGGGACAGGCAAGGGTAGGAGTCAGATGGGCTCCTGGAGTCAGATAGACATGTTCCATGCTTGTTTCTGGAGTCTTCAGATCAAAGACGGCAGGCAGAGGCACTTTTGTCCCCACTGTGTTCCCTCAAAAATGTACCAAAAAGGACCAAAAAAAAAGGAAATCAGAAAGGACATCACCTTCAGTGAATAAGACGGTGGCTACTCTGCCAACCACAAACTGTAATGCCTGCCTGTTAAATTCTGTAAACTCTGGACCAACCCAGGGACCTCCCACAACTCTGACCTCAAGCGAGATGCAGACGCCCTTAAGGGTGTTTCCAGGGATTCACATCCTGATGCCAGCCTGGGGCAGTGGATGGGCCCTCCTTGCTGCCAGAACATTGAGAGGGTGTGAAAATGTGGCCAATTCAGATGCCCGAGGAGGCAAGCAGACACATGGCTGGACCCAGGTGGGACAGAGCAAGTGGTGGGCATGGTGTCACCGAAGAGCACACACCCCATCATGGGAGAGAGCCAGTGAAATGCCGTTCTGCCCAAATGCATGCTCAGAGTTGCCAGTCACCTGATTTTCACGACGACCCAGAAATTCATAGTTTTATGTGAAATCATCTGATTTTTAGACTCTTTTTCAACTTCTTTTAAAACTCTGTGCAGGCCTAGCAAAACACATGTGGGGCCCTGAGTTAGCAACCCCTTGTGTGGGACTTGGGGACACTGGTGGTTCATTGGCAGAATTCTTCCCTTCCATGCGGGAGGCCTGGATTCAATTCCCAACCAATGCATCTCATTTGCAGCCACCACCCGTCAGTGGAGGTTCGTATGTTGCTATGGTGCTGAACCAGTTTCAGTGGATCTTCCGGACTAAGATGGGTAGGAGGAAAAACCTGGTGCTCTACTTCTGAAAGTTAGCCAGTGAAAATCCTGTGGTTCGCAATAGTCCGACCGTGTTGTGCGTGGGGTCACCGTGAGTCGAGGGCCAACTCAATGGCAGCTAACGACAACACAACCACTCTAGAACTTGGCCTCCCAGCCTGGGGGAGGTAAAGCAGGGCAGTGGTGGCTGTGATGGGTATCGGGGGCACAGCTCAAGATATAAAGTGCCTGTGGCTTGTGGAGCTGCATCTGATCCCACTCACCTGGTGAACACTCAACCTGGGGAGATAAGCCCTCAAGCCAACGACAGAAATCATGTGTCACTTCCAGGCAAAACTTCAAGAGGCAGCGTGTGATTTTGTCATCCCTGTCCACTGCTGCAGGACACTGGAAACTCGTGCTAAGATGAAACCTTAGTCAGCCTCAGTCCTTGAGTGACCACAGGGAGCGGGGCCTTGCTGGGCTGGCTGCTGACCTGCAGCAAGTACCTGGCCACTGAGATCGGGCTGCCTGTTTCCTTGGCAGATGCCTTGTCTACCCTGACTGATGCCCTTGCTTAGCATGAGGGGGAAGTGTGTGCAGTAGGGGGAATTGATGCCCTGATGTAACCAGGGCTGTTCTAGGTATCTGACAGAAGCCCTGTGGCATTGCATTCTTGGCACACAGGGCAGCAGTAGTTGTCTAGTCCAGGAGACCAGGAGACCACAGATATAATTTTCTCCCAGCTCCTGTTCATACAACCCTTTATTGTCCATCAGGGAGGGTCTGAGCAGGGCCATTTGAGCCCTTGCTGAGAATTTGCATTTCTAAGTTCCCAGACAATGGTAATGCTGCTGGTTAGGGACAGTTTCTGAGAACCACTAGTAGAGCAGCGGTTCTCAAAAATGTATTATATATAAGAATCACCTGGGGATCTTGTTAAAATGTAGATTCTGATTCAGTATATCTTGGGTGGAAATGGAAATTCTCAGCAGGGTTTCTTATCAGAACAAATCAGTTTGAAGCCCTGGGTCTGAGGCTCTTCATGGTATCAAACTTTCCTAGATCCACTAACATCTACTGGGTGTCCCCTTCCAGCCATTTCCTTGAACTGCTGTTCAGTTATGCTAGGCCATCTCGTGGGCATCCTTCCTGGGCTCCTTTGTGGCTGGCCAAGTGTGGCCATCTATTCGCTGTGTGTGTATGGTGGCTCGAGAACTGGAGCTGGGACTGTCCTGGTGCTTGGCTTTGGGGCACTGGAGAGAGCACCAGGGCTACTCCCTGGTGAGCTACTCTGCAGGGCATCTGTCAGCAGACAGTCGGAACTGTTCTCCAGAGCTCAAAGTACATGAAGGAGAGGATGTTGGGGGTGAACACCACCCATTGTGGACATCCGCAGTGCAGAAGTGAATCATGGGCGAGAGCCTCTTAGGAGGTGAACTCCTGCCCCACTCTTCCCCCAGGCTTTCTTTGGCTAAGGATGTCTGGTGGCCCACAGAGTGTGGGCAACATATACATATCAGCACTGTGCTATAGTGGAGTGTTGACCTAAGTATTCTAGGTAAACATTACAGACACAAATAACAGTCCAACTAATTTGAGCCGGCCAAGACAGTCTTAAACGAGGACTGGATGTCTTTTGAGGTAATATCATTATAGGTGATTTATTTTCTTTCTTCTTGGTACTTTATTGCATGGATTGATTTTTTAAATTTATGTTGTTATTGAGAATATACATAGCAGAACACCCACCAATTCAACCATTTCTACATGTACAATTCAGAGGAATTGATTACATACTTCAAGTTGTGCAACCATTCTCACCCTCGTTTTCTGAGTTGTTCCTTCTCCACTAATATAAACTCACTGCCACCTGAGGTTTCTATCTAATCTTTTGAGTTGCTATTGTCTCTTTGATACCATATAGATAACCACCAACCATATAGATAGTTCTTAAAAAAACATAATGCTCAAGGCAAACTTTTTTTTTTTTTTACTAGTTAAGCTAGACTATTGTTTGGTTTTAAGAAGGCTTTAGGGGATATTTTTGGTTTAAGGTTTAAAGATTATCTCATGGCAATAGTTTCAGGGGTTCATCCAGTCTCCATGGCTCCAGAAAATCTGGAGTCCATGAGAATTTGAAATTGTTCCATATTTTCTCTCTTTTGGTCAAGATTCTTCTATGGAATCTTTGATCAAAATATTCAGTAAAGGTAGCCAGGTACCATCCAGTTCTTCTGGTCTCATGGCAAAGGAGGTAGTTGTTCATGGAGGCAGTTAGCCACACATTTCATATCCTTCTCTTATTCCTGACTCTCCTTATTCCTTTGTTGTTCCAAGTGAATAGAGACTAATGGCTGCTTGCAAGTTTTTATGACCCCAGGCTCTATGCAGTGAACTAGGTGGTAGAACAGAGGCACTAAACACATTATTATGCCAATTAACTGGGATGTCTCATGAAATCATGGTCCTAAAACTCCAAGCCAAGAAATAAAATCCCATGAGGTTTTTTGTTGTACATAAGCAGCTTAAGCAGCAACTTTAAATAAGGAGACTCTGACTGGCGCAAACAGTTAATGTGCTCAGATGCTAACCCAAAGGTTGGAGGTTCAAGTTCACCCAGTCACACTTTAGAAGAAAGGCCTTGTGATTTACTTCCAAAAAACCAGCCATTGAAAACACTAGGGAGGGCGGGGCCAAGATAACGGAGTAGTCAGACACTTCCGGTGGTCCTTCTTACAACAAAGACATGAAAAAACAAGTTGATCGATTATATATGATAAACTTGGACCTCTGAACATCAAAGGCAAAGTTGAGGAATTGGACTTAGCAGCAGAGGGAGGGAGAAATGGTTCAGAAACAGCGAGAACTTGCCAGAACTGACCCAGCAGGAACCCGCACCCTGCAGGCCAATTGCACCACTGCTGCGAGCATGGTGAGGCAAGCAGAGGCATTCGGGACACGTTTTCTGCATTGGGGAGGCTGAACGGTGGAGAGCCTGCTCAACCCTCCATAATAAGCAAGAAGCAACCCACAATCAGAGGCAAATGATAAGTACCTGCATTTAACCTACCGCGATTAAAAACACCCCTTCAGAAAAAACCTCTTACCCACTTACCTACTCCCTTTCCAGTCTGCACTAGGTCCCAGCCAGCTGCATCCCATGGGCAGGTAGAAGGACCCTGCACTTTCTCTGAGCCATTCTCCCAGCCTTTAAGAAGGAATAAATGAACAAACAGGGAAAAATAATCTGCTGGCTCCCCTAAGCTGAGAATTCAGGGCAGAAACAGCTCCTTTGCCTAGGCACAGGCACAAAGAGCCCACGAACTTTGAATATCTTTCACTCCCGGATAGACCTGTGTGGGCCCATTTCAACAATGTAGGCCCTCATTAGCACAGTACAACAGGGTATAAACCTAAAGTCTAACTTCAACTGATTCAGCTACATGGTGGAGAGGCAAGTTTGTGTCACTTGACACTGCTCTGATTATTAAGTAGGGTCATTACCTACCCACATCACGGGTCTGAGGACTGGTGGCTCCACCCATGATACCTAGCCACCCACGACAGGTGTCCAAGAATAAATGGTGCCTCCCAGTCCTTACAGCCAACAGCATCGGGCGCCCATAGTCTGGATGCAAAACCCACTCTCCTATGCATTGTAGGGAACAAGGACATGCTTTCATCACAGACCCTCAGGGGTGGTTCTCAGCCCCCTGCTTTGCTCAGCACTTGACCCCCTACTGCACCCAGATACCTGTGCCTAAACCAATCACCCCTGCTCGTCTAGTCACACTTGTTGAATATCTGGACACCTGAGCTGAATTCATACCAGAAAAGTGAATGGATTTCTGGGTTCACATATCTAGTATCAGCTCTAACCACCTGGTGACAGGGCCTTAGAGCTTCAAAGGCACCAATAATCAAACTAGCACACTCGAGCAGCCTATTTGGGCATATCGAAACAAAACAAAACAAGCTAGGACACAGTGAGCAAACATTAAACAAATAAATACAATAACTTATTGATGGCTCTGAGACAACAGTCAATATCAAATTACATAAAGAGGCTGACCACAATGGCTTCAGCAAGCTCCCAAAACAAAGAACCAAGAAATCTTCTGGATGAAGGCAACTTCCTGGAATTACAAAAGATTGATACATAGAACTCTTCAAGAGATCAAGAAGGAGATCAGGCAAAATACAGAAAAAGCCAAGGAATGCACAGACAAAGCATTAGAGGAACTTAAGCAGATTAGACAAGAGCATAATGACAAATTTAATAGGCTTCAAGAATCCATAAAAAGACAACAAACAGAAACTCAGAAGATTAACAATAAAATTTCAGAATTAGACAATTCAATAGAAAGTCGTAAGAGCAGAATTGAGGCAATGGAAGTGAGAATTAGTGAGATTGAAGATAAAGCACTTGGCACCAATATATTGAGGAAAAATCAGATAAAAGAATTCAAAAAATTGAAGAAACCTTAAGAATTATGTGGGACTCTATCAAGAGGAATAACATTCAAGTGATTGGAGTGCCAGAACAGGGAGGATAACAGAAAATACAGACAGAATTGCTGAAGATTTGTTGGCAGAAATCTTCCCTGATATTGTGAAACATGAGAAGATATCTGTCCAAGATGCTTATCAAAACCCACACAAGGTAGGTCCAAAAAGAAAGTCACCAAGATATATTATAATCAAACTTGCCAAAACCAAAGATAAAGAGAGAATTTTAAGGGCAGCTAGGGATAAACAAAAAGTCACCTACAAAAGAGAGTCAATAAGACTAAGGTTGGACTACTCAGCAGAAAACATGCAGGCAAGAAGGCAATGGGATGACATATATAAAGCCTTGAAGGAAAAAAATTGCCAGCCAAGAATTATATGTGTAGGAAAACTGTCTCTTAAATATTATGGTGAAATTAGGACATTTCTGGACAAAAAGAAGTTTAGGGAATTGGCAAAAACCAAACTAAAATTACAGTTAGAAAGTCAATAACATCAGATAACAAACCAAAACTAGAACACAGGACAGAGCAACCAGGTATCAACCCACAGAGGGAAATCACAAAAATAAATCAAAGGTAACATGCTCCAAATAGGGAAACAGAGACATCGTTATGTAAAAGATGACAACATTAAAACAAAAAAGAGGGATTAAAAAATGTAGTCATAGATCTTTCATATGGAAAGGAAGTCAAGGTGATATAAAGAAATAAAAGATTGGTTTAAACTTAGAAATACAGGGGTAAATATTAAGGTAACCACAGAGAAAACTAACAATCCTACACATCGTAATAAAAATCATGAAAAGCGCAAAGACTTAGCAAATACAAAATCAACAGCAATGAAAAAGAGGAAAAGAAAATACATAAAGAAAAACGACTCAGCACAGAAAATTAAGTGGTAGAAAGAAACTGTCAACAATACACACATACAAAAAGGCATCAAAATGAGAGCACTAAACTCATACTTATCAATAATTACGCTGAATGCAAACGGACTAAATGCACCAATGAAGAGACAAAGAGTGGCAGAATGGATTAAAAAACATGATCCATCTATATGCTGCCTACAAGATAAACACTTTAGATCTAAAGACATGAAGAAACTAAAACTCAAAGGATGGAAAAAAATATATCAGCAAACAACAATGAATAAAGAGCAGGAGTGGCAATATTAATTTGTTCACTTTAAAATTTACCACAAAGAATAAGGAAGGACACTATATAACAACTAAAGGGTCAATACACCAGGAAGACATGAACATAATAAATATTTACACACCTAACAACAGGGCTCCAAAATACATAAGACAAACTCTAACAGCATTGAAAAGAGAGATAGACAGTTCCACAATAATAGGAGACTTCAACTCACCACTTTTACTGAAGCACAGAACATCGAGAAAGAAACTCAATAAAGACACAGAAGATCTAAATGCCACAACTGATCAACTTAACCTCATAGACATATACAGAACACTCCACCCAGCAGGATCCAAGTATACTTTCTTTTCTAGTGCACATGGAATATTCTGCAGAATAGACCACATATTAGGCCATAAAACAAGCCTTAAAAGAATCTGAAACTCAGAAATATTACAAAGCATCTTTTCTGACCATAAAGCCAAAAGAGTAGAAATCAATAACAGAAAAACAAAGAAAAAAAAATCAAATATATGGAAACTGAACAACACCTTGCTCAAAAACTACTGGGTTATAGAAGAAATGAAGCACAGAATAAAGAAATTCATAGAATCAAATGAGAATGAAAACATATCATACCAGAACCTTTGGGATGGAGCAAAAACAGTGCTCAGAGGTCAATCTATAGCAATAAATGCATACATCCACAAAGAAGAAAGGGACAAAATCAAAGAATTGACCTGAGAACTCGAACAAATAGAAAGAGAACAGCAAATGAAACCCTCAGGCACTAGAATAAAATTAGAGCAGAATTAAAGGAAATAGAGAACAGAAGAACAATTGAAAGACTTAACAAGACCAACAGCTGGTTCTTTGAAAAGATCAATAAAATCAATAAACCACTGGCCAAACTGACAAAAGAAAAACAGGAGAGGAAGCAAATAACCCAAATAAGAAATGATATGGGCAATATCACAACAGATCCAACTGAAATTAAAAGAATTGTAATAGAATACAATGAAAAAATTGTACTCTAACAAATTTGAAAACCTAGAGAAAACGCACAAATTTCTAGAAACACACTACCTACCTAAACTAACACAAACAGAGGTAGAACAACTAAGTAAACTTGTAACAAAAGGAGATATTGAAAAGGTAATTTAAAAACTTGCAACAACAACAACAAAAAGCCCTGGCCCTGATGGCTTCACTGGAGAATTCTACATAAATTTCAGGGAAGAGTTAACACCACCACTACTAAAGGTATTTCAGAGCATAGAAAAGGGTGGAATACTCCCAAACTCATTCTATGAAGCCAGCATAACCCTGACACCAAAACTGGGTAAGGACACCACAAAAAAAGAAAATTACAGACCAATATCCCTCATGAACTTAGATGCAAAATCCTCAACAAAACTCTAGCCAATAGAATTCAACAACATATCAAAAAAACAATTCACCATCACCAAGTGGGATTCGCACCAGGTATGCACAGGTGGTTCGACATGAGAAAAACAATCGGTGTAATCTATCACATAAATAAAACAAAAGACAAGAACCACATGATTTTATCAATTGATGCAGAAAAGGCATTTGAGAAAGTTCAACACCCATTCATGATAAAAACTCTCAGCAAAATAGGAATAGAGGGAAAATTCCTCAACATAATAAAGGGCATTTATACAAAGCCAACAGCCAACATCATCCTAAATGGAGAGTCTGAAAGCATTCCCCTTGAGATCGGGAACCAGACAAGGATGCCCTTCATCACCACTCTTATTCCACATTGTGTTGGAGGTTCTAGCCAGAGCAATTAGGCTACATAAAGAAATAAATGGCACCCAGGTTGGTAAGAAAGAAGTAAAAATGTCTCTGTTTGCAGGTAACATGATCTTATACCCAGAAAACCCTAAAGAATCCACAAGAAAACTACTGAAAGTAGCAGAAGATTTCAGCAAAGTACCAGAATACGAGATAATTATACAAAAATAAGTTGGATTCCTATACATCAACAAAGAGAACTTCGTAGAGGAAGTCACCAAATCAATACCATTTACAATAGACCCCAAGAAGATAAAATAATTGGGAATAAATCTAACCAGAGATGTAAAAGACCTATACAAAGAAAACTGTAAGACACTACTGCAAGAAATCAAAAGAGACCTAAATAAGTACAAAACATACATTGCTCATGGATAGGAAGACTCGACATTGTGAAACTGTCTATTCTACCCAAAGGGATCTACAGGTACAATGCAATCCCAATCCAAATTCCAATGGCGTTTTTTAATGAGTTGGAGAAACAAATCACCAACTTCGTATGAAAGGGAAAGAGGCCCTGGATAAATAAAGCATTACTGAAAAAGAGGAATAAAGTGGGAGTCCTCACACTACCTGCTGCAGTTGTCAAAACAGCCTGGTTCTGGTACAACAACAGATACATAGACCAATGGAACAGAATGCATCCACCTATGAGAATCCAGAAGTAAATTCATCCACCTATGAGCAGCTGATATTTGATAAACGCCCAAAGTCTGTTAAATGGGGAAAAGACTGTTTCTTTAACAAATGGTGCTGGCATAACTGGATATCCATCTGCAAAAAAATGAAATGAGACCCATACCTCACATCATGCACAAAAGCTAACTCAAAATATGAAGTCTAAAACAATAAAGATCATGGAAGAAAAAATAGGGACAATGCTAGGAGCCCTAATACATGGCATAAACAGGATACAAAACGTTACTAACAATGCACAAACACCAAAAGAGAAACTAGATAACTGGGAGCTCCTAAGAATCAAACACTTATGCTCATCCAAAGACTTCACAAAAAGAGTAAAAAGACAACCTAGAGAATGGGAAAATATTTTGGCTACGACAAATCCTGTCAGTGTCTAATCTCTAAAATCTACAAGATACTGCAAAACCTCAACAACAAGAAGACAAATAACCCAATTAAAAAATTGGCAAAGGATATGAACAGACACTTCACCAAAGAAGACATTCAGTCAGCTAACAGATACATGAGGAAATGCTCACAATCTATCAGTCATTAGAGAAATGCAAACCAAAACTACAATGAGATTCCATCTCACCCCAACAAGGCTGGCATTAATTAAAAAAAAAAACACAAAACAATAAATGTTGGAGAGGTTGCAGAGAGACTGGAACACTTATACACTGCTGATGGGAATGTAAAATGGTACTACAACCACTTTGGAAATTAATTTGGGGCTTCTGTAGAAAGCTAGAAATAGACCAACCATATGATCCAGCAATCCCACTCTTTGAAATATGTCCTAGAGAAATAAGTGCCTTCACACGAATACATACATGCACACCCATGTTCATTGCAGCACTGTTTACAACAGGAAAAAGATGAAAACAACCAAGGTGCCCATCAACAGATGAATGGATAAACAAATTATTGTATAGTCACGTAATAGAATACTACTCAATGATAAAGAACAACAAGGAATCCGTGAAACATCTCATAACATGGAAGAATCTGGAAGGCATTATGCTGAGCAAAATTAGTTGCAAAAGGACAAATATTGTATGAGACCACTATTATAAGAACTCAAGAAAAGGTTTAAATACAGAAGAAAACATTCTTCAATGGTTATGGGGGTTGGGAGCGAGGGAAGGAAGAGAGGTATTCACTAATTAGATATAGACAAGAATTATTTCAGGTGAGAGGAAGAACGACACACAATACAGGGGAAGTCAACACAACTGGAGTAATCCAAAAGGTAAGAAGTTTCCTGAATACAACCAAACACTCTGAGGGACAGAGTAGCAGGGGTGGGGTTCTGGACACCAAAGTTTCAGGGGACATCTAGGTCAACTGCCATAACAAAGTATATTAAGAAAACACTCTGCATTTCACTTTGGTGAATGGCGTCTGGGGTCTTAAAAGCTAGCAAGCAGCCCCTAGGATGCATCAATGGGTCTCAGCCCACCTGGATCAAAGGAGAATTAAGAACATATATCAAAGATACAAGGGAAATATGAGCCCAAGAGAAGAGAAGAGACTGGAAGAACTAGATGGTGCCTGGCTACCACCAATGACCACCCTGACAGGGAACACAACAGAGAATCCCTGATGGAGCAGGAGAAAAGTGGGATGCAGACCTCAAATTCTGGTAAAAAGACCAGACTTGATGGTCTGACTGAGGCTGGAGGGACCCCAGAGGTCATGGCCTCTGGAGTCTCTAATATCCCAAAACTAAAACCATTCTTGAAGCCAACTCTTCAGACAAATATTAGACTGGAGTATAAGACATAAAATGATACTAATGAGGAGTGTGCTTCTTAGCTCAAGTAGACACATGAGACTACGTGGGCAGTTTCTGTCTGGAGGTGAGATGAGAAGGCAGAGGGGGACAGGAACTGGTTGAATAGACACAGGAAATACAGGGTGGAGAGGAGGAGTGTGTTGCCACATTGAAGCGAGAGCAACTAGGGTCGCATAACCATGTGTTTATAAGTTTCTGTATGAGAAACTGGCTTGAACTGTAAACTTTCACTTAAAGCACAATAAGGAAAAAAAAAAACTGTATGGAGCACAGTTCTAACTTTGACACACATGGAGTCACCATAAGTTGGAATCTACTGGATGGCAACTTGTTGGTTGGTAAGTATTAAATAATAGATTTTCAAATCAATGAAATCCATCATTAACATCATTAACGTCATGCATCAGCTGTGTGCCCTCCAGGAAATAACTGACTTGGTACCCCCAACCTTCCCGACCTAAGTTTCCTCCTCTGAAAAGTGGATAGACCGAGGAACTTCTTGCCAGGCCATTGTAAGGATTAGAAACAATGTACTTGAAGTATGAAGCTCGGTTGCAGGCATGGGAGAGGCCGTAGGTAAACGTTCATAGACGTTCCATAGTTCAGGAAACAGAACTGCCAAGGGGAGCTCTTGGTGCATGCAAGTTTGTTTAGCTGTCAGTTGCCATTGAGTAGGCTCCAACTCACGGTGATCCTATGTAGAACAGAATGAAATATTGCCTGGTCCCATGACATTTTCATGATTGTTGATATGCTTGAGCCCATTGTTGTGGCCACTGCATTTTGAGTGCCTTCCAACCCCATGGGCTCATCTTCCAGCACTCTACTGGACAATAGTGTATGTGATCCATAGGCTTTTCATTGGCTGATTTTTGGAAGTAGATCACCAGGCTTTCTTCCTAGCCTGCCTTAGCCTGGAAGCTCTGCTGAAACTTCTCCATCATGGGTAACTCTGCTGGTATTTAAAATACTAGTGGCATAGCTTCCAGCATCATAGCAACAAACAAGCCACCACAGTACAATAAACTGACAGATGGGTGGTGAGCTTGGAAGTTAGAGGAACAGAAAACTCACCGTCAAGAGTTTTCCAACCTGAGACGGGTTAGCATTATTCAGCAGTGTGTTTCCCCAGTCTTTTGCCTTCCTGGACTCCTTGCTTGTGTCATGACATGTCTTCTTTTGATTTGTCTCCCACAGAGGCAAACTGGTCTAACTGGTGCCAGGGCTCTTGGGACTCAAAGGGGGAGAAGAGAGAGAGAGACAGAGAGGGAGGAGACACACTAGGAGTGCTGCCAAGGATGGGAGCAGTGTGATGGAGGACTGAAAGGGGGCAATAAGGGACAGTAGTGGTATTTGGGGAGGCAGTGAGTGGAAGATGAAAAACATCAGGTGAAGAAGCGTGGTGGGCACTTGGTGCCCCTTTGTGTGGCTGGAGAACACCTTACAAAACCTGAGTTATTTGAAGTCACTGTTGGTTGCCAGGCAACAGCACCCCTGGACCATGTGGACCTGCACTTTCTGCCCAGTCTATACAAACGCGCAGATTTCCTCTGATGATGTCACAGCCCCTACCCCACTGACTAAGCAGTGAATCTCCTGAGTTTTACACTCAGTGTATGATGAAAAGTTCTTAGACTGGGGAAACCTTGGTGCAGGTGAACCTGGGCAGGGCACCACTCCCATGCCTGATTTATGGGTGGGTGTGTTTTTTTTTGTGTGTGTGGGGAAAGGGAGGGCTAGCATGGTTTTTTTTTTTTTTTCCCCCAAGGAACCAATTCATCCCTTAGAGACAGATGTGTGAAAACCAGAAGCAGCGGTGCTTTCAGAATCACAGTAGGTTGCATTGACTTGGAAGGACAGGAAAATGTTTATGAACAAACGTTGTAGACTAAATTGAGTGTCTCCCTTCCCCTCAAAATATGTGTTATAACGCCTCTACCTGTGGAAGTGATCCTGTTTGGAAATAGGGTTTTCTTTGTTATGTTAATTAGGTCATATCTGAGTATGGTGGGTTCTAAATCTAATCACTTCTGAGTTATTAAAAGAGCAGATTAGGTACAGAGACAGGCACACGGGGGGTAGACAGATGCAATGTGAGGATTGTCTCTAGGCCAAAGAATCAAGGAATGCCTAGGGCTACTGAAAAGGAAGGATTGAACATGACCAGCACCATGATTTGGACTTTTGGCCTCCAAAACTATGAGAAAATAGATTTCTGTTCTTTAAGGCTATCCATCTGTGGTGTCTGTGTTACAGCAACATTGCGTGACTAAGACAAACAGTGCAACTTTTCTTTAGCTGGATGATAGGTAGAGAGATGGGTGGAGAGGCTTCACTTCTCAGCAACAGAGCTGAACAAGCCTTGCAATTCTGGTTAGCACAGCTGGGAAGGGCTCCTGAAGTCCTCCGAGCCCAAACCCTTGCTATTGGGGCTCCTATTGCTGCTCTCGGCCAGGATCCTCTTTCTGTTCCTTACGGCACCTGTGTTCTCATCATGTTGGCTCCACTTTCAAACCAACGAGGTGGATTGAGTCCTTCCCCTCTGCTGTATCTCTCCTTGCCTTCAGCTGGAGAAAGTTCTATGCTTTTAAGGGCTCATATGATTAGATTGGGCCCACTCCAACCAAAAATCCAATAATCCAGGATAATCTATTTTGAAATCTTTAATTTTAATTACTTCTACAAAGTCCCTCTGCCATGTAATATAACATATTCACAGGTTCCAGGACATGGTCATGGACATGCTTGGGAGCCATTCTGCCTATCACACCCACTCTGGGGAAAGAGACCTACTCAATTGTTTGTTGTCATTGTTAGTTGTCATTGAGTTGGCCCCCAACTCATGGTGCCCCACGCACAACGGGCACGTGTCATTCCATGATCAGTTGGTGGATGAGACCACTGTGATCCATAGGTTTTCATTGGTTGATTTTTGGAAGTGATCACCAGACCTTTCTTCCTGGTCTGTCTTAGTCTGGAAGCTCTGCTGAAACCTATTCAGCATCACAGCAACATACAAACCTCCACCGACAGGCAGGTGGTGGCTGAACGTGAGGTGCATTGGCCTGGAATCAAGCCTGAGTCCCCACACAGAAGGCGAGATTTCCACCACTGAACCTCCAATTTCCCCTGCTTGATTGGCAGGCAGCCCCAAACAACTCTGACATCTGCAAGAGAGGTCCTTGCACCGTACACCATTACTTTGCCACTTGTCTTCATAAGCAGCAATATTGACTGTGAAGAGAAGAACTTTCTCTCCAGATGCGGTCGAGAAAAAGTGACAAACAGAACGTGTTCTGATTTTTGCTTTCACTGCAAAATAAATATAACTGATGAATTTATGATGAGCAAAACCATTAATTCCATGCGTTGGATTCATAACTCTCCTTGTGTCTTTAAAGCTTGAGATATTTTGAAATGACAGCCTTGTTTTTTCAAAAAAAAAAAAGCCTTTCTAGAATTCAGTGCAAGAAGACATTGCGTGTAAACGACCTGTAGGTAGACATTTTGTATTAAGAAGGATGAGAAGCTCCTGTCCTGTGGGAGCCTTTGGTACTTATTTATGCATAATGAATAGATTCATTTAAAAGGTAAAAACCCACCAACTAAAATGTGGTCAAACAGTTTGCAGAGAGTGGAGGTGACGTACAAGGGGTAGGAAGCAGAAGTCTTGTGGTTTAATTGCTGGTTTTGTGATGAGTTATGGTATTTCTCCAGAAAAACTGAAATCAGTTATATCTTGCTATTGGACAGCTTCGGGAACTAATTCAGCCATGGTTTTTTGTCTTCTTGTCCCATCCTCACAGTCACAATCCGAGAATTTTCTCTTTTTTGTTTGGGGGAGTTGGGGTTAGGTTCCAGTTTTTTAGTGGCGTGTAATGAATCACCCAAAACTTAGTGCCTTACATCAATTTTATTATCCCAGTGCAGTGTGTTGCCTGGGATCAGCTGGATGGTTCTTCTGCTTGTTTTCCTTGGGATTGCTCATGTGTTGGCAGTTGAGTGGCAGGATGGGCCATGGTAGTAACCAAGGCAGCAGGCCTCTTGCTTTTTCCTTGTGGTTTCAGGGCCTCTGCAGTGTCTCTCCAGCAAGGAGAAAGTCCTCTTATACCAGGGTCGGCAAACTTTTCTGTAGAGGGTCAGATAGTAAATATTCTAGGACCCGTGGACCACACGGTCATTTTCAAACTACTCAATTCTGCTGTTGTAGTGTAAAAACAGCCATGGGCAATGTGTAAATAAATGGGCATGGCCATGTTCCAATAAAACTTTATTTATAAAAACAGGCAGTGGGCCAGATTTGGCTTGAGGGCCATAGTTTGCCAGTCTCTGTCTTACATGGTCACTCAGGATATCCAAAAGCCCTAAGGTGGGAACTTCCAGATTTTCTTAAGAGTTAGGTCAGGAATGGGGACAGCGTTGCCCTACTACATTCTATGAGTTAAAGCAGGCAGGTCACATGCTCCACCTAGATACAGTTTGGGGGGCTGCAAAAGGTAACAAGGAGGTGAGCTCATTGGGGCCATCTTTGGAGACCTGCTCCCACAGAGGGAGAGGAAGATATGGGGTTACACTTTGGTAAACCAAGAAACACCATTTATTTTGAAAACGAAGTTTTATAGGTATGCAATAGATTTCACTTACTATGAGTAACTAGAATCAAAATACAAAGGCTTATTTTCTCTTAAGTGCTATTCTTCCAGGATGGAGAGAATAATCTCAGTTCACATGATCTGGCGGAGAGACCACCTGTCTTCTCCACCTGCTTCCTTTCCTTAATGGTTTTTATATTTGGATACGGGAAATAGGAATACTATGTGACTGTTACTCTCAGATGTAGCAGCCATTCCGGCCATGCTGGCATCACGTTTACTGTGGTGGGTGTTCTGCTTTTTCCTGATCCACCTCTCTGTTAATCAGGTGCCCTATACTGTTGTATGGGGGATCTATGAGGGGTAGTTTTTAGAGGGCTGAGGCCTTCCCACTGGGGTGAGCAGTAGCAGCCAGCAGGGGTCGCCACGTGGTCCCACGTGATGGGAACTCTAATCCCTGGGGCAAGGGGGACCCTTCTCTCTGGCCTAGACTGTTCGACAAGCCTCCTCAGCACCACCTTCAGTTGTCCTCCCACCTTAGAGCCACCATCGAACTGTCTTATACCATACTGGATCATGCTACCCCCATCTGGAAAGCCCCCTGACTGCTCTTTTCTGCCCACAGACTGAGACATCATTTCAGAATGGTGCTCCAGTCCCTCGGTATTCCGGCTTATCCTGCCTTCCCCCTTCCCAGTAGGCACTGCCTGGGATACTACTCTGTCACCCCCTGCACTCTTCAATGTCCCCAAAGGTGCCTGGAACCTTCCGACTTTCTCATATTTACTTGAAGCCTCTAACACTTCCCTCATCTGAAGATGTGTCTTCTCATCCCAACTTACATGCCCCCTCCCCCGTGACCAAAAAAAATCGTGACCAAAGCCCTCCCTAATTCCCCTTAGTTGAATTAATTGCTCCCTCTTGAACAAACCTAAATATTTAAAAAAGGAAAACAAAAGAAAGCAGATAAGCAGATCTTTCATATTTTACACGCACGTATCCCGGATGCTCCGTGAATGCGTTCACATGCAAACTGTGAGAACACATTTACCACGGCAGAATCTGAGAAAGTATAAACGAAAATTTTAAGTGATTGTTTCTGATCCTTAATGATTCATCTCTTACCTGATGAGCAATTACATACCTGCTAGAAAGATTTCTGAAGTAGGTTCCCAAATTGCTGGTTCTCATTTCCCTCAGCGTGTATATATGTGTGTGTATAATGCACACGATCTCTTAAAGACCATGCCGACATCAAAGTTTACATGCTGCTCCTTACCAGCACCATCTTATAGATCACTGTTGAGCTTTTTGAAATAAATCTGGAAACACAGATCTTCTCTGTCCTGAACGTAGCGGTTACGTTTCTTGTAACTGTATTATGTCTGCCCAGAAGGCTCTTTTGCCTGGGGTTGGGTAGCAAACGTGTTCTTTTACTTTGTTTGCATTTATTTTTGATATAATAAGATTTGACCAAAACTGTTGTCCTCTCTGTGCTCTGAGCTGGTGCCTGGGCGAGAGGCCACCAACCTGTAGATGGAAGAGGGTTCTTGCAGATGGGTGGGGCCCTTGCTCCCCAGGATTTAGGGTTAGGACAGGCTTTCAGGGTGGGGGGGGGGTCTGGGGATGCAGGAAAGTGTGCCGTTCCCATGGAGAGCTCAGGCACACTTCACAGACACTCATGAGTGTGAAATAGGCAGCCTGGTTGTTTCAGTGGTCACCTGGTCATAGTCTCCTAGGGCTGCCATAACAAAATAAGACAAAATGGGTGGCTTATAAGCATAGAAATTTATTGTCTCACAGTTCTGGAGGAGATAAGTTCAAATCAGGGTCTCAGCCATGTTGATTTCTTTCAAGGGCTCTGGCAGAGCAATTGTTCCATACCCCTCTTCTAGCTCCTGGAAACTCCCAGCAACCATTGCTGTTTCTTGGCATCTTTACATGGTGTCTTCTCATTTTGTACTGTGTTTCTCTTTACCTGTTCTCCTCTTTATAAAACATCACTCAAAGCTCTAACAGCACTGAAAAGAATAATTGACAGTTCCATAATAATAGTAGGGGACTTCAACACACCTCTCTCCGTAAAGGACAGAACATCTAGAAAGAAATTCAACAAAGATACAGTAGATCTAAAGAGCACAGTCAGCTAACTGGACCTCATAGACATATATAGAACACCCCAGCCAACAGGTGCAAAGTATACATTCTTTTCCAACGCACATGGAACGTTCTCCAGTATAAAACATCACTCAGATGGGATTAGAATTCACCCTACAACGGTATTACCTCACGTGAACCTAACTGGTAACATCTTCAAATGAAGACCCCATTTCCGAAGTCACATTTATAGTAACAGGAGTTAGGATTCAACGTATCTTTGGGGGGGACACAATCCAACCCATAACATCTGGACTTAGACGGACACCTTGGGGTTGCTGTTCCCATGTTGCTGTTTCCACCCCCATGGTGGGCCCTCATGGTGACACACTTCCTTCCCCTCTCTCCTCTTGCCCCATTCTGACCCAGCCAGCTCTGTTTTTGCTGATTTATCTGCACATGAAAAAAGTCCTCAAGTAAAAGATTTGGGGACGTGGATGGGTTACATATTACAGCGGTATTTTTCAACATGCTGATTAAAAAAAAAAGTTGCTGATGAGTCGTTTCTGACTCATGGCAACCCCATGTGTGTCAGAGTAGAACTGTGCTCCACAGGATTTTTGAAGGGGAATATTTTTGAAGTAGATCACCAAGGCTTTCTTCCAAGGTACCTGTGGGTGGACCTGTATCTCCAACCTTTTGGTTAGCAACTGAGTACGTTAACCATTTTCACCACCGTCATGGCTTGAATTGTGTCCCCGTAAAATATGTGTCAACTTGGTTAGGCCATGATTCCCAGTATTGTGTGGTTGTCCACCATTTTGTGATTTTCTTATGTGTTATAAATCATAATCTTTGCCTGTGGTTAAAGAAGATTAGGGTGGGATGCAACGCTGTTGCTCAGGTTACATCCCTGATCCAATGTAAAGGGAGTTTCCCTGGGGTGTGACCTATACCACCTTTTATCTTACAAGAGATAAAAGGAAAGAGGAGCAAGCAGAGAGTGGGGGACCTCATACCACCAAGAAAGCAGTGCCAGGAGCACAGCACATTCTCTTTGGACCCAGGGTCCCTCTGAAGAGAAGCTCCTAGTCCAAGGGAAGATTGACAAGAAGGCCGACAGAGAGAGAAAGCCTTCCCCTGGAGCTGACACCCTGAATTTGGACTTCCAGCCTACTAAAAAAAAAAAAAATTAGACTGTGAGAAAATACGTTTCTCTTTGTTAAAGCCATCTATTTGTGGTATTTCTGTTATAGCAGCACTAGATAACTAAGACAACCATCCAGGGACTCATAGTTTCCCCACAGAGGACTCAAACACTGCACGCCTGAGTCTGAGTTCCCATGTTGTTCTTGCCATCCCGTTTCTCCTCCTGTGTTCTCTAACTTGGCATCATCAAATTACCAACACCCAAACCTAGGTTCTTCTATCTCCACTGAGTCCTCCACATCCGACCACTTGCCAGATTTTGTCATTTCTACCTCTTTGATATCCAGCCCCAACCCCCCACCCCATCCCCACCCCAGCCTGGGTCAACGTCATGTCTCATGGAGAAGACAGTGGTGGCTGCCAAGCTCACCTCCTTTCTCCAGTCTTGGTGCCCTCCCCACACTACAGAATGCTCTAAGTATAAATCTGATTAGGGTCATCTGTGGGTGCTAGAACTATCTGGTGAATGTGAGGGGATCATATAGGTTCTTGGTGCCAAAGAATCATACGATGGCTTATAACTTACAAAGGGGACGCTCCTACATGGGGAAGAGATCTTGGGGTCATGACCTTGTCCACATGATCAAGCTTAGCATCACTAACGGTGGGGCAGCTTGGCATTCTATGTCCCTTGAAGTGGTGCATAGAATGCAGGTGCACAGAAAGGATACATCATCTGTGAAGATGTCTTGAAAAAATGTTCAATCCAAGTCTAATTGAGACTCCAGATTAACTGTCAGTGTACAAGAAATACAGGGAACACTGAATTTTATGTGTAGAAATTGGTGAATTGGTGAATGTTTTGATGAGTATATTTTTACCACAATAAAAATAAGAACACAGGAAAGGAACAAATCAAATGGCATCTTAAGAAAATAATCAAACATCCAGAATATGGGACATTCTTCTAGGCAACTGACCAAGATCCTTCAAAAAGTCAGTGTAATAGAACAAAAGCTTGCTTCCAGGTTGTTGTGAGTTGCTATCAAGTCAGCTCTGATTCATGGTGACCTTATGTACAACTGAATCATTGCCCAGCATTGTATCATCTTTATGACTGTTGATAGGTTTGAGCTCAGTGTTGTGGCCACTGTATATTTTGAGTGCCATCCAACCTAGGGGCTCATCTTCCAGCACTATATCGAACAATATCCTGTTGAGATCCATACAGTTTTCATTGGGTCGCTATGAGTAGGAATTGACTCGATGGCAATGGGTTTGGTCTTCTTTTAAATAAAAGTAGCAGGATGCAGATCACTTTTCATCCTAGTCTTAGTCTGAAAGCTCTGCTGAAACCTGTTTAGCATTGTAACAACACACGAGCCTCCACATACAGATGGGGGTGGTTGCATATGAGGTGCACTGGCCAGGAATTAAACCTGGGTCTTCTGCATGGAAGGTGAGAATTATATCACGGAACCACCACTGTCCCTTTATCAGAACATCTTAGACATTTAGCTTCATAGATTGGACACCGTTGGAGGGAAAAACTTGTGCTTCAGTGTCTAATACATGTTTGGTGTCTGGTAGGTGCTGCAGGTGTAAATCATTATTTTGTACTTTGCTGTGGCCTGGGTAAATATATCACCAGAGAATATGCACTCCTGGGTGTTATGAGAAGTAGGGTGGGCTGTGACATCCCCTAGATGCTGCCAAAACTTCTCAAGTTGGATGAGTTGAGCAACTGATGTCTTCTGGAAGCTTTTTAGAGGCCTGGTCCTCTTTTCTTTTGAGTTGGGACAGAACAAGTTTGGGCCAGGAAGAATGACTGAAGACTGTCAGATACCTCTAACTACTCTGGGTTTGAAAGTGGCTTTGCCTCAAGGCTTGTTGCTATCGTGGGGTTTTATCAGCTTTGTTGAGTAAAAGCCAATTCTAGGCAATTTTTACTTGGTATGTCAACAAAGTAGAATATTAAGGTCTTATTTTTACTGGCAAGCAAGTAGGACAGCACTAGAGCAGAAGAAAATGTTTTATTCATAGATAGAGAGATAGAGGTAGTGAGAGTGAGAGGGAGAAGGATGGATATAGATATATAGATATACAGCTCTATATACTGGTAGTTAGGTTCTTATAAAATGAGACACTGTCTTACCTACTGACTTGTGTCCTTGCCCTCCAAACCCCTGGGCCTGAAAATTAACTCAGAATTCCTTACCAGAAACAGTCACCCTGTGGCAGATTCAGGGTTAAAACATGACTGGTGAGTCTTATCCCAGGACAAGTTCACAAACTAAGTTCCCCAAAGATGATTATTTTTCTTGGATACCAATTCATAATGTCATGAGCTCAGGCATATTCTAAGAGTTCCCCTGTTGGGGCTTATGTGACTCAAGAATGAAGCCACTGTATTTGGGACTGTGTGTATTGTTGCTTTGGGTTCAGAATCCTTTCTTCTGATGTGTGAAAAGTTAAGAGTTATGGGAATGATCAAGTTATAGATCCTAGGGTATCTTAGACTGCCCGCTGAGGCTTAGTAAGTATAGTACGCTGATAAATATTTGGTGGTAAGCATCCAGCTGGAGCCCAAGATTAAGAATGTAAGATTGATTCCACAGTCTCCCTAGCTACAGTTGATGGAGCTATGAAACAGGCAACTAAGGACTAGACAAGTATTAAGCTGGGATGACTCATGTGGAACCATTTTGACCCATCTGCCTAAGGGCAATGATAGGAATAGGGATAGAGAGAAAGGTAAGACCCAGGAACTGAAATTTTTTCATAAATGAGTGAGTGGTTTAGTTATTTGGGGTAGCACCAAGGGGAAGACAAGAGTGGTTCAGAGGGGATAGCATGGACTTCAAAGGAGCCGGGAGTTTTAGGGAAGAAGGAGAGAAATGGTTTGAAAGGGGGGGTGAAGATCAAGGAGGACTCCCTTCCTGACGCTGGGGTGGCATGCCGAATGTGAGAAATAACAGTCTTGACTTGACAGGTCTGCAGGAGAAGCTCATTATTTTCCCTAACAGCTATACTCTTTCTTCACCCCAGCCCTTCCCATATGTTCTTTCCTCTCACTGGAATTTGCCAATCGGTCCATCCATTCATCCACCAAACATTTGGTGGGTACTTTCTATGTTATGGGTGCTAGGCTAGACAATGGAGGTATTAAAATTAAAGACACAGTGGAATGTCCTCTCCCCTTCATCTCGACCTCTTCACTTACCTGTTGAGACGCAGGTCAAATCTTGTCTCCCAGAGATTTTTGCTGGCCCCGCCAGACAGTCTTAGACTCCACAAATGGTACTACAAAACTTTGCCAATGTCTTTCTGGCCTCTGGAAACCCTGGTGGTGTAGTGGTTAAGTGCTACAGCTGCTAACAAAAAGACTTGCAGTTTGAATCCACCAGGCACTCCTTGGAAACTCTGTGGGGCAGTTGTACTCTGTCCTAAAGAGTCCCTATGAGTCGAAATTGACTCAATGGCAAAGGGTTTGGTTTGGTTTTTTGGAATTGACCTCTATCATCCTAAAATTCTAGTTGGTTGCTTGACTAGGGGCAGAGCTGATTGGAAACTTCCTGTGGGAAGTCTCTTGACTTACCCTGCCATTCCATCCCATTCTCCTCTACCCACCCTTCAGTCCTAGTGTCTGCAATGTGTATTAACTCCTTTTATCTACATGCAAATTTCCTTTACAGATTGGCAAGCATCTAAAAGGCAGACACCAGGTCTTGTTGGATTAGTGGAGGGATGCTAAGATATGAGAAAAAAAAAAAAATTTTTTTTTTTTAAGTAACCCCAAATTCTCAATTGCTTAAAGTAATAGAGGCTTATTTCTTGCCCATGCTACATGTCCATCACAGGTTAATAGAGGGACTATGTTCATTGTAGTCACTCGAAAATCTAGGCGGACGGAACAGTTAACATTTCAAATGTTGCCATTGCCAAGTAGAAGGGAGAAGAGTGTGGAAAATCTCACATGGGCAATGGTATACTCTGGCCTGGAAGTGACACACATTACTTTTGCTCACAGCTGATTGGCCAGGGCCAGTCACGTGGCCCTACGAAACCAATCATGAAGGATTAGGAAGTGCAATCCTGACATGCACTCAAAGGTAGATAAAACAAACCAAACCAAACCCAGTGCCGTCGAGTCAATTCCAACTCACAGCGACCCTATAGGCCAGAGTAGAACTGCCCCACAGAATTTCTAAGGAGCGCCTGGCGGATTTGAACTGCCGACCCTTTGGTTAGCAGACCTAGCACTTAACCACTACACCATCAGGGTTTCCAAGGTAGATGGTGGAGCGTATTTTATGAAAAGCAGTAGTCTCTATCTACTTGTTTTTAGTGTTTGTTTTTAATCCCAGGGATTATCATAATACTTGTACTAACATGTTTAAGCTAATGAATGTACATAATCAAAAGCAGAAACTAAAAAGCAACTTATCTATGTGACCCAACATCTAATAAAATATCTGTCTCTTAATAAGTGCTCCATAAATTGTTGAATGACTGAATGATAACAGATGTTCTTAGCTATACTGGGGCTTTCTGAGACATGACTTTAAATGATCACTTAAAGCACTTTAAATGTGCACCATTGCAGTCTACAATGTGAGTGAAACAATATTTATATTCAAACGTTCTAAGAGAGAGTGTGGTTAGGTAGACAGAGTATCTTAGTTATCTAGGGCTGCTGTAAGAGAAATACCACAACTGGGTGGTTTTAACAAACAGAAATTTATTTTCTCACAGTTTAGGAGGCTAGAAGTCAGAATCCAGGGTGCCAGCTCCAGGGGAAGGTTTTCTCTCTCTGTCGGCTCTGGAGGAAAGTCCTGGTCTCTTCTGAGCTTCTGGTCATGGGCGATCTTTATGTGGCTTGGCATCTCTATTCCCCATTTCTGCTTGCTAGCTTGCTTTGAATCTCTCTCCTCTTTTTTTTTTTTATCACAAAAGAGATTGACTCAAGATACACCCTACACTAATCCTGTCTCATTAATATAACAAGGACAACCAGTCCCAAATTGGATTATAACCACAGGCATACAGGTTAGGATTTACAACACGTATTTTTGGGGGACACAGTTCAATCCATAACCCAGAGCACGGATTTTTCATTGCCCTTTCTAACAGTGGGGTTCTTGAGGAGCTGTTCAACTCTTCAAACTTCAGTTTCTGTCTGTAACAAAGAGATGTTCTCAAGATCAGGAAGCTGCTACTGTCTGGAAAGAAGTCTGCAGACTTGCACAAGTTGCTGATTGGTCAGTGGTCCTCCTAAGCTGCTGAGGCTGCTATCACTGATCAGGAATCTATGAGTCCACACTCCAGCTGATGCTGCTGAAAACCTGCTGGTATGCTGATGAGTTATATCACCTATAATTAGTTGCATTTGGAGCCTTGGTTGTGAAAATGCTGCTGCTGCTGTTAGAAGTGTTGCCAGAAGCAGAACAAAAGAGCTTTTTCCTTCTAATATACCACTAATGTCTCATCAGAAAGCTAGCTCACAGGGTGTTTGGGGAAAATAGTTTGCAGACTTCTAGCCCCTCTAGATACAGAGGAGAGCACAGAAGGATGAAAAGGGAGTCAGTGTCAACAGATAAGAAACTGGTCCAGTGTGATACTAGGAATGGAAACCATGGTCGTTAGCTCATCTTTGTACTTAGGATATGACAGGACAAAAAAAAAAAAAAGCCACTTTCCAATCTGAGAGTGTTTTCTTAACACTTTTCAAGACATCTACAATGCACGTCTGGTGAGGCTTAAGGTGTTACCTTGATGGTTTTTAATTGGATAAAGTCCAATTTACTTTTTCTTTTGCTGCTTGTGCTTTTGGTGTCATATCAAAGAAACCATTGCCTAAACCAAGACCATGAAGGCTTACTCATATTTTCTTCAAAGATTTTTTTATGGTTTAGCACTCACATTTAGCTCACTGACCCACTTTGATTTAATTTTTGTACATGGTGTGAGGTAGGGGTCCAATTTCATTCTTTTGCATGTGCTTATCCAGTTGTCCTAGCACCATTGGTAAAAAGACCATTCTTTCCCTATTGAATTATCTTGGTATCATTGTTGAAAACCAATTGACAATCAATGTAGTAGTTTATTTTTAGACTGTCAATTCTATTCCGTTAAACTATACGTTTATCCTTATGTTAGTATCATACTCTCTTGATTACCATAGATTTGCAGTAAATTTTGAAGCAGGAAATGTGAGTTCTTCAACATTGTTTTGGCTATTGCACCCAAAAGTATTAAACAAAATCAGGTACAGAGCAATTAAATTAATAAGTGTCTTAGGCTGGGTTCTCTAGAGAGGCAAAACCAGTGAACTGTATACATAAATATACACAGAGAGATTTATTTCAAGGAAATGGCTCATGCAATTGTGGAGGCTGGAAAGTCCCAAATCCATAAATCAGGTGGCAGGATGGAGGCTTCTCCTGACTCAAGTGGTTTCAGGGGCTAAGGAACCCAAGATCTGCAGGTCAGGTGTCAAGCTGAAGGCCTCTCACATTCCATGAACCAGAGGTCAGACAATGATGAGACAAACTGAGGACCGAGAGAGAAAGAGAGAGAGAGAGCACTTTGCCAGATATCTGTTTATATCATGGATGCAGGCCTTACCCCCAAGGAAACTCCTCTTCCAACTGATTGGCTGCCTATATCAGATCACAAAATGGAAGGTAATCACATACTGTCTGCCAAACCAGTAAAAATCATAGCCTAGCCAAGTTGACATGTACCATTAGCCATCATAATGAAGTTCTGTTACCTAGGGAACTTTGTTGTTAGCTGCTGTCGAGTCAGCCAGCCCCTGCCTCATGGAGACCCCACGCGCAATGGAATGAAACACTGCCTGGTTTGTCCTTCCTGATGACGTGTCCAATGTGAGTGAGTTGAAGTCTCAGACAAGATTCTGCTGTGATCCATAGGGTTTTCACTGGCTGCTTTTTGGATGTAGATTACCAGGCTTTTCTAATAGTCTGTCTTAGTCTTGAAGCTCTGCTGAGACCTGTCCACCATGAGTAACCCTGCTGGTATTGGGAATACCAGTGGCATAGCTTCCGGCATCATAGCAACACACAAGCCACCACAGTATAACAAACTGACAGATGGGTGGTGGCCATTCAGTGTAGAACTGCCTATTTTGTACGAGATTTAGGCTGCACTTAAAATTAAAATATTCTTGCTTTGCTGAGGAAGCCTGTCACCAAATAGACAACAAATGTAATCCTCAAATTTCTGTCTGACTCTGTATAAGAGCTTCTCCAATAACAGGAAGTACTGACTATTAGGTCATAAATGAATTTAATAATAATTTGGGGGAGAGAAGAGCTTAGGGGAAAGTCTGTAACTCTTGCCAACTTGGAAAATTGATGAGATAGCTGGAAAGAAAGTTGATACGGCTTTAAAAGAACATTAGTATTATGAAGATGTTTCAAGACAATTTCATCCATATTATAAAGCAATTTAGGAAATCAACCCATAAATAGTTCAGAAATAAACTTTCTTCTTTAATAAAAACTTACGATCTGTGCCCGTCTCCCCTTGGCTGTCAGTCTCTTAGCTGACCTATGTTCATATTTTATTTAAATGTTGTACACATTTTTCTGATATGTTTCGAGAATTGTGTTACAGAGTCTCTTGAGAGATAAGCACATTCAAACAGTTCCACTAATGTGGTATTTATGCTGATACAAACCCTACAGAATTTGGAAAACCCCTTTGGACACTGTGTGAATGAATATCAGCATAGCAGTATTTGACAAAGATTTTAGTGATTTTTGTGAATCAAGACAACTTTGTGAGGTGTAGGTTGGGCAGTAGGGATGAGAGCTTGGCTCTGTGCCTTGATGCCAAGTACTGTTGTTGTCAGGTGCCGTCTGGTCATTTCTGACTCATAGCGACCCTGTGTACAATAGAATGAAGCACTGCCTTGCATGTGCCATCCTCACAATCATTGTTATTCTTGGGCCCATTGTTGCAGCCACTGTGTCAGTGCATCTCACTGAGGGTCTTCCTCTTTTCTCTGACCCTCTACTTTACCAAGCATGATGTCCTTCTGCATGGACTGATCCCTCCTCAAAACATGTCCAAAGTATGTGAGACGTAGTCTTGCCATCCTTGCTTCTAAGTAGCATCCTGGTTGTACTTCTTCCAAGACAGATTTGTTTGTTCTTTTGGCAGTCCATGGTATATTCAATATTCTTCGCCAACACCACAATTCAAAGGAGTCAATTCTTCTTTGATCTCTCTTATTCATTGTTTAGCTTTCACATGCACATGAGGCAATTGAAAACACCATGGGTTGGGTCAGGCACACCTTAGCCGTCAAGATGACATCTTTGAAGGATTCTACACCATGTACTTTCCCCCACAAAATATATAAACACCCATGCACATTCACACACATGGCCATCGACACCTCTATACAGCCACACACACACATAAACACACATGTAGCTTCATGCACACACACATGCACACATAAGCATATATACATGTAAAACATGAACATACAGATGTACGCACATAAACATGTTGTTGTTAGGTGCCACTGAGTTGATTCCAACTCAAAGTGATCCTAGGTACAACAGAAAGAAACACTGCCTGGTCCTGTGCCACCCTCACTATGGTTAAGCTCATTGTTGCAGCCACTGTGTCATGCTATAGTCAACATTCTTCACCACAACCATAATTCGAAGGTATCATTTCTTCTTTGGTCTTGATTATTCATTGTCCAGCTTTCACATGCGTATCAGGGGATTGAAAACACCACAGTTTGGGTCAGGCACAATTTAGCCCTTACAGTGCTATCTTTGTTTTTTAACACTTAAAAGAGATCTTTCACATCAGATTGGCCTGATGCAATGTGTCCTTTGATTTCTTGACTGCTGCTTCCATGGGTGTTGATTGTGGATCTAAGCAAAATGAAATCCTTGACAACCTCAATCTTTTCTCCATTTATCATGATGTTACTTTTTGGTCCAGCTGTGAGGATTTTTGTTTTCTTTATATCGAGGTGTAATCCGTGCAGAAGGCTGTAGTCTTTAACCTTCATCAGTAAGTGCTTCAAGTCCTCTTCACTTTCAGCAAGCAAGGTTGTAACATCTCCATATCACAGGTTGTTGATGAGTCTTCCTCCAATTCTGATGCCATGTTCTTCATATAGTCCAGCTTCTTGGATTATTTGCTCGGCATACAGTTTGAATAAGTATGGTGAAAGACACACACCTTTCTTCACCAATAGGCAGTCATTTGAACAGAACAAGGGGATAAATTTTGTTCTGTTCAAATGACTGCCTATTGGTCTATGTACAAATCCCACATGAGCACAATTAAGTATTCTGTAATTCCCATTAATATTAAATTAAATAATTTTACCAGGTACATTTGTCATAAACAGGTTTGGAAAGAAACATAACTGACTTCTGGTAACCATTCACCTTAAATCATGGAAACAGAAGGGTAGCATTATTTTTAAAAAAGTCACTTACTAGCCCAGCAGAAACCAGTTGTGGCCGAGTCAATTCTGACTCATAGTGACCCTAAACGACAGAGTAGAACTGCCCCACAGGGTTTCCAAAGAGTGACTGGTGGATTTGAACTGCAAACCTTTTGGTTAGGAGTCAAGCTCTTAACCTCTTCGCCACCAGGGCTCTAGAGTATCCAGCTTATTGTGTGAATCCTCCCTTCAAAAGTCTCTCCCTTCCCCAGAATAAAGCTCCAGGCCCAGATGACACATGTGGCTTTTACCAAGCTTTGAAGGAACACATAGTTCCCACTTTATGCATATTTCCAATAAGTGGGGACTGAGAAATATGTCTCATATTGAACAAATATCAATTGAAATGTTTCAGCAAACGGATGCAGCCCTGGAAATGCTCACTCATCTATGCCAAGAAATTTAGAAGACAGCTACCTGGCTAACCGACTGGAAGAGATTCATATTTATGGTTATTCCCAAGAAAGGTGATCCAACTGAATGTGGAAATTATCAAACGATATCATTAATATCACACGCAAGGAAAATTTTGCTGAAGATCATTCAAAAGTGGCTACAGCAGTGTATCAGCAGGGAACTGCCAGAAATTCAGGCCGGATTCAGAAGAGGGTGTGGAACCAGGGATATCATGCTGATGTCAGATGGATCCTGGCTGAAAGCAGAGAATACCAGAAGGATGTTTACCTGTGTTTTATTGGCTATGCAAAGGCATTCGACTGTGTGGATCATAGCAAATTATGGATAACATTGTGAAGAATAGGAATTCCAGAACACTTAATTGTGCTCATGAGGAACCTGTACATAGATCAAGAGGCAGTTGTTCGGACAGAACAAGGGGATACTGAGTGGTTTAAAGTCAGGAAAGCTGTGCATCAGGGTTGTATCCTTTCACCATACCTATTCAGTCTGTATGTTGAGCTGGACTATATGAAGAAGAACGGAGCATCAGGATTGGAGGAAGACTTATTAACAACCTGCGTTATGCAGATGACACAACTTTGCTTGCTGAAAGTGAAGAAAACTTGAAGCACTTACTAATGAAGATCAAAGACCACAGCCTTCAGTATGGATTATACCTCAACATAAGGAAAACAAGTATCCTGACAACTGGACCAATAAGCAGCACCATGATAAACAGAGAAAAGATTGAAGTTGTCAAGGACTTCATTTTACTTGGATCCACAATCAACAGCCATGGAAGCAGCAGTCAAAAAATCAAAAGACGCATTGCATTGGGAAAATCTGCTGCAAAGGACCTCTTTAAAATGTTGAAAAGCAAGGATGTCACCTTGTAGACTAAGGTGTGCCTGACCCAAGCCATGGTATTTTTAATCGCTTCTTATGCATGTGGAAGCTGGACAATGAATAAGGAAGACTGAAGAAGAATTGATACCTTTGAATTGCGGTGTTGGCAAAGAATATTGACTATACCATGGACTGCCAAAAGAAAAGAACAAATCTGTCTTGCAAGAAGCATAGCAAGGATTGTAAGGATGGTGCAGGACCAGGCAGTGTTTGGTTCTGTGGTACATAGGGTCGCTATGAGTCAGAACCGACTCGATGGCACCTGACAATAACAACAACGAGGAATATGTCCCAACTCGTTTTAGGAAGCTAAGACAATCTTTATCTCAAACTGGATAGGGACAGTACACGATAAAAAAAAAAAAAAAAAAAAAAACTCACAGTTATTTGCCTTGTGAATCTAGATGTGAAAATTGTAAAAAATATGAGCTCACTGATTCTAATTATGTATTAAAGAGTAAAATATCATGAGCAATTAGAGTTTATCCCTGGAATATAAGGACGGTTTAACATCAGAAAATCTATTAAAAAGATTTTCCATCTTAGTGGACAAAGGAGAAAAACCATATGGTCCTCTTGATGGATATAAAAAATACACCAGTGTATTACTTGAGCATGAAGAGCTATTAATATTTTTTTTCAAGTGCCATACCCAAAATTCTGTCTCTTAGCAAATGAAAAATATTGTTTTTGTTGTTCTTTCAGAGAGCTATTTAGTGTAGAATATAGACGTCTCTTTCTGAAACATGTCCAAGAATGTCCAACGTTCAACTATCAAATTTAGCATCCTGGCTCCATAGAAAAATAACAAAGCTATATTAAGTTACCAATGTTAAGTAACTGGCCAACTGTATTTGTGACATTCTTAGGTTTTCAACAAATTAATGTGCCTGAGGCACATTTCTAAATGCTTCTTACAATAGCAAAAGCATGAAATTATCATCCACACAATTTACATTCCCAGGATGGCAGTTTGCATTCTATGGGGAGGGAGGCTCGGAGGCCCACACCCCATCCCCCTGTCCTGGGTATCCTGGGAAAGCTGTTCCTTTTCTGGGCCTGGTTTTATCACCTCCATTTGGGAGGAATAATAGGAGTCACCTCCTTTTAGGGCTTATGAGGAATCAATAAAATAAAGTTGAAACAACAAAAAAGTCGAGTGGATTCTGGCTCATAGCAACCCTATTAGTGAGCTAACATGAATCCTCATTTTAATGACTTGTTTTGATACATTTGACTTTCCCTACTTCTAATTCTAGAATGGAATAACTTTTTTTTTTGAATGCACATTTATGAATTTTTTGGCCGTTTTAAGCCTTTAGACATTTAACACTTTCCATCTAAAGAAAAAAAGAAAATCTAGTAACATGAAAATGCATAGCTCTGTGTAGACACCAGCCAATGCTTTTTTATATGCAAAGGGTACCAGACTCAAATTTGAAAATTTCTAGCAGTTTTCTTTCCAAGCGACTTAAATCCCATCACTGTCTAACTCATTCTCATCAACATGTAAGCTCCTGAAAAGAAACCTTTTTCCGCTTGCTGGAGGGAGCGCCAGCAGGCATTAAGTTCTTCCGTCATTTCCGTCCTGTCAGAAGCCGGTCGTGAACAGCAGGAGGGGACAGACGTGGAAGACAACTGGTAACGCATGTCACCTCTCTGTCACAGGAAATCCTAAACAACCTACAGTTTTTGATCTTGGTTTCTGACCAAGTCAACCTGGAACATTGTCAAGATATCAAGCCAGGCTTTATTTTTGGTCTTCAACCCAAGAAAAAAACAAAAGGGCATTTTCATTGTGCAAAACACAGTTTTAATTTACAGATTTCCATCCCTCCCCCCGCGCCCCCCCGCAAAAGAAAATCCAGCTCAGAAGAGACTGGTAGGGTCACAGGAGATCCAGAGTTAGAAATTCTCTTTCCACCAGCTAAGATATTAAAAAGAATGCGGGATCATTCTATAGAGCCTCGTGGAGGATTTAGGAAAAATGTGGAAAACATCTTTAAAGTGTAAAAATCCTTAGAAGCAAACATGCGCTGAATGCAGACCGTTTTCCTAGTTGGATGTGCTGTGCTGCAGGGGATCCGGCTGGGGGCAAGTCCTGGGGAGGCGAACTGAATGCAATATCGGGACGCTGTGATATCTCAATTTGCCATTTTGCATTCCACCACTGGCCTCGATCAGTCTCCTCACTCCCTCTCCCTTTCTTTTCCTAGTTGAAGAGGGCTTCTTGAGTCTCTCTGGAGCCTGCATTCTAATTTGCTCTCTCTCCCAAAAGGAATCCACTCCTCCTAGCTAAGCTGCATTTTTCGGCTTTGTGGCAATCTCATACACTTTATTTCCACTTAAAGAGCTGCCTGTTCTATTTTTTTTTTTCTCTGAGTACTTAACCTCATTTAAAAGGCTGACTTGACTTTGCATTATAAAGTTACTTGGGAGCCTGGAAGCCTATACATTTCAATGGCCTGCATCCAGCCGTTTTAAGCCAACAAGCCTGCCTTTCTCCTGACCCTTCTAAGCTTTTGTTCACAAGCCTACAGGCTGGGTCCTTACAAGTGATTTGTTTCCATTAGAGCGTGCCTCCCTGCAGCTATCCGTGACCATTTTGTACTCAGGGCTTTGCAACTGGCACGTCTCAACATTCCTAAAATCCCAGAGAGGATCTCAAAATAGAATAAGAAATGAGAATTTAAATTAGAAGCAACAGCCCTGGCGAGGGGCTGCCAGTTTAGGGGGCAGATACTGCCTCGTGTGCCCCCCTGAGCCCCACGCTGTTTCCCTGCAACGTTTTGCCATGCTAGACCTGTCTACGCTCGCTGAGCTACTCAGAGCGGCCTGATTTAAAGAGATGCCTGAGAAGCTACCTGAGGCTGGGGCACATACATTCATAAGCTTTTTTAGGAGAGAGGCAGAACACTTAGGTCCCTCTGAAATTCACAGTAGCTTTGCCTGGCCACCAAGTAGGATAAAGATGGGCCCAGGAAGAAGAAAGGGATTTGGGTGCAAAGGTCAAACCCTTGCCTTCCTGTCATAAGTTTGGGGCCATGGACTGGGAACAGAGCCTCTTAGACGAATGCTACCTGGGCTGCATCATGGAAGAAAGTCACCTTTCCTGCTGGGAGGGGACGGGACCGCCAACTCCATTTCCACTTGAGGTCAAGGCTGTAGTCAGGGCAGCCAATGGGTTACCCTTGGGAAAAGTGGAGAGTTAGTGATGGGGGGTGGGGAGGAGCATCCCCGGGAGTGTGTTGCCCTTTTCCTGGAGTCATTATTTCCAGTAATACGCCTGTAGCAGCCTGCATTTTGCTTTCTACCTATGACTCTGGGTGGTGCAAATGGTTAAGAGATTGACTGAATACTAACTGAAAAGTTGGGAGTTCTAACCTACCCAAGGGTGCCAAAGAAGAAAAGCCTCGTGATTTGCTTCATAAAAACCTACCGGAGCACAATTCTCTTCTGAAGCACATGGGGTTCCCATGAGTTGGTACCTGTGTCCTGGCCCAAGCACAACTCCCCTCCCCAGGGGGAGGCAGAAGCCACTTCTTACTGTAGGAGCCCAGCACTCAGTACCCTGCCTGCTGCTGTCAGTCTTTTAGCAAAGGTGACATGAATAAATGACCCTCCGTTAGTCTCAAAGACTTGCTACAAACAATAGCTTTAGCTTCTTCTTTTTTTTTTTTTTTTAATTTCACTGTGTCTTAGGTGAAAGTTTACAGCGCATGTTAATTTTTCAATCAAAAATTTTATACACAAATTGTTTTGTGGCATTGGTTGCAATCCTGGCATTGTGTCAGCACTCTCCCCCTTTCCATTTCCACCCTGGGTTCTCTGTGTCTGTTCATCCAGTCTTCCTGTCCCTTCCTGCCTTCTTGTCTTTGGGCAGGTGTTGCCCATTTGGTCTCCTACACTTGATTGAATTAAGAAGCACTTTCTTCACATGTGTTTTGTTTATTTTATAGGCCTGTCTAATCTTTGGCTGAAAGGTGGGCATTGGGAGTAGCTTCGGTTCTGGGTTAGCAGGGTATCCAGGGGCGGTAGTCTCGGGGGTTCCTCCTGTCACTGCCTTTTTTTCTGTGTGTGAATTTGAATTTTGGTCCACATTTTTCTCCTGTTTGTCTGGGACCCTGTACTGTGATCCCTGTCAGAGTGGTAGGTGGTGGTAGCCAGGCACTACCTAGTTCTTCTGGTCTCAGAGTGGTAAAGGCTGTGGTTCATGTGGCCCGTTAGTCCTTTGGACCAGGATTTTCCTCGCGTCCAGTTTTCTTCATGCTCCTTTGCTCTGAACATGATGGAACCAATAGGTGTATCTTAGATGGACACTTGCAAGTTTTAAGATTCCAGATGCTACTCACCAAAGTAGGACGTAGAACGTTTTCTTTATGAACTATATTATGCCAAATGACCTAGATGTCTCCCGAGACTTTGACCCCCCAGTTCTCAGCCCCAGTAACTCAGTGTTTTTGTTGTTGAGGTGTTGATGTATTCTATAGATTTTAGAGACTAGACCCTTGTCGGATATGTCATATCCAAAAAAGTCTTCCCAGTCCATCAGTTCTCTTTTTACTCTTTGATGGAGTCTTTTGATGAGCACACTTGTTTGATTTTTAGAACCTCCCAGTTCTCTAGTTTATCTTCTGGTGTTTATGCATTGTTAGTTACGGTTTGTATTCTCTTATTAGGCCTATACTGTATGTATTAGGGCCCCTACTCTTGTCCTATTTTTTCTTCTATGAGCTTTATCATTTTGGGCTTTATATTTAGGTTCTTGATCAATTTTGTGTCAGTTTTTGTTTATGGTGTGAGGTATGGGTCCTGTTCCTTTTTTTTTTTTTTTTAGATAGCCAGTTTTGCCAGCACCATTTGTTAAAAAGATTGTATTTTCTCAATTTAATGGACTTTGGGCTTTTGTCAAAGATCAGCTGACCATAGGCAGGTGGTTTTATATCTGGGTTCTTGATTCTGTTCCATTGTCTATATGTTTGTCCTATACCAGTGTCAGGCTGTTTTGACTACCGCTGCTGTATAGAAGATTCTGAGTCCAGGTAGTGTAAGGCCTCCCACTTCATTTTCTTTAATAATTCTTTGCTTATCTGGTGTCTCTTTCCTTTCCATATAAAATTGATGATCGGTTTTTCCATCTTGTTAAAGAATGCTGTTGGTATTTTGATTGGGATTGCATTATATCTGTAGACTGTTTTGGGTAGGATTGTCATTTTCACATTGTTGAATCTTCCTATCCATGAGCATGGTATATTTTTCCATTTATGTAGGTCTCTTTTTGTTTCTTGCAATAGTGTTTTGTAGTTTTCCTATATAGGACTTTTACATCCCTGGTTAGTTTTATTCCTAATTATTTTCTCTTTTGGGAGGCTGTTATGAATGCTATTGTTTTCCTGATTTCCTTTTCAAAGTTCTCTTTGTTGGTATAGAGGAATTCAACTGATTTTTGTATGCTGATGTTGTATTCTGCTACTCTGCTCAATCTTTCTATTAGTTCCAGCAATTTTCTTCTGAAATCTTTCGGATTCTCTATGTATAGGATCATATCATCTGCAAATAGGGATAGTTCTACTTGCTCTTTTCCAATTTGGATTCCCTTTTCTTACCTTTTTGTCCTAGCTAGGAATTATAGCACAATGTTAAATAGGAGTGGTGATAAAGGGTATCCTTGTCTTGTTTCCATTCTCAGGGGGGATGCTTTCAGGCCCTCTCTGTTGAGAATGATGTTGATGTTTCCTTAAAGAAAAAAAAAAGGGTAGCTGTCAAGTGGGGGCAGGGTGGACCTAGGAGGTGGTGAGAAAGCGTGAAGGTGGCATACAAGGCTAGGTGCAGGTATAAAGTGTCCAGCTGGTGGCTCTCTAGCTGCTACAGTGAGGAAGGGCACAGGAGAAAGAGGGGGAGATGGTGTGTGGGGCTAGATCAGCAGGAGAAAGAAAAGGAAGAGAGGGAAGAAAAAAATGATGTGAAAGGAGCCAACGGGTGGGGGTGGGGTGGACTTGGAGTGGTGGCAGCTGATGTTTCTCTAGCTACAGCAGTGCAGTGTGGCCCCGAGGGAAGGGGTAGAGGTGGTATATGGGCTACATGGGAGGGAGAAAGAAAAGGAAGAAAGGGAAAAGGAAATGGCATGGCCGGAGCCAGTGGGTGGGGGTGGGTGGGATTCAGGGTGGCAGTGGGCTGGTGGCTCTCTACTGACAGTGGTGCTGCATGGCCCAGTGGGATGGGGTAGAGATGGTGTATGGAGCTAGGTGAGAGGGAGAAAGAAAAGGAAAAACGGGGACACAGAAAGAAAGAAAGAAAATAATAATGGCATGACGGTAGCCAGCTATTGGGGACAGGGAGGGCCCGGGGAGGACCCATGGAAGTGGTGGGCCCATGGCTCTCTAGTCAAGGCAGAGTGGTATGGCCTGGTGGGAAGGGATAGAGATGGCGTATGAGACTAGGTGGGAGGGAGAAAGAAAAGGAAAAAGAAAAAAAAAAAGGCATGGCAGGAGCCAGTGGGTGGGGGTGGGGCAGATGTGGGCTGGAAGCAGCCTGGTAGCTCTTTACCCAAACCAGCAAAGCGTGGCCCTTCAGGAAGGGGTAGAGAGGGCATACTGGACAGAAGGATGAGGGATGGGAATGTGTGTTTCTCTGGTTACCTGGTGCTCTGTCTCCTATTGGGAGCTCTGTGCAGTTGCCTTCCTATACTCTCTGTCTAGGGTCATTGCTGGCTGTACTTCAGGAGGGCTATGCTATGCCATGTTAGTTGACAGGGGACCTCCACTCTGTATCTCTCCTTGTTCTCTGTTTTTCTTCAGTTTCTTCTTCCATTCAGTATTTGATCTTGTTCTTTATCCCTTCATTTGATGCTTAAGGTTCCAGGATTGATGTTAGTATCTGTTTTACTTAGTTTTTTGAGTCTTTGCTGCAGAAGGATGGCATGATATGTCTGTCTAGGTTGCCATGTTGCTTTGGCTTCTTTTATGCGGACTTCAGGAAGGGCTGGCCAACTCATTGGGAAAATAGTTTGATTAGGGTTTCACCTCTCTTCTCTACTTCCTCCCATTTTATGTGTATAAATCCCTAACCAGTGTGAAGCAGGTAATGAGAAATCAGGATGCAAGGAATGAACTTACTAGAAAAAACAGATTTTGATTCTTTTTTGTGGTTTTACCTTTAATCAGTTCTTTCCCTACTGGTGAAAGAGACAGTCCTAGGCCACAGGTGTTTCTTCTACTCCTTCCCTCTCTTGTTTTCTAAAAGTCTCCACCCATCTGTCAGTTTGTCTAACTGTGGCGTCTTGTGTGTTGCTATGATGCTGGGAGCTATGCCACCAATATTTCAAATACCAGCAGGGACACCTATGGTGGACAGGTTTCAGTGGAGCTTTCAGACTAAGACAGAGTAAGAAGAAAGGCCTAGAGATCTACTTCTGAAAAATAGCCAATGGAAAACCCTATAGATCACAACAGAATATTGTCCGACTCACTCACTTTGGACACATTGTTAAGAGGGATCAATTGCTGGAGGAGGACATCATGTTTGGTGAAGTAGAGGGACAGTGAAGACCAGGGAGACTTTCAGTGAGATGGACTGACACGATAGCCTTAATGATGGACTCAGACATGCCAAGGATGTTGCAGGACAGAGTAACATTTCATTTTGTTGCACATGGGGTCGCCATGAGTTGAAGTTGACTCGATGCCAACTATCCACCTCTATCCATAGGCTGGAAAATATGGTGATCTACTTCTGAAAACTAGCCAATGAAAATGGATCACATTGGTCTGTTGTGCATGTGGTCACCATGAATTGTGCATGGAGTCGCCATGAGTCAGGAGCCCACGTGATGGCAGCTAACAACAACAGCAACAACAACATTTACTGAGCATTTACCTCACATCAGCTTCGGTCTTCAAAGCTCTATAATCAAAACAACAAGACAAAACAAAACAAAAAAACAAAACCAGTTACTCTCCTGTAAATTCCAACTCATGTGCTTTATAGGGCTTCATGGCTTTGGTATTTTGGAAGCAGATGAAATCTCCACAAACATGTCAACCCATTTGGCCCCTCCCGGCAGATTCCTTTCTATAGTTCATGTTCTTGGAAAGCAGGAGCTGGGGGGGGGGAGAAAGAAAGAAAAGAAATACATAATATTTACTATGAAGACAATATAAATGAGTTTTGATTGTAGAAATCTAGGATTCATGTCGTTTAGACAAACCTTAATAGCCTTAAGATTTAGCACTTCCTGGATTGTGCTGAGCATTTCAGGTATTTAACATGCATTGAGATGAGGGGAACATTGCCTGTGGTTTAGGAATAATTGTGCAGGGGGATGTGATCATCACTTCGACCTCTTGTGTGGGCACTTCCATCTTTGGGTAGGTGTGTGCAGCATTGAGGCTGAGAATGGACAGGAATCAGACTTAGGTTCAAACACTGGCATTTTTGTGACCTGAGCAGGCTAACTTCTCTAAGGCTCAATTTCCTCAGCAGTAAAATAGAGAATAATGATAGTCCTTACTGCATAGAGTTTGAAAATTAAACGTACTCAGTAAATCCTTGACAAATGTCAGTCCTTATTATTACGGCTTTTACCATTGGTATTAAACTTTCTTAATCAATGGTTTGGAGCTTTTGCGTTATTCTCTTCAGAGGAAAAGTTGACCTTGTGCTTCATAAAAACCTGTCTCGGTTACCTTAATGCCCTGTTGTTGTTCAGACAGTAAATAATCTTTCCCTGGGAGCAGACTGCTTTTTAGTTCTACAGAAAGAAAAAAAAAGAAAAAGACCAGAGAGTTCAGAGTTTCTCCAGTGGAGCAAGGAGGCCACTGAGAATCAGGAATTTTCATTCACTCATTTTGTCTTCCAAGGAAGCTCCAAAAATGGCTCCACAGAGTTAATGTTTTTATCAGGAACCAATGAGTATTCTCCTCTGGTGTATGTTCAGTAAATATTTGCAATGGAAATAAATGAATGAATGAGTGAATGAATGGTTTCCTTCCAGACCAGAAAAAAGAGCAACTGTCTTTCCTTGAGAGGAGATATGCTTAGTGGTTCAAGCATGTGCTTGGAGCAGGATAACCAACCATTTGCCATCCGCTCAATTCTGACTCATGATAGTCCCACGTGTGTCAGAGTGGAACCGTGCTCTATAGGATTTTCATTGGCTGATTTTTTGGAAGTAGATTGCTAGGCCTTTCATCCCAGTCCCCTCCAGGTAGACTTGAACTGCCAACTTTTCAGTTAACAGCCATGCACATTAACTGTTTGCACACCCAGGACTGGATAGGCTGTGTTTAAATCCTGGCTCTACCATTGACCTTGGGCAAGTTATTGCACCTTCGTTTATCTAACTGTGATAATACTTAACTTCATGAGAATGGCAGGGATTAAAATAACCCCAAAACAAAACAAAACAAAACAAAACCCATTGCTGTTGAGTTGACTCCAACTCATAGCGACCCTATAGGACAAAGTAGAGTTGCCCCACGGGGTTTCCAAGGATCGGCTGGTGGATTCAAACTGCTGGCATTTTGGTTAGCAGCCGAGCTCTTAACCACTGCACCACTAGGAATCGGAGGATTACTTTAGATAATGCTAATTAAACACTTAGCTAAGAGCTTGGTGTGTTCTTAATATGATATCATCATCAGCATCAAAGCCATCATTAATAGTTCTTCTTGGTTTGCTTCTCTCTACCTAAACCTTTTGTTGGCTGGGAAGAACCTGCCTCATACCTATTTTGAGTTTTGAATAGAGGTGGCCATAATCCCAGATATCTTTACTGGTAGATATATTTAAACAGCATACCTATGTATGCTTAAGTTTATATCTGTATGTATGTGTCATGCAAACTTCTCAGCTCTCGCTACACATTTTCTGTATTTAGATCTTTTCTTGCTTACCATGTTCCTTACCAGTGACCATTTTCCATGCCTGCTGCGAACACTTAAATTCTCAGTGCTTTTGAGTGAGCCAAGGGCATTCAATTTTTCTCCTCTGTCTTAGTTACCTAGGCTATTATAATACAAATACCACAAGTGGCTGGCTTTAAAGAACAGAATTTTATTTTCACACAGTTCTGAAGGCTAGAAGTCTAACATCAAGGTCTCAGCCAAGGTGATGCCTTCCTTGCAGACAGACCTGGCATTCCTTGGTTCCGTGGCTTATAGGTGATCCTCACATGATATCTGTCTTCCCCTTGTGTATGTCTCTATGTCTATTCTTGTCTTTTTAATAACTCAAATATTAGGGTTAGGATCCACCCTACACTGGTTTGTCCTCATTAACTTAATAAAAGAAAATCCCTATTTCCAAACAGAATCACACCCACAGGTACAGGGACCAAGGCTTCAATTAAGTCTGTAACATCTTCAATTTCATTTCTTACTGGGGGGAAAAATGGCTTAATGGACATCTTTCTGAGCTTCCCAGAAATAAGTCTGAGAGACAGCAGCATAAATGTTAATCTGGGAGATACATAGAACATTGATGATCGAAAAATGTCTTCCTCTTGTTGAGCAGGGATTGGATGGGGCGCTCTCGGAGAGTTTCACATTTCATTCTCCAAGGGAAATGGCCTGTGTTTAAGTGCAACACTGCCTTAACACTGTCCAGAGCCTAAAGTACAAATGTTTACCTGTGCAGGAAGCTTGGTTGGAGCCTGTGTAAGAATCAGCTACCGTGTTAATCTTGCCCTTGGAGTCTGGGTTCTTTCGTGGAGAAAGGGGTTAGTGGAAGCTGGAGTTCTTAACTTTATTTTAGCTGATTAGACAATGTTTTTATAAGACTGAAGGCGTGGGTCACAACCTAGGGAGACACAATAATCCTCAAACTCAAGTGAATTAATCAAAGAACACAGTTTGGCAGGAATTGTTTTTGGCCAAGGCAAGAAGACTGGGCTAAACTTGGTAAAGACGGATGTATTTGCACTGACAGATAGAGGCGGGGAGAATAAGCCAGTCAAAGGACTTGTCGTTGTTAGGTACCGTCGGGTCGGTTCCAACTCATAGCGACCCTATAGGACAGAGTTGAACTGCCCCATAGGATTTCCAAGGAGTGGCTGATGGGTTTGAGCTGATGACCTTTTGTTTGGCAGCTGAGCTCTTAGCCACTATGCCACCAGGGCAGGAGACATAGCATGAGCAAAGACACAAGGATGGGAAAGAGTGCGGCTGTTTGGAAGCATCTACTGACAAGAGCAGCGGTATCCAATAGAAGTAAAATGTGAGTCACCTATACGATTGACAATTTTTGGTAGCTACATGAAAAAAAATAAAAAGAAATGGGGAAGTTAACTTTAATAACAAATTTTATTTAACCCAATATATCCAAAATATTATTATTGCAACATGTAAACAATGTAAAATTATTAATGAGATTTTTACATTCTATTTTTGTACTAAGTCTTCAAAATCTGGAATTCATTTAATACTTTGAGAACATCTCAGTTCTGACTAGCCACATTTCAAGTGCTCAGGAGTCACATATGGCCTAGCAGCTCCTATTGGACCATGCAGGGCTTGAGTGTTAGAATTCTACTGAGAACTCAGGGATGAAAAACACCATAGGATGAAATGGAGGGTCGGACTATAGGGTTTCTTCCCTTTCACAAGGAGGAGGGACTGATGTGGTTTGCACAGCAGATGACCACCTGGCCAGCAGAGCCTTCCTATCCTCACATTTCCACAAAGGGGAAGGAGCCCCTGTTATAAACTGACCATTATCCACAGGGCTGCCTTCTGCGCTGAGATGGCATGTAGGAGGAACAGCATGACCTGTGCGTTCTCCCTCACATCACCCATCCTTCTTCATGGTGTCCATTTCTCCTAGTTATACACATCCCAGAGGGACAGATACAGAGACACGGGGCACGTGCTCAACTGCAGTGAACACTGATTACCTATTGTCTTAGTCAGGGTTTTCCAGAGAAACAGAACCAGTGATTATCTACCTACCTACCCACTCACCCATCTACCCACCCGTCTACCCATCTACCCCTCTGTCTGTCTCTCATCTATCATCTGTCTATCATCTATCTATCAATCATCTATCTATATACCTGTCTATCACCTATCATCAATCTACTTATCTATATCATATATATCATTGTATTATATGTATATATACATAAATACATATATGTATGTGTATATGTGTATATATATATATATGGATAGACAGAGAGATTGAGACAGAGATATTGATTTACTTCAAGGAATTAGCTCATGTGATTATGCAGGGCTGGTGAGTCCAAAGTCTGTAGGTCAGGTGACAGGCTGGAGACTCCTGCTGGTTCATGCAATTGTGTGTGGGGGCTGGAAAGTTCAAAATTCTACAGGCTTGCATTCCAAGCTCCAAGGTCAGGTACTGGGAAGGGTGACGTAAGAGTTCTGCAAAAAATATTTATAGCCTGGAGACAGAACACATCCCAGGGAAACACTCTTTTTGCTTTTAAGGCCTTTGGGTGATTAATTGGTTATATTACATTATAGAAAATAATCTGCTGTGCCCATGTTCACATGACAGAAACTAAACTAGTATTTGAACAAAACAGTAAGTATCTTCTCCCTTCCCCCTCCTTTCCCTTTGGGCTCCATCAACATGGGGCCCCTTCCAGCTTCCTCGACACACCTGCTGCCCATTTTCCTCTAGGCCATACTTGTGTGATTACTTCTTTATGGACAATACCTACTCATTTTTCCACCTTTGGCCAGATTCATCTACTGTAGGACACCTGCTCTGCCATCCTTCCTGTGGGAGATTGTGTTTTACAAGAATGGGTGTCATAATACAGCCCTTCCCAATGAACCTTTTATAATACGATGTTGACACTTCTCCCATTGAGTGGTACAGTCTACATTTCTTTCCCTTAAAACTGGACCTGCCTTTATAACTGATCAATAAAAAAATACATTGAAAATGATGCTATGTTGCTGCCAAGGTAAGGTCATAAAAGGTGATATGGCTTCTACTTTCTGTCTGTTGGGGTGCTTACTTCTGGAGCCCAGCCACCATGCTGGAAGCTCAGGCCACACGGTGAGGCCATGCATAGGTGCTGTGGTCAACAGCCCCTGCAGAGGTCCCAGCCGACAGCTAGTATTAACCACAAACATGTGAGTGGAGAAGTCTTGGATATAAGTCTGGCCCTAGCCACTATGTGCTTGCAACTACATGAGGTGCCCCAAACAAGCCACCTACCTGAGTGGAGTCAAACTCCAGGACCGTGGGAGAGAATAATTATTGGTGTTTTAAGCCAGTGAGTTTTGGGGTGCTTTGTTATGCAGCAATAGATAACTGAAAGTCTCCCTTTCTATTGTTCCTTATGTCCAGGAGGGTGAGGTGACACCCTCTAGCCTCCAGAACACTCTGGGAAGCCTGCTGGCCCTGCTCTTCCCCTGCTTGGAAGGACATGTGTGTGGGTCTGTCTCCCATGAAACTAAGCTCTTCAGGGTGCGGGCTGGGCTTTCTAGGTTATGGGGTGGGTGGCTCTGTGCCAGAAACTGAGCACAGCCTTCAAGGCCCTCAACACAAACTTATTATGTGAGTAAATAAATCAACATTTGTCGAAGCAAAAGCACACACATTTATATTCTACAATTTGTTCTTTTTCATTCTAGACCCTTCTGGGTTATAGGTTTCTGAACACTGGGCCTAACATTTGCAGAATTTTGTGGCACAGTTTCTGGTACCTCGTTGGTTTTGAGCAGACAGGGGTGTTTTCTTCTCTCCCCCATGAACACAAGGCTGTGTTTACGTAGGAAAGGAACGTTCCTTGGCCAATTTTACAGCTAGTCTGTATCTGTATCATTGTCTGCATCCCTGCTCTTAATGTCTAAACTCCGGCGTCTCCCCCTTTCTTCAGACTCCACACTACTGATTATGTTCTCTCTTTGTTGTGGATTCAACCTTTTCATTTCAATTTTATCTTTGCAATATGCATTTAAATGTGTTCAGATCTCTCTCAGGTAACAAATCTGCCCTTGACCCCATGTCTGCCTACATCTACCACCTATCTCTCTCCTGCCATTATCAGTCAACCTTCTCTCAAGAGTCATCTAGCCTTTCTGCCTACATGTCCTGTTTACCTCCTGTCCTCTGATCAGACTGCTGTTCACATCATTGGCATGATCACTGAAGACTTCCATGCCAGGGAAGCTGATGGTGTTCCTAATCCTCCATGTTGCTTGGCCTCACAGCGTGGCTCTTCCATCGCTGGCCACCCCTTCTATCTTGGCTCTCACAGCACCATTCTCTTCTGGGCTCCCTCTCCTATCTTTGGCTCCTTGTCGTCAGTCTCTTTCCCCCTTACTTTTCATGGTGTGCTCTTTTGAACATGTCTCAGTCTGGCTTTCCCCGGAAGCAGACCCTGAGATAAGGATTTGAGTGCAAGTAGTTATTTGAGAAAAAAGTATCCTAGAAATAGCCTGGCCCCCCAGATCAGCTAGCTTGTCCTGTAAGTAACACAGGACAAAACTCCTGAGTAGGAACTTGAACCTAACATTTTATTTCTTTATGCAACTTTATGGAAGGCTCAGAAATATGACACTTGTAGAATTGTCTGGATGTTTTCTAGGTGACTCTGGTTTGGATTTGGGTTTCTGTCAAGTCTAGATCGTAATATCAATTCACATGTGTGGCTACTGGGCTGCATTGTGTCTACTCTCACCATTCTGGGATCAAACACCCATGTAAGTATTTCTGCTAATCTGGAGGTAGATGATCTGGATTTGAGCCCTGTCAATCAGAAGTATCAGACCAGAGGCCATTATTTCAATGCAATTTCAATATTTTTATACACAGGAGAGATGCAGAGCTGTGCTCAGCCATGTTGTAATGAACTTTCTGGAGGGGACTTCTCATGGTGTGTTTAAAACTCCAGGGTTCATGAGAACCTCCTGGAGAGCCTGCTTTTTTTCTTTTTTCTTAATAATATTGAGTTTTTGGTGAAGGTTTCTGGTTTTTTTTTTTTACATAGCAGTTTAGGTCCTCATTCAACAGTTTCTACACAAATTGTTCAGTTACATTGGTCGCGTTCTTTACAACGCACGAACATTCTCATTATTTCCATCCTGGTTGTTTTGTTTCCGTTAATCTATGTTCCCCTATTCTCTTATATTCTTATCTTTGTTTTAAAGTGATTGTTGACTGTTTGGTCTCATAAAGGTGAGTTTTTAAAGGAATACAGTACTTACGGGTAATGTTCATTATTTTGCAAACCAATCTGTTATTTAGCCATAAGGTGACCTCAGGGATAAGTTTTGTTTCAAGATTTGAAGAATATCTCAGAGCAATAGTCTGCAGAGTCCTCCAGTCTCAACCAGTTCAGTAGGTCTTTTTTTTTTAGGAATTTGAGGTTCCGTTCCACATTTTTCTCCCATTTTGTCAGGGTCCAATTATTTGTGGCCCTGATTAGAACAGTTGGTAGTGGTAGTTGGGTACCATCTAGTTCTTTTGGTCTCAGGGTGGATGTGGCTGTGGTTTGTGTAGACTATTTGTCCTATAGACTAGTTTCTTTTTTGAGTTTTTTGTTTCCTTCTTTCTCGTTTGCTCTGGACAGGTAGAGATGAATAGTTGTATCTTAGGTGGTCACTTGCAAGCTTTTAAGACCCCAGATGTTACTCACAAAACTAGGATGTAGATCATAACTTTATTAACTATATATGCCAATTGATGGAGATGTTCCATGAGACTATAGTCCTAATCCTTCAAATCCAGAAAACCAAACCCAGGAAGTGTTTGGTTATATCTTAAAAATACGTAACCGTGCCTCCTTACGTGATTTATTATATATATATATGCATATATGTGCAAACAGTCCATAGATGGATATACATATACATACACCTATCTATACACACATATAGGAGCCCTGGTGGCAAAGAGGTTAAGAGTTTACCTGCTAACTGAAAGGCTGGCAGTTCAAATCCACCAGCTGCTCCTTTGAAACCCTATGGGCCAGCTCTACTCTGTCCTATAGGGTTGTTATGAGTCAGAATCAACTCAACGGCAACAGGTTTGGTTTTGTTTTTTGGTATGCCCACATATATACTCACATATATATACCTATTTGCCTACATACATAAACATACTCATTTATTTATTTTTGGTTGTTTTTGCTGTTGTTTCAAAATTATATGTCACAGCAATTACCAACAGGTTCTATTTTCTTGTGTATATTTTAGTGATATAGTTTAGCTTTGTCAAGCTACATACATTTCACCCTTGTTGGGTGTTACCTTTCCAATCACCAAAAATAACAAGTATCTACTATTCTCTCTAGAGAGTGAATCCCCCTACCGGTCACCCCCACAATCCCTGGTAACAATTAATGAACATTAATTTCTGTATATTTACCTGTTTATGTCATTTCATGAAAGTGGGAATGTACAATATTTGTTTTCTTGTGATTCATTTATTTCACTCAACATAATGTCCTCCAGGTTCATTCATTTTCCAAGATGTCTCAGAAACTCATTTTTCTTTATCGCTGAGTAGTATTCCATTAGTATGGCTCACACTTCAACATAGAGAAAACAAAAATCTTCACAACTGGACCAATAAGCAACATCATGATAAATGGAGAACATACTGAAGTTGTCAAGGATTTCATTTTACTTGGATCCACAATCAACACCCATGGAAACAGCAGTTAAGAAATCAAACGATGTACTGCACTGGACAAATCTGCTACAAAAGACCTCTTTAAAGTATTAAAAAGTGAAGATGTTGCTTTGAGGACTAAGGTGCACCTGACCCATGGTATTTTTTAATAGCCTCATATGCTTGTGAAAGCTGGACAATGAATAAGGAAGACCAAAAAAGAACTGATACCTTTGAATTATGGCGTTGGTGGACAATATTAAATATACCATAGACTGCCAGTAGAACAAACAAATCAGTTTTGGAGGAAGTCCAGCCAGAATGCTCCTTAGAAGTAAGCGTGGTGAGACTTTGTCTCCTGTACTTTGGGTATGTTATCAGGAGGGACCAGTCCCTGGAGAAAGACATCATGCTTGGTAAAGCAGAGGGTAAGAGAAAAAGACGAAGATTCTCAATGAGGTGGACTGACACAGTGGCTGCAACAATGGGCTCAAACATAGCAACAATTGTGAGGATGGTGCAGGACTGGACAGTGTTTTGCTCTGTTGTACATGAAAAAAAAAATGAGGTCACTATAAATGGGAACTGACTCAATGGCACCTAACAATAGTATTCCATTGTATGTATATATCACATTTTACTTATCCGTTTATCTTTTGATGGACACTTAGGTTGTTTCCATCTTTTTGCTCTTGTGAATAGTGCTGTGATGAACATAGGTGTGCGTATGTCTGTTTGTCACTTCTATTAGACCCCTAGGGTGTATACCTAGGAGTGGAATTGGTGGGTCATAAGGCAACTCTACCTCTAGTTTTTTGAGGAACTGTCAGACTGTTTTCCACAATGGCTGTACTGTTTTGCATTCTCGTCAGCAGTGGATGAGGGTTCCAATTTCTCCGTATTTCCCTTCTCCCCCACCCCCGCCCTGCCCATTGCTTGTTATTTCTGTATCTTAGCCATCCTAGTGGAAGTGAAATGGTACCTCGTTGTGGTTTTGATTTGTATTTCTCTGATGGCTAAAGATATTGAACATTTTTTCATGTGCCTGTTAGTCATTTGTATATCCTTTTTGGTGAAGTGTCTGTTCATGTCCTTTGCCCAGTTTTTGATTGGGTTATTTGGCTTTTTGTTGTTAAGTTGTAGAAGTTTTCTATACATTTTAGATATCAGACCCTTATCGGTTATATCATTCCCAAAGATGTTTGCCAGTCTGTAGGTTGTCTTATCACTCTTTTGATACAGCCTTTTGAAGAACATAAGTTTTTAACCTTTATGAGATCACAGGTACTTATTTTGTTTTCTGTTGCTCATGCATTCATTGTTGTGTTTGATAATCTATCATCAAAAAAAAAAAAAAAAAGGGTCCCAAAGCTTTGCTCTGATGTTTTCTTTCAAGAACTTTATGGTTTTAGATTTAACGGTTAGGCTCTTGATCCATTTTAAACTAGTTTTTGTGTATGATGTGAGATATGGATCTTGTTTCATTTTTCTGCATGTGGAAATTCAGTTTTGCCAGCACCATTTGTTAGAGTGTTCTTTCCTCATTGAATGGATTCGGCTCCCTTGTCAAAAATCAGTTGACCATAGAAGTTTGGATTTATTTCTGGATTTTGAATTCTATTCCATTAGTCTATGTGTCTATCATTAAACTGGTACTAGGCTGTTTGGATTGCCATAGCTGTGTGCTATGTTTTGAAGTCAGGAAGTGTGAGGCCTCTTATTTTGTTCTTCTTCTTCAAAATTGTTTCAGCTATTTGAGGTCTCTTGTCTTCCCATATAAAATTGAAGATTAGTTTTTCCATTTCTGTAAAGAATGCTGTTGGAATTTTGATCAAGATTGCATTGTATCTGTAGACTGCTTTGGGTAGTATTGACATCTTGACTATATTAAGTCCTCCAGTCCATGGCAATGGAACATTTTTCCATCTATTTAGGTCTTCTTTAGTGTCTTTTAGCAGTGTTTTATAATTTTCATTGTATAAGTCTTTCACATTTCTGGGTATACTTATTCCCAGATATTTTATTCTCTTAGATGCTATTGTAAATGAAGTTGATTTCTTAAACTCTTTTTCAGATTTCTCATTGCTGGTGTAAAGAAACCCAACTGATTTTTGTGTGTTAATCTTGTATCCTACAACCTTACTAAAATCCTGTATTAGTTCTAGAAGCTTTTTAGTAGACTCTTTGGGGTTTTCTATATATAGGATCATACCATCTATGAATAGGAATAGTTTTACCTCTTTCTTTCCAATTTGGATACCTTTTATTTCTTTTTCTTGCTTTATTGCTCTGGCTAGGACTTCCAGTACAATATTGAACAGGAGTGGTGGAGTGGGCATCCTTCTCCTGTTTCCCTTTTCAGGGGGAAAGTTCTCAATCTTTCTCCATTGAGTGTAATTTTGGTTGTGGATTTTTCACAAATGTCCTTAATCATGTTGTGAAAACTTCCTTTTATTTTTATCTTGTTAAGAGTTTTCATCAAGAAATGGAGCTGGATTTTATCCAATGCCTTTTCTGCATCAATCGAGATAATCATGTGGTTCTTTTCCTTTGTTCTATTAATATGATGTATTACATTGACTGATCTTCTAATGTTGAACCAACATTGCATTTCTGGAATAAATCCCACTTGACCATAATGAACAATTCTTTTAATATGCTATTGTCTTCTCTTTGCTAGTATTTTATTGAAAAATCTGGTATTTATATTTACAAGGGATATTGGTTTGTAGTGTTCTTGTGGTGTGTTTGTCTGATTTTGGTACCAGGGTAATGCTAGATTCATAGAAAGGGTTAGGGAGTAGTCCATCTTCCTCTATTTTTTGGAAGAGTTTGAACAGGATTGGTGTCATCTCTTCTCTAAAGGTTCGATAGAACTCCCCAGTGAAGCTATCTGGTGCTGGACTTTTCTCTGTTGGAAAGCTTTTTATTACTGATTCAGCCTCTTTGTTTGCTATGAGTCTGTTGAGGTTTTTTTTTTTTTTTTTTTTCACTTCCTTTTGAGTCAGTTTAGGTAAGTTATGTGGCTCTAGGAATTCGTCCATTTCATCAGTTATCAATTTTGTTGGAGTATAGTTGTTTATAATATTCTATTATGATCCTTTTTACTTCAGTTGGATCAGTTGTAATGTCTCTGCTTTTATTTCTTATCTTGGTTATTTGAGTCTTTTCTCTTTGTTTCTTTGTCAGTCTAGCAAATGGCTTGTCAATTTTATTCATTTTCAAAGAACCCATTTCTGGATTTGTTGATTCTTTCTAGCATTTGCCTGTTATCTATTTCACTTATTTCTGCTCTGATCTTTATTATTTCTTTTCCTTTAGTAACTTTAGGTTTAGCTTGCTTTTCTTTTTCTAATTCTTCAAGCTGTGAGTTAGACTATTTATTTGAAATCTTCTTTTTTTTTAATATAGGCATTATTGAAGAGCTTTTAAAGTACAATTTCCCAGGATACATTCTTAGAGACTCTGATGTGGGTCTGGGTGGTGCTCAGGAGTCTGCCTTTTTAACAAGTCTCTTGGGTCTGTTAGGACCATGCCATGAGGGACACTCTGTCACAGTTTTTTCCCTTGACATATTAGTACAAAAAATTTTCAAACATACAAAAAAGTGGAAAGAATTGTGGGGAGATTACCTATATACTTACCACTGAGATTCTGCAATTAACATTTTTGCTGTATCTGGTTTATCACATGTCTACCCATCTATCCATCTATCTATTCATCATCCATCTCTTCATTCATCTTTTCATCCATCCATCCATCCATCAATTTCATCCATCCATCCATCCATCCATCCATCCATCCATCCATCCATCCATCCATCCATCCATCCATCCATCCATCCATCCATCCATCCATCCATCCATCCATCCATCCATCCATCCATCCATCCATCCATCCATCCATCCATCCATCCATCTTAATGTAGACTTCAGTGTATTCCACTCCTAAACACTTCCTACTCAGGCCCCTGGTTTTCTCTGAAGCAGCAAAATGTGGCCAGGCAGCAAATGTTTGTGAAATCATAAGAATACATGATGCCAGGCTCACAGGCTAACCCTGTCTCTCTATATTTTGTTGCATCCTGGTGGAGAGTGACTTGTTTCTCTGTCTCTCTGACCTATTTTCATCAATCTCTAATGCAGGTTTCTTTTTGTATTCACTTAACATAAATAGTTCCAATTCCTATAGGCAAGTAAATATAAAAAGAAATGCAAATATAAAAAGCAATGTACGCATACTGTAAGAATCTCATTGCTTTTGAGAATGTTCCTCCCATCCTCTAGTGTCCTTTTCTCAGATGGGACTTCTCTGAGATGCAATGTCCCTTGGTCTTTTTTGTGGCTGGACACAGTGCATATACCCCTTGATCAGCTCTTGGGTGGGATCTGAGAGCTGTCACATTTGCAAAGGGCTGTGCCAGCTCCCTCATCTTCCTGGACCTCTACAGCAATTTTGCCTAGTGACTTTTCAGAAATGAAGGAAGAATGTAGGTCACCTTATAATTTGAGGGTACTGTGAGGCTTGCCAATCGGAAGTTCAGAGCCAATCTATTTGCACTTAGAAAGCTCTTGTGAGAATGTGGTATCATTTAATTGAAGTACCAGAGCTTATTAACAGAAAGGTTTGGGGAAGAACTCTCATTAAAAAAGTGAAGCAAGAAAATCTTAAAACAACAGCAATCACAAAAAATAAAACAAAAGCCAAAACGTGCGTTGGTTCTTGCATTCTCTTGGAGGTGACAGCCTGTTAGCAGAAAGGGAAAGCAGACCAGGCTCTGACGTGCAGCCCTGTACCAATCCTGCTTCGAGTGCTTTCTCACCTTCAGCCCGAGTTACAGCAGAGCCACATGTTGCCTTTGGGAACAGACACCAGCATCCCTCTAGAAACATGGTAAATGATCTGGCTACTACCAGGTGAAACTAAAATCTGGCTCTGGTCTGACATTCAAGAGAAGGAAGAGCTTATAACAGGTTTGAATACTTGATAAAAAACATGCTTAAAAAACAACTCTCAAATACTGCTTTTGAATTATCAAAAGCTACACACACACATCTACCACCTGTCAATCAGTGTGGCATACTGTGGTGGCTTGAGGGTTGCTGGAAACTGGGCCACCAGTATTTCAAATACCTGAAGGGTCACACATGGTGGGCAGGTTTCAGTGGAGCTCCCAGACTAAGACAGACTAGCAAGAAAGACCTCTTGATCTACTTCTGAAAATTAACCAGTGAAAACCCTATGATCACAACATAATATTATTTGATATAGTGCTGGAAGATGAGCCCCCTAGCTTGGAAAGCACTCAAAATAGACAGTAGCTGGAACAATGAACTTGAGCACACCAAGACTTGTAAAGGGGCACAGGACTGGGTAACATTTCGTTCTTTTGTACACAGGGTCACCATGAGTTGGAGCCAACTTGATAACAGCTAACATCAACAACAACAGCAACAACAATGCGCACGCGCGCGCACACACACACACACACACTTATGCTTATGTATCTGCATTATTCAAAGTAGTTGGGGGCTGAAGAGTTCACATATATTCAAGTTCCAAACCCCAAAACCCATTGCTATTGAGTTGATTCTGACTCATAGCGACCCTACAGGACAGAGTAGAACTGCGCCATAGGGTTTCCAAGGCTGTAATCTCTATGGAAGCCGACTGCCACATCTTTCTCCAGTGGAGTGGCTGGTGGGTTCAAACCGGCAGTCTTACAGTTAGCAGCTGAGTGTTCAACTATTGTGACACCAGGGATCCTTCCTTCATTTAAAAATTAAGCAGTTGGGGAAGAAATATTTATAAGCCTTATTATTGGGTGGGGATTATACTTTCCTTTCCCTACCAAAAAGAGTAACCTAAAAAAAGCTTGACTTTTTCTTAATGGCTTAGCATCATTTCCCAGGAGAGGTGAACTCCAGATTCCTAGAGGTCAGGGCGGGCCATTGGGAACTCATAAGGGTAATTCATTAAAGATGATCATTCTTAAATGCTGGGTCTGTGCCCCATCCCAGTCCCCCCGCCCCGACGCCCCTTTAAAAACAGCAGCTAGATAGCAAAACCAAAAATTCACACACAATGTGGACAACAAAGTAGTTAACATGGGATCTCCACCAGCCCCAAAATACAAGTGAGCGGTAACAAACCACCAGCATCCACAGGAGTTTATGGCATTGAAGAAGGAGAAAGTAGTCTAAAAAGTAGGGCAGGGTCTAGGGACCCAAGAGCAGGAGAACCTCAAACTGGCTGACGGGTACTCACGGGACAGAATGGCAGGCTGATTTAGGACAGTAGTTTCAGTCACACCAAGGAGTGCCTGTGTCCCACCATCAGACAGGAACCAGTTGTCACGGAGTAGACTCCCACTCATAGTGACGCCATATATGTCAGAGTAGAACCCTGCTCCATGGGGTTTTCAGTGGCCGATCTTTCGGAAATCGATCAGTGGGTCTTTCTTCTGAGGCACCTCTGGGTGGACTCCAACCTGCAACATTTGGTTAGCAGCTGAGCACATTAACTGCTCGTACCACCTGGGGCCTTCACCCTAGACATTAGCAAGCCAAACTCCCCAATGGAGGATTTGCTCCAGAGGTTGCCTTGGTAGGTGTGACGAGCCTTTTACGGGCCAGGAGTCTCAGGTCGTCACTATCCCTGTATGCAAGTCCCTGTTTCATGTAATTTGCATAAAAGTTAGGTGAGTTTTCTACATCAAGGTTTGTATTAGATAAAAAAAAAAAAAAAATCCCATTGCCAGTGTGTCGATTCCGACTGATAGCGACCCTATAGGACAGAGTAGAACTGCTCCATAGGGTTTCCAAGGAGCGGGTGGTGGATTTGAACTGTCAACATTTTGGTTAGCAGCCATAAATCTTAACCACTGCACCACCAGGGCCCCTTGTATTAGAGAAACTGCTGTATTCTGGGGAACAAACATTGACTCTTAAATAGATAAATGGTGCAATTGAAACAAATGATTTTCCGCAGGAGAATGAATGTTCAAAGCCATCCTAGCTACAGGAGAAGGAAGAGAACTTATGACAGAAAAATGGAATTAATTTGTGACACACGTGAAAAATAAGATAATAACTTGCTGAAGTTTGCAGTCTACTTCCATCCCTCCCCCTGGAGGAAGAAGGATGTTCACTGAGTTGTTGGTCAACCATTTGTTTTCCAGGACAATTGGAAGAAGAGAGAGTGTTACCCGCATAACAGATTGCTCAGTCAGAGAGGAAGGCATGGAGCTGGCCTGGGGAGGGTTTTGGGGGGTTGAGGTTTTTGAAGGAGGAGGGAGGCTTTAGAATGAAGGTAGTGGTGATCAGTTACAGGTACAGGAGGTTATATTTATTTCAAGAATTGTTGTTGTGAGGTGTCGTGAATGGGGATATTCACTAACACCCTTAAAAAAACCTTTGTTAAAATCTCAACTGCTTTCAGGAGCAGCTCTATGGTTTTACACGTTACTTAAACTCAAGGCCTCAATGAAGGAAGCATGAACACATTTTTGTGCAAAATATTTGATAGTGTACAGCAGTGATTCTCAGACTTTTTCACTGTGAGGACCCACATTACCTAGTGTGTTTTTTTTGGGTAGGAAATAATGCATAAACATGGAAAGAAAATGTTCTAACAGTAAGACAGGAGTACGTGGGTCGTAAAAATGGTTAATGAATGTGCTCGGCTGCTAACAGAAAGATTAGAGGGTACAGTCTACCAGAGGTGCCTCGAAAGAAAGGCCTGGCAATCTACTTCTGAAAAATCAGCCATTGAAAACACTTGGAGCAGTTCTTCTCTGACACACATGGGGTCACCAAGAGTTGGAGTTGACTTGATGGCAACTGGGCTTTTAACAGTAAGACAGGGTTTACAATAAATATAAACCCTTCCCCACTTCATTCCCCTGGGTCCCCTTCTATAAATATTACCATTGTTATCTGCCAGAATTGTGCTATCTGCCAGAATTTTCCATGCATTTACAAGGACAAATTTGTATATATACATTTCCATATTCATCAGAAGCCCCCTTTGCAGAGTGACTTAAGGACTGTCCATTGGAGAAACAGAAGATGTAGGACTAATTCTTGTGTCCCAGACCCTAAGATTAAGATCAAGGATGGGGATGCAAAGGCAACTCTTTCCTCCCAAGAGCTGTCCAGGAGGCTGAGGTCTCTCCTGAGGCAGGAGAGAATCACAGTGCTGGGCCTCATTGGTCTGGTCTAAATCTCCAAGACGACAGGCAGAGGGAGGCAGAGTAGGGAGAAAAGGGCTGGAGGGGCTCGTGTTGTATGTTATGTAGGGGAAGTGTAGGAAAGGCATGACAAGGAACGCCCCTCTCCTCCCTCCCTGCAACCTCACACTCTCTGGTCCTCCTCCCTCTCTACCACTGCCTCTCATTCACCTTTCACAAGCTCCGGCTTTTCTTCCCCTCCTTCAGTGTTGCAATTCTCCAGCCCTCCCTCCTGAGCTCTCTTCTCTCACATTACACCCCCTCCCTGCTGCTGCTGCCATGAAACCACACCTGAAACTTCAAATGCTGTCAGTTAGCTAGTTGTGTCCACTCATGGGCCTCCAGCACTGATCTTTTCCTGGGGCTCCAGCCCCATGCCTCCACCCACTTCCATTCCATTCCAATGGTACCTCTCTACCTTAGCGATTCTAAAACAGGCTTCCCTGTCTCCCACTGCTTGCCTCCTCCACATCCACCTGGTTGCCCAAAGCAGAAACCTGGGAGCCTGTCCCCCCTCCTCACTCTCTGTGAAATTGTTCACTCAGGTTAATAAGTAAGCACAAGTAAGCCTGTGTGTACCTTACTTACCGGGTAATCTGACCCTTATGAGTATTTGTCATAAGATGAAATGCTATGTATATGGACTTGCTGTTATGATATAAAATATAACTGTGTTATTGAATTCACGATTTTGTTGTCATTATGTGTTTTTCCAGGAGTCCCTGGGCAGTGCAATGGTTACCATATTTTCACACAATTAATGCCCCCCCCGCAAGTGAGCTCTCCCAATTTTGTTTTACATATTGCTGTAAAAAAAAAAAAAATTAGCATAGCACATTTCTGAAAATACCTGTGAGATGGGGAGAACAAGGTTGACAAACAAATGTAGAACTTGAGTGTTATTTGCATAAAAATACAGTAAGCCCTTGACTACTACCCAAAAGGTTGGGGTTCAAACATAGCCTGAGGTACCTCAGAAGACATACCTGGCAATCTGCTTTCGAAAGGTCACAGTCTTGAAAACCCTCTGGAGCAGTTTTACTCTGTACTCACGAAGTCTCCGTGAGTTGGAATTGACTGGATGGCAACTAAAACAGCAACGTGTTTTCTCAGTTTGTAATGGAAAAGCACATGTACTGTCATATGGGTGTATCTACTGACACTTTTATGTTCTAAAGGGGTTGCACGAGCATGGTCTCTTCATTAAGCTGTATACTTATGATAGGTGCACTTTCCTATATGTATATTATACTTCAATTAAAATAATGCTTAAAATATAGTTGTTAATATTGAAAGCTCAATGTCTTAAGCTGGGTTCTCTAGAGAAGCAAAACCAGCAAAGCATATAAATAACATATGAAGAGATTTATTTCATAGGAACAGCTCACATGATTGTAGAGGCTAGAATGTCCCAAGTCTGTGGATCAGGTTAGAGGCTTCTCCAGATTCACGTGGCCACAGGGGCTGGCAAACCCAAGATTGGCAGGTCAGACAGCAGGGCTCTTGCTCACAGGGTGTGAAAGATAAAGGAATCCCAAGATCAGCAGATATGCTTATGGCTCAAGTCCCAAGAACCAGAGGTCAGATGAACAGAAGGGAGCCGCAGGACCCAGAGCGAGCAAAAAGCCAGAATGTCTACTTATATTCGGATGCAGGCCACACTTCCAAGGAAACACCCTTTCAACTGACTGGCTACTCACATCAGATCCCATCATGGGAGTGATCACATAGAAACACTGAGAATCGTGGTCCAGCCAAGTTGACACACAATCTTAACCATCACATTCAGAGTCTTAGAAAATAACAAAGGGTGGCTCCTGGGTTTCTGATTAAGGGTTGTAGAGTAACGTGAAGCTAACCACAAACAACCATAAGAAAAATAAAATAGAGCTGAAAACTCCATCTTGCAGACACTAGGATACAGCCACTTCTTCAAATCCTAGTCTAACAGAAGAGCTTTCTGAGGCACGGAACCCAGGAGGCAGGCAAGAGCCTCTTACAGTCTCCAAATCGCATGAGGGGAGTCTCCAAACAGGCTGGCATACTCCTGGGGGCAGAGCAGACAACGTAATGGGGACACTGGGGAGCCAGGACTGGCCACGGCCAAGTACAGGCCATCAGCTCTGGAGGAAATGGCTGTCGTATGGGGACTGGATGAGGATGGTGGGGCGCAAGGCCAGCTTGCTGCTGCTGAAGAGCAGAAATGCTCAATGGCCATGTCAGGGCCAGAGACCTCAGAGTTTGGCCATGAACTGGCACACCTCAGCTTGACCTGTGCAGGGACAGCCCTCAAGTCACCCAGCTTGGCATTGAAAAGGTCCAAGCCTGAGTTTCATGAGGTCCTCGTTTACTCCTCTGCCCTCACCCCAACATCATTCCTCAGCTACAACTAGTCTACTATGAATGACACCCCAAATTAAGACTACCAGTTATCAAAACAGAACCAGCAAAGGATCTGGGCAAGAGTAAAAAGGAAAGTAGCAAATAAATAAAAGACAAGTGAAGTACACACACACAAAAAATTGTATTAAAAGTGAAAAAAATAAATCAACGTATGTTCCTTCATAAAATTCAAACATTAAGAAATACATGGCTGCGGGGAGGGAGGGAGGGACGGAGGGAGGGAGAGAGGTGTATTCACTAATTAGATAGTAGATAAGAACTATTTTAGGTAAAGGAAAAGACAACACACAATACAGGAGAGGTCAGCACAGCTGGACTAAACCAAAAGCAAAGAAGTTTCCTGAATAAACTGAATGCTTCGAAGGCCAGCGTAGCAGGGGTGGGGTTTGGGGACCATGGTTTCAGGGGACATCTAAGTCAATTGGCATAATAAAATCTGTTATGAAAACATTCTGCATTCCACCTTGGAGAGTGGCGTCTGGGGTCTTAAATGCTAGCAAGCGGCCATCTAAGATGCATCAATTGATCTCCACCCACCTGGACCAAAGGAGAATGAAGAACATCAAAGACACAAGGTAATTATGAGCCCAAGAGACGGAAAGGGCCACATAAACCAGAGACTACATCAGCCTGAGACCAGAAGAACTAGATGGTGCCCAGCTACAACCGATGAGTGCCTCGAGAGGGAACACAACAGAGAACCCCTGAGGAAGCAGGAGAGCAGTGGGATGCAGACTCCAAATTCTCATAGGAAGACCAGACTTAATGGTCTGACTGAGACTAGAAGGACCCCGGTGGCCATGATCCCCAGACCTTCTGTTAGCCCAAGACAGGAACCATTCCCAAAGCCAACTCTTCAGACAGGGATTGGACTGGACAATGGCATAGAAAACAATACTAGTGAAGAATGAGCTTCTTGGATCAAGTAGACAAAGGAGACTGTGTTGGCATCTCCTGTCTGGAGGGGAGATGAAAGGGCGGAGGGGGCCAGGAGCTGCACGAATGGACACAAGGAGAGACAGTGGAGGGAAGGAATGTGCTGTCTCATTAGGGGGATAGCAATTAGGAGTATATAGCAAAGTATATATAAATTTTTGTATGAGAGACTGACTCGATTTGTAAATTTTCACTTAAAGCACAATAAAAAAAGGAAAGAAATACATGGCTATTATGGAACATGCTCTCAAAGAAAAGACCCAAAGGCAAGATGTGATGATATGGAAAGATATCAACTATTTAAGTGTAAGAAAATGGCAAACAAGCAAGAACTCAGGCAATGTCACACCCAGGAGTCTTTCTGAGAAAACACCTGGAGATGGATCCCTAGTCAACAAAGGAATGAATTGGGAGGCTGGGCTCACAGAACTGGTGGTGTGCAATGATTTCATTTAAACATAGTATGAACCTAAATGTGTATGGAAATTCCAGATATGGGACAGAACACAAATGCTCTGTCATGATAATTTAGGAATGGTTATATAATTAGCATGGATTTGGCGATAAAGGGAGAAAACAATTGGAAGCTGGTGTGACTATGCTGCTTTCCTTACCTTTCACAATATGAAGACAATAGATTGGGCTTTGAGGTTATAATTCAACAACTATGGATTTAAAAGTGTTATATAAGGTTTCAAAGATAAAATAAGTGTAAAACAACTAAAGGCAGAATATAAACTTTCCAAATTATCAGAAGGGGAAGACTGATACATGCTATAATGTTGCCAAGACTGTAGGGAGCAAGCACTCATAGATGATGTTGAAGTGTAAGGTGCTACCATTTATTGGGAGTGGGCGCGTGGCACTGTCTAACGGAGTTTTTAATAAATATGCACTTTTCAGAATTTATCCAACATATTTACGTACCTAGAACTTCGGAAAAAATGTTCATGGCACGTGGGCAAGTGTGTAGGTGCATATGCAGGTGGGCCACCCCCAAGGCCATCTTTCTATCCCCAATGGCTTAGCATGTCTCCTTTCTTGTGATAAGTGTTTGATAACTATTCATTACAGTGGGGTTACTTCTCCAAGTTGCTTTGCCACTTCCTGGTTGTACGGCCTTGGGAAAATCACTGAATTTCTCTGCGTTTCAGGTTCTCACTGGCAGATGGGAACTAGCATTATTTCCTGTTCAAGACTATTCTAGTTACCACAATTGCATCACAAATTAACCAGAAATGTAGTGGTGTGAAACAACTGTTCAATATACTTATGGATTCAGACAAGACTCAGAGGAGATGCCTTGTTTCTGCTCCACACTAAGGCTGAGGGCTGAGCACATCTGAAGACTCACTTGCACGTCTGGTGATTGATGCAGGCTGTTGGCCGGGGGCCACAGTTCTTCTCCATGTCATCTTTCCATGTGAGCTAGTTGGGGCTTTCTCACAGCATGGTGGCTAGGTTCTGTGGGCAAGCATCCCAAGGGGGATAGAAAGCTTGGTGGAAGCCCGATTGCTTTTCCTAAGCTAGCCTTGGAAGTCACACAGTGCTACCTCCCCTGTATTCTGCTGGATAAGGCAATTACAAAGGTTGACCCAGGCTCAGGGGGAGGAGGTACAGGCCCCACCTTTTGAGAACAGTATCGACATTACATTGGAAGGAGAATTTGTGGGATGGGTAATATACTGGTGTGGTTGTCTTTGGAAAATACAACCTCCCAAAATATATAAACGACATATATGAAGGTGATTAAAATGGCACAGCACCATACTGGTGCAATTTATGGTGTGGTAACTTACTGGCTTCAAGGAATAGGTCCTCTGGTTGAAGGGCCTGGCACCTCTCATCACCCAGTTCAATAAGCTTAGCAGCTATTGAGTGTAAAGGGCAGGATTTTGGATGGAATTCTGAACGTGCATATATAGCAATGTCCTTCTTAATTAACCCTTGAAAACAACTTCAGACTCTAATCAGGGTTTTGCTTTCATCTCTCCTGCCATAGGACTAAAATCTTTGCTTTTAAAAAGTACCTCCTGAAAATAAAGTCTTGGATGGTTGTAGCAAATGCTGTCAGCATGCTCCTCACTCATATTCCTCGCCCTACCACATATGCCCCTGTCTGCTAACTTCCAACCTCCAGCACCTGCACCTCCTGGTTCGGTTCTTGCTGGCTATCTGTTTTCTCTGACTACTTGGCAGGCACAAATGCTGGACAAATACTGCCCGCATCCCCACCTACCAGCCTTCAACCAGTGTTTATACACACCCCAGCTCCCTGGACCCCTCGGGTGGGTAACTCTGACGTATTCAGACAACACTAGCACCCAGAGCTCCCACAGCCAGATTCACTTCCAGTTGCCCACAGTGGTAACTAGCTTTACTGTTGTCTTCCCTGTGCTGTCTCACTTCTTATCCCCTATCATCTCCTGCACCCCCTCAAGTGCTACCTGGGACCACCTCCCAAATACACTGGTTGTACTTGAATGCTTATCTCAGAGTCACCTTCTGGAGGAACCCAAACAGATGTTAGGTAGTAGCTCTGGGTAGAAGAAGCAGAAACACAGCCAAGAGCAAGGACCTCAGCCACTTTCACATTTAAAATCAGGTCTCTTATGTTGTCTCTCTCCTCTGACCATGAACGAATGCCAATAATCAGCTGAGCAGGCCTCAGTGAGCTGGCACCTACCTCTTGGCCCTGCAGCTCCAGCCCACCCTCACCACATCACAAGAAGCCACCGGCCCTGCGACTCACACCTTCCCTCCTGCAGCCCTCTCGGCACATCCTTCCTCTGTACTGAGCTCCGGGAGAATGACAAGGCGGCTGTTAAAGTGCCGTTGTTACTGTGACAGGAGCTGGGCGCCCCGTGATTATAGCTCTTCCCGACAAAGCCCAGCACAGCTGTTTGGCTGGAGTAGGAAGCAAACGAGCAAATTTGCATATGAAAAGCCATCCCTCAAGTGTCGCAGCCACCGTAATGATGGGTTGATCATTTCCTTAGGTGATTGGGCAGCGGGGACAGGAGAGAACCCGGGAACCAGAGTGTCACTCCCGGGAGAAGGTGACCGTCTGCGCTCCGAAGGCGCTCAACCCTGCCTGCTTCTCTCTGTCCCCAGCCCACCGTTCTCCAGGGCACCGCTACCCCGCGGGGCCGCCTCGCTGCTTCCTCCGCAGCCCGCCTGGACGTGCCGATGTATTCAGGATACCCAGCCCCGGAGTCCGGGGTAGCCGCGGTGTCCGCTCCCTCTCCGGCCTGTTGGGCTACCCTGGCTGGCCTGGAGCCCGGGAGAGGTCTCTTTCCCCAAGCACAGCTGTCTCCGGAGCCCAGGGGCCTGGTCCTCAGGGCTCACCAAACTCTTCTTGTACCTTTGTCCAGGGAAGTCTCCATTTCCAAAAAACCCAAAACCAAACGTGTTGCCTTCCAGCCGATTGTGACTCCCAGCGACCCCATGTGTTAGAGTAGAATTGGGCTCCATAGAGTTTTTAAGAATGATTTTTACAAATTTTATTTATTTTGTGAGTGTTGTTGAGAAAGTACACAACAAAACATACACAAGTTCAACAGTTTCTAGATGTACCATTTAGTGACAGCGATCACGTTCTTCCAGTTGTGTAGCTGTTCTCAGCCTCTAAGCTGAGTTGTTCCTTCCCCATTAAGGTACATTCACTGCCAGTTAAGAGTTGCTGTTGTCAATTTGATTCCATATACATAGTTTTTAAAAGAGCTCAATGCTCAAGGCAGACTTTTTAAAATCAGTTAAGCTAAACTGTTTTTAAGAACATTTGAGGGGATATTTTTGGTTTAAGGTTTAAAGATTATCGCAGGGCAATAATTTCATGGATTCATCCAGCCTTTATGGCTCCAGGAAGTCTGGAGTCTGAGAATATGAAATTCTGTTCTGTGTTTTTCCCCGTTTGGTCAGGATTCTTCTATGGAATCTTTAATTAAAATGTTCAGTAATGCTAGCCAGGCCCCATCCATATCTTCTGGTCTCACGGCAAAGGAGGCAGTTGTTCATGGAGGCAATTAGCCACACAGTCCATATCCTCCTCCTGTTCCTGGCTCTCCTTCTTCTTCTGTTGCTCCAGGCAAATAGAGACCAACTGTCTTACTCTGAATGGCTGCTCGTAAGATTTTAAGACCCCAGACACCATGCAAGGAACTAGGAGGTAGAACAGAAGGACTAAATATATTATGAGGCCAATTAACTGGGTTATCTCATGAAACCATGACCCTAAATCTCCAAAACAAGGAACCAAATCCCATGAGGTGTTTGATTGTATGTAAGCAGCATCAGCAGCTACTCTTTTTTGTTGTTGTTGTTATTGTAAATATATCACACAACTTTTCACAGGTGTATGACTTACTGACAGCAATTACAATAACCAGCTGTGCAGCCCCTACCCTTAGTCAATGCAGTGTTTTCATCAGCATTAAGCCCACTCTTTCCTCCTCCTCCCGTTGTTGTTAAGTGCTGTCCAGCTGATTCCGACTCAGGTTACCCCTGGTAACCACTAATAAACTTCGGTCTCTATACATTTGCCTTTCCTTGTCTTTTTATATAAGCGAGGTCATATAATATTTGTTCTTTTGTGATTGACTTTTTTCATTCAGCACAATGTCTTCCACCTCCACCCGTATTGTAGTATATATCAAGACTTCATTTCTCCGCAGGTTGAGTTGTATTCCGTTGTATGTGTGTACCACATTTTGTTTATCCATTCATCTCTTGATGGGCGTTTAGGTTGTTTCCACCTTTTGGCTATTGTAAATAGTGCTTCAGTGAACATTGTTGTACAAGTCCCTGTTTGAGCCTCTGCTTTCAAGTCTTTTGGGATACCTAGGAGTGGATTTGCTGGGTCATATGGTAGTTCTCTTTTTAGTTTTCTAAGGAACTGCCACACTGTTTTCCACAATTATACCATATTTCATTTCCTCCAGCAATAGGTATGAATTTCCCCTTTTCCCAATTTCCCTACATCCTTACCAACACTTGTTATTTATTTTTTTGTATCTTATCTATCCTATCCTAGTAAGAGTGAAGTAGTATCTCATTGTGCTTTTGGTTTGCATGTCTCTGGTGGCTAATGACACCCGAGTATCTTTTCATGTATTTGGTGGCCATTTAAAAGTCCTCTTTGGTGAAATGCCTATTAAGTCCTTTGCCCATTTTATGATTGGATTATTTGTCTTTTTGTTGTTAAGTTGTTCCATAGGGTTTTCTTGGTTGTAATCAGGCTGTAATCTTTCTGGGAGCAGGTTGCCAACGGTTTCTTCTCTGGTGCTGAGCCACCAAACTTCCGGGTAGTAGTCTGGGGCAAACTGTTTGCTCCACCCAGGGATCTTTTCCAACTCTGTGTTTATTACTGTTTTAAACTTTGTTAGTATTACAGTTTTTTTTGTTTCTTCCTTGTCTGGTCTATTTTTCCTCCTCTGCATTTTACCTTTGGGTCTTTTCCGTCACATATTGGGCTCTCAGGTCCAGTACAGCCCGGGAGGTAGATCAGCCCACCAAGTGGTGGTTGATGGCAAGGGTATGCCTCGTGGGGTGACTGTGGGCAGGGCGGGGGGAGGTATCATCTGGGGCTCTGGCCCTGGCTCTGCACTTGCAGGCTTCATGCGCCGATCCAGGCATGGGACTTATATATCCAGACCTGTCAAAGCCATGGCCAACCTAAAGCAAAGGAAACAAACATCTCAACCAGAGCTTCCAGAAACAATAACAAATTGAAAAAGAGAGAGAAAGGAACCATTTTTGAGGTATACGATTCTAAAATTGAAGGCAAAAGGCAAAAGAAAACACACAAAAAAAGAAAGAACCAAGGCAACTAGGACAGTTGACAAATATATTTGGCCAGCCAGAGCTGTGTTTGTTTTAAGTGGATGAAGAGTTTAGAGATGCTAAGCTGGGTTAGGATTTGGAGGCTGAACTGTTTGACAGAATGCTTTTAGAAGTGATTAAAATAACTTTACAGAATTTGCCTAGTGGGGGAGAACTAGCCTGTATTAGACTCTGGGTGTGGGAATTAAAACGTGTTTAGTGGGCCAGGCCTGAGAACTGAATGCACTCTATGGAAACGCTATAAATCTTTGCCACAGTCAGCAGGGCAAACAGCCATGATTAAACATTTAATCAGAGGCATGATACTTTGTTGTGTGTTCATTGTGGCTACAGGAAAAGATGCTGTAACAGTTCTTTAAATAGCAAACCTGCAGCTATATTTCACTTCATGAAAAGCAGCTGCTAGGAGCTGACCTAATTTTAGCTGCTTATCAATTCCCCAGTGCTTATTAGTTGATGTAACTTTGATCTTCTGATGCTAGATGACTTTTGTGCTGAATATAGCTAGAATTTAATATGAATCACTTGGATGGCTGCCCAGCTGAGCTGAACTGTATTACCAAGAGAGAGGGAGAGAGAGATAATTCAAGCTCCTGACGTGGATCATAGTACAGGCACAGTCTTTCTTATTCTTCCTAGGGCAATCTACTTCGTTTCACCAGGCCTCCATTTCAAACACATTCTCTCCTTGGCCTTTTGTTTTGTTTTCCCTCCTAAACAATAAAACTCTGCTCACAGGCAATACACATGGGAGGCAACAATATCCCGGTACTGCCAAGATCTACTGATGGTGTCAATAATTACAAGACATTTTAAATGAATGTTTTCTAAGCAAATCACTGCCTTTGCAAAGAGCTTTTGTTTCTACTTACGGAGAGAGCAGCCAGTATGCTGTGAAAGAACAGAACGTATTTTTGATAAACCTCCTTGCCCATTTCTAGATGATTGGAGAATGCTTTCTTGTATTTTCTCTTGCTTGGCTTTCCTCTGGATTGTGACCTTTCCTTTCATCATTCTGGCTCTTTAGAAAAACCATCTGTGTCCTGTGCATCAGCGCTGGGTGTGTGTGGGTGCCTGGTCACTCCTGTTTACTTGCCCTAGTTGACGTTCTCTTCATAAAACAATCAAGTGGTTTATGACCTCCATTTCCTGAATGTTGTGGGTGAAGCTGAGAGGTATAAGGACTTGGGAACACCAAACCAAACTTGTTGTCACGAGGTCTACTTTGACTCACGGCAACCTCACGTGTTATGGAGTAGAATTGCTCCATAGGGTTTTCTTGGATATAATCTTTACTGAAGTAGTAGATTCCAGGCATGGACAGATAACTCAAAGCTTGCCTCTGAAAATGGAGCATGCCGAGAGATTAAAGAAAGTGGCAGGCGTCTCCACTGTTCTGGCGAAGGAGTCTTTTTTAGGGAGATTTACATGCTGAGGCAGTGGTCCCCAGTGGCAGGAGGACCAAAGCAGATCTCCACACCCAGCAGTAGGGGTGGGTGAGTGGAGGTTTTATAGTGGTCAAGGACAAAAGTGGCTTCATGCCAGAGAGTTACATAAGACTGTCTCAGTGAGGCCACATAACAGGGGCTTGGAAACCGCAATGAACTAACAGAAACAGCAGTAAACTAATGGAAAGCATGAGGGCAGCCTTGTTTGGCCTCACAAAGCCTGTTTTCCTCTTCAGTCCACCCCTTGAGGTTGGCTCTTACAATCTGATGTGCTCCCTGTCTTCTGCAAAGTCCCTGAGGGCCCTGAGAGGAGATGTCAGTGTAGGGACAGACAGCATTGCTGTAGTTGGAGGCACACACCACACCAGCAGTATACGCAAATACAGCAGACAAGCCCTATGCCCAGGAAAAAACCAAGACCCATCAAAACACTATGCCAACCAGAGGGCTGCCCAGTCAGTTCTGCCTACAAGCTCCATGCTCCAAGGCAGGACTTTTGCACTTGAGAAGGTGAGTTGGTCACAGGCCCAGCAGCTGCTTTTGTTACAGACTACGGTAAAGCTGTGAGCTCATTCTAGGAAGACATCGGCAGCCCTAAAGGGAAGAAAACAGAGTAGGCCATACCTACAGTTGGAAAGACAGGTAGTTTAGTGGGCACCAAGATGAGTAAATCTTCCCTTTCTATAAGGATCACACTAGTGGCTTCACCTTGGGTAGAGAGAACAGGGGCTGCTTTAGATATTTTCCCAGGCTGAGAGTAACATATGTGCTGCCTGGGGGGTCACCTGAGGGCTTGTGAGTAAAGTCACCCATTTTGCCGTTTGCCAGAAAAGGAGACCCTCTTCCATCCCTTGTGGTATAGCCATTGTTCCCTTCCACGTGAAGCATGACTGTGGGCTCCCACCTTAGGCTGATCAGTTCCTCCACCTTCAGAGGGACAAAGTAACCAATCCACCCTAGTGGGGTGACCCACAAAAGATGTCAATAGATGGTTCCACTTCCCAGTGCCAGGTCCTAGGTTGTCTAGAGGGCCACGCTGTTTTGCTCTGACAACAACCTTAGTGGATACAACTCCAAAGCTTGTGAGATCACTTGGATCGTTGCTGGAGGGTGACTCGGGACTCCTAGTCTGATATCTGGGGCTAAAGCCTTGGTGGGGGCTGAATTTATCAACCTCAAAGCCTCAGGCAGCACCTGGTCTACCCTGCCAGGGAAGCCTTGCCTGTAAGTGTTCATATTTGTTGTTTTAGGACACCATTCTTCCTTTCCACCAGGCCATCGGGCTGGGAGTTGTATGGCAGGTAGTAATGCCATTGTACCTCATTCTCAGTGGCCCACTTGTGTATATTGTAACCTGTAGAGTATGTTCCCTGGCCACTATCAACCCTTCAGGATATGCCGTACATAACACTCAATTTTTGTAACTACTTTATTGTAGCAGCCTGATTTGCTTGTTTACACAGGAACACCTGTGTCAAGGCTGTGATGGTGTCCACACAACTTAGAGCATACTTTGCTCCTTCACTGGGGGGTAGAGGTCCTGTAAAATCTATGTGCCAGTCCATCACTGGCTGTGTTTCCTTATGTACCTGCCCAGGATTTGGGTGGCAGATACCTTGGGTGTTGGTGTGAGAACATGTGGTGATTTTGTTCAGCACCCACCAAATCACTATTCTTTACTATGCCTGCCTCTTTGGTTATTTTCCAACCAACACAGGCACTATGGTGCCCACTTTTGTGGTGAATCCAATGGGCAACTTGCCCCTTGGGATGCACCGTTCTAACTTGTGCAATAGCATCTGCTTCTTGGTTTCCCAGCAGGGAAAAGAATGAATAGGCCACTACGTGAAAAACAGTTAGGTCAGCACCCGGGGTTTGGAGGTGATCCCAGATGTTCTGTCACAGAATTTTACCCATTATTGTCCATTGCTCCTTGTGCCGTTGGCCTATCCACATAGCCAGCCTCCAGGCCACTGCCCAACTGTCCATACACCAGGTTAAGGGGCAGAGTTCATAGGTATTGACCATCCATGTGGTCCTTAATTTGGCCCCTTGATTGCTTTGCCCTGAGCCAGTTTCAAAACAAATGGTATCAGTGGAGGCTTGCTGTCCACAGTGGTGGCATACTCAGCTACAGCTATCCGCGTACCAGGGATCTGATGGCAGTGGGTATCCGTGTACCAGGGATCTGATGGCAGTGGGTATCTGTGTACCAGGGATCCGATGGCAGTGGGTATCCACGTACCAGGGAACCAATGGCAGTGGACCTCCCTTCTCTTGGAGGAGAGGGAAGAAGGCTCTGGTGGTGGTCTAGGCTGTGCCGGGGGGTCATCTCGATATGTTCCTGGACCAAGTACAACCTATAAACCTGGGGACAAGTGATGGCAGAAAGGGCACTGCGTTGTCGTAGGTACGCATGCTGTTTGGTCAGCTTGGCTGTCTGGGTGATAGCTGACGACAGCTTGGAAAACAGCCATTGACCCACCCATTTATGGGCAAAGCTATGGGAAGGGTGACAGTTCCTGCTCTGGTTAATGACTCTACCTGGTGGGGAGTATCATAGGCTGCTAACAATTGCTTCTCCATGGGATTGTATCAGTTTTCTGCCCCTCTTCACAGTTGGGACAAAAGCTCAAGAGGACTTTAATTCCATCCTTGTCTTGCCACAAGGCCTAGTCAAAGCTATCCTTGGTGCTCCTTACATCTAACCAGAACGGTAACCTCGTATGGCAGCCAGCTCTTTCACTTGTTCAACCAACACCTTTGCTTTCTCAAAAGTTTGCTGTGATTCATTACTCCAATCCCAGAAGGCACCCTTTTACCAGTCAATAGAGTGGTCTCAAGCTCTGGGCCAGGTGGGGAGTAAATACTCTTCAATACCCCAAAAGGCACATGAAGGCCTGCTCTTCCTTTGATGTCCTAGGGTTAGGGTAAGCTTATATCTTATCAACTATGGCTTCAGGCAAGACACAGATCTTACCCAACCAGATGACCCCTAGGGAATTTATCTTCATTCCCGGCTCCTGCACCCTGTGGGGATTCACGGCCCATCCTCTCCCCTGTAGGTGGGTAATTGGGGCATCTAGATGTTCCTGTAACAGAGAAACATCTTCAGCAGTTAACATGATGCCATCAATGTAATGAAACCAATGGACAGCAATAAGGGAAGGCGGAGAGAGTCAGATCTCTAGTCACCATACCATGGCAAGTAGTGGGACTATGAGAATATCCTTGGTGGAGCACTTGAAATGCCCATTGCTGCACTTTCCAGGTGAAGGCAAACTGGTTTTGGGTGGATGGGGCTAAAGAACACATTGGCCAGATCTAATACAGCCTGATACGTGCTCAGGTCTCTACTAAGGGTTTCTAACAAAGAAGTTATATTTGAGGCTGCAGCATGTATAGGAGGGATCACTTTGTCCAGTTCACTATAATCCATGGTCATACCTCAGGACCCATCTGATTTCATCACAGGCCACACAGGGCTATTAAAAGCCCTGTGGGCCTCCTGGAAGATACCTACTCTTTTTAATTCCAAAATAGCTTCACTAATTTCCTTACATTCTCTGGGCAACTTATATTGCTTTATGTCTACCACTCTTCATGGTAGGGGTAGGGTCACTGGTTCCCATGTTGTATTCCCCCTCAGGAATGCATTTACCACCCTTTCTCACAGCTGGAATTCTCCCACAGATGTGGTCAGCCCCATGAGGACATCCACCCCTAGAATGTAGTCCAGTTTTGGTAAAATATAAATTTGATACAGTTTAGTGGGAGTGCATTCTACTTGCAGAATAAGAAGTACCTGGTGCACATTGATGGACTTTCTGCTGTACCCATCAATTGCCAAGGGTGGGTCCTTTAAAATGCTCAGGGGTTACAAAGATAAGGCTGCACTCGGACCAGTATCAACCAGAGGTAGCACCTGCTGTTTTTTTGTTCTTGGCCAATGTATTTTAACCTCTATGTGGGACCTCCAGTCCCCTGCAGGTGACCTTAGCCCCACCACTAGTCCCTAGGGGTGGGTGGGGTCCACCTTGTGGCAAGGGGTACTTCCTCATGAAGCCCATTAGGCCCCAGAGGGCGATACTGTTGCTCCAGCTTCAGATTCTTCCAAAGACAAACAAAAACCATGTTCGGTTGCTTATCAATTCTGTACACTCCCTTTCCAGCAGCCACTAAATTCACCCACATGTCTTTGGGTCATTTTCAAGGGGTCCTTGGATGGTCATCTCATAGGTCTCTCAGTCTTTCTTTTCTCTTTTTCCATGGCTCGCACCCCCTTCTCTCTACCCTTTTTGATTTTACCCAATTCAGCTATAACTTGCCCCACTTGGTATACCATCTGGCCCACTAAGGGACTAACAATAACCACCAGCATGCCATACTAGGATGGAAAAGCCACCTGCAGGATTCTTGCTTTCATTCCTGCAGTAAAAAGCTCATTGTCTCCCTGGAAGTGCTTGGCATAGATGGTTTAACATATACCTAACTTCTGAGTTAACTGATATAACTTCTCTATGGAAGACTACTTCTGGACAGTGCCAGGAAGATCCTTCTCATTCCGCCACACTCTTCTGCAACACAAGATGATCCAATCTGTGAGGGCGTGTATGCCCTTTGTGTTCTGAGTTGTGTGTAAACTGGTGGTTATACTGCTCATTTTCTCAGCCTTGGCTCCGTTTAAAGAGACACTGTCTCCCTTGATATTCCACACATGTAGTAACCAAGCTGCAATAGTTTCCTTCCCTTTCTACTGGAATTTCCCACACAACTCAATCAGCTCAGCTGGGGTGTGCTCCCACATTGTCATGAAACTAGCTGGCAGGATTTTGTGTCTGGGGCCATCAGGTCCCTGGGCAACTTTCGTCTTATGAGTAATGAGCAGCTATGCCCGGGGAAGCCACTCTGCTCTGTCAGACTCCTCCTCCACTATCACTCCCACATCCGATTCACTACTCGATCTTCTCTCCCACAGATTCCATGTTTTCGCACCCCAGTCACCTCTTATCAATACTGCCCTAATCCTTGCCGTTGGCACTTTCCTTCCCCTTAGCTTTACAAACCTTGCGGGTGAGCATCTCTAATTGCTTGTCCTGCTCTCAGGCACGGCTATTTAATACTATGGTCATTGCCACACAGAACTGGTGAACACCTCTTTCTAAACACAGCTCTTCCTTCAGGGCTCTTACGTGCACTTCAGCAGCTAACTGGGCCTCAGTGGAGGGCCGTACAGCCCAGAGCAGTGGCTATCCCACAGCTGCCACTACTCTCTTAGCTTACTTTCCACACTTACGAAGGTGCGCATCTTCCCACAATTGTGATAGGCCACTTGGCGTTTTGGGGGCATCCTGGTACTCATTCAACAGGTTGCACACATGAAACATATCAGCCAGATCTCCCCACATGAAGGCTGCTGGCCAACCTGTGATTTCCCCCATGGATGCTTCACTTCTACTTGCCATTTCCTCAGTCTCCTGATTGGCTTGCTAAATGTGCAGGTATAGACCAGTAAGTTGAAATTTGGGTCCAAAAAAAGAGGGTGCAGACAGCAAGGAGACTTTATTTACTGAGGCAGTGGTCCCTGGCAGCAAGAGGACCAAAGTAGATCTCTGCAACCAGTAGTAGGTGGGTGGAGGTTTTATAGTGGTCAAGGATAAAAGTGGCTCCATGCCAGAGAGTTACATAAGACGGCCTCAGCAAGACACTTAACAGGGGTTGGAAAGCAGCAGTAAAGTAATATAAACAGCAGTAAACTAATGGAAAGTGTGAGGGCAGCCATGTTCAACCTCGCAAAGCCGGTTTTCCCTTCAAGTAGATTGCCAGATCTTTCTTCCTTGGTGCTACTGGGTGGGTTCCAACTGCCAATCTTTAGGTTAGTAATTGAACACAAACCACTTGCACCATCCAGGGACACTTGCTAAAATGCACGTGGCCTTCCACGTCAGTGCCACCTGGCTGGTTCTCACCCTTTCCAGCAGCTGGGCCACCTGGAGCCTCTTCTCATCCTTTGAGTCAGCTGGGCTTCCCTCTAATCTAATCCAGCTCACTGGAGTTCTCTTTCTTGCTTAGTCATCCTGTTTGGTGGGTCATATTCTTAATGAGTCTAAGACTTTCTCGGATAAAAAAAGAAGTTGGCTTTTTCTGTGTTTCTGGCCTCCAGGAGTGTGAGAAGAAAATAAGTTCATAGATGATAAAAATATTTCATAAAGTAAAAAAAATAAATAAAAATAGTGTAGTATTATTATACTGTAGCATTCTCTATGTGAAAAATTTATTGTTTATTTCGACGAAATAGTTGACTTTGTATATTACATGCAGAATGTATATAAAATGAATGCATTCCATAAAAGCCAACAAAACAAAACCCTCCTTCCAGGATTGTAACCACTGCTTGCTTAAATCCTCTTCCACCTGAGGTAGGAGGAAATAAGGCTTACATCTGTTGACTTGATTATTAGTTACCAAGTTTGGCAGAGGAGGAAGTTAGGACTATTAAATTCAGGGATTGCCAGTGCATTTAAAATTTCCTTCCTCTTTCTGTCTGCCATTATCCAAGGCAAACGATAAATGAGGTATATAAACACACTTTGGAAACCCTGGTGGCATAGTGGTTAAGTGCTATGGCTGCTAACCAAGAGGTCGGCAGTTCGAGTCCCTCAGGCGCTCCTTGGAAACTATTGGGCAGTTCTAGTCTGTCCTATAGGGCCGCTATGAGTCGGAATCAACTCGACGGCAGTGGATTTGGTTTGGGTTGTAAACATACTTTATTATGAAGTGAAACAGGAGGACTTCTTAATGGATCTATGACATCTTAAGATCCCAGTAGAAATTTTCCTTTAAAAGAGAAATTAACAAGCTGTTGTAAAGTAGTGCTTAGGATGAAATCAACTCAAAGACATACAATGACCATTAAAACCAGCTTCTAGGAAGCTTGAAAAATATTACAGATATCTCTCCAGACCAGTCTGGGGGGTGTGGCATGTGTGGTAGATATTAATAGAACATTCTATTTCATAAGCTAACAGTTCAGTTATACTTAAAATAGTATTTCTGCAGCTTGTCTAGCCCTCACTTTTCAATCACATTTGAAAGTCAGAATAGTTGGCCAAGTCATCAATGGGACGAAAACATGACTATGACTTGCCTGAAAAGGTGGGAGAGGCCTCCTCTGGTCCCTAAAGGTGCTGCTCCTGACCCGTGTGCTGCCTGGACCTCTGTGTTGTGACTGGGTCACCTTTACGTCTTGTAAGACCGTGAAGACTCTTGCTCATCTGTCACTCTATGTACGGAGCATCTGTATTTATGAGATTGTCCTCAGCAGAACACACAGCGGGGAGTGGCCAGGAAGAGGAGGGTCACTTTAGATTTAGAGGAGAGAACTGTAGGGTATTAATGGCTCTGATACTAGTGCTGTGGTTGTAGGTTCACTGGGTCTGGGTCAGCTAAGATCACAATGGCTGGATGAAGTGCTTTGCCTACCATTGACCAAAACATACCATAAGACTGAGCATTGTAGACTCCCCATGGTGTTTATTAAGTAATTGTAAGAACCCGAACTTGTTACCACCGAGTCAATTCCAACACATAGTGAGTGACCATATAAGACAGAGTAGAACTGCCCCATAGGGTTTCCAAGGAGCAGCTGGCAGATTTGAATTGCTGATCTTTTGGTTTGTAGCTGTAGCTCTTAACCATTGTGCCACCAGGACATCCATAATAATAGTTCTAGAAAATACTTATAGAATGCTTACTGTCTCAGTCAGGGTTCTCTAGAAAACAGAACCACACACACACATCTCTTTCTCTATTGATTTACTTCAAAGGATTGGCTCATGCGATTGTGGGAGTTGGCAAGTCCAAAATCCATAGGTCAGGTGGCAGGCTGGAGACTTCTGCAAGCTTGCATCCCAAGGTCCATAGGTCAGATAATGGAAAGAATGCAGAGTTAAGAGATAGGAAGTTCTGCAAAATTACTTATAGCCTAGAGGCAGAAAATACCCTAGGGAAAATCCCTCTCAACTGACTGATTGATTACATTACACTAAGCTTTATATTATGGGAGGTGATTATATTATGTTGCATTAGATTACATTATGGAACAGCAACTAGTCTAGTGTGTGACAAAATTACTGGGAACCATAACCTAGCCAAAGTGACACATAAAATTAAGCATCACACTTGCTATATCCCCAGAGCTCTCTTAAATGCTTTACATACATAATTTGATTTAATCCTCCCAATTACCTTGGAAGGTAAGTTCTAGTTTTAATCTTACTTTACAGAAGAGTAAACTGAGGCCCAGAGAGGTCAAGTAATGTACCCAAGGTCACATAGCTAGTAATGGGGAGAACCAGGATTCAAACCTAGGCAAAGTCCAGAATTTGTGCTTCTGGTCACTAGCCAATACTGACTCTAAATAACTAAAAGTCTCTAAAAAACATTCATAGACGTCTCCAAAATTGATCTGCTAGGCCTAAGTAAAAGCAGCAGTAATTTAGTCTGCATGTTAAGGGCCCCATCAGTAGTGGCTGTTTGTCAGCTATGAAAGGAGCTTAGCTATGGGGATGCCCAAGGCAGTGAAATCCAGGCTGAGGCCTTGTGCTGATACAAAGCGGTAGTTTTTAGTCTTAAAATGTTTTTTATTTAGTCCATAGATTTGCCCCTAGAGCCTTGTGTTTGGACGTTGCTGACACTGGAATCATTTGAGGACCCCTGAATTGTAGGTCTCCAATGCAGTAGAGTATTGAATGGCATAGGAAGCATCAAAAGAAGATGGAAGTATACACAGAGTCACTGTACCAAACAGAATTGGTTGATGTGCAACCATTTCAGGAGGTAGCATGTGATCAAGAACCCATGGTATTAAAACATGAAGTTCAATCTGCCCTGAAGGCGTTGGCAAAAAACAAGACTCCAGGAACTGATAGAATACCAACTGAGATGTTTCAACATCTTTGGATGAAATACTGGAAGCACTCACCCACCTATGCCAAGAAATTTGGAAGATGGCTATTTGGTCAACCTACTGGAAAAGATCCATATTTTTGCCCATTACAAAGAAAGGAGATCCAAAAGAATGTGGAAACCATCGAACAATACTATTAATATCACACACAAGTAAAATTTTGCTGAAGATAACTCAAAAACGGTTGCGGTAGTACATCGACAGGGAAATGCCAGAAATTCAGGCCAGATTCAGAAGAGGACGTGGAACCAGGAATATCACTGCTGATATTAGGTGAATCCTGGCTGAAAGCAGAGAATACCAGAAAGATGTTTACCTGTGTTTTATTGACTATGCAAAGGCATTCAATTGTACAGATCATGACAAATTATGGATAACATTTGGAAGAATGGGAATTTCAGAACACTTAATTGTGCTCATGAGGAACCTGTATGTAGATCAAGAGGCAGTTATTCGGACAGAACAAGGAGATACTGTGTGGTTTAAAGTCAGGAAAGGTGTGTGTCAGGGTTGTATCCTTTCACCATACCTATTCAGTCTGTACGCTGAGCAAATAATCCGAGATGCTGGACTGTACAAAGAAGAACGGGGCATCAGGATTGGAGTAAGCCTTATTAACAACCTGCGTTATGCAGATGACACAACTTTGCTTGCGGAAAATGAAGAGGACTTGAAGCACTTACTGATAAAGTTCAAAGACATTAGCCTTCAGTATGCATTACACCTCAACATAATGAAAACAAAAATCCTGACACATGGGCCAACAGAATTGTGATAAATGGAGAAAAGATTGAAGTTGTCAAGGATTTCATTTTACTTGGATCCACAATCAACATTCATGGAAGCAGCAGTCAAGAAATCAAAAGGCATTGCATTGGGCAAATCTGTTGCAAAAGACCTCTTTAAAGTGTTAAAAAGCAAAGATGTCACCTTGAAGGCTAAGGTGTACCTGACCAAGCCATGGTGTTTTCAATTGCCTCATATGTATGACAAAGCGGGGCAATGAATAAGGAAGACTGAAGAAGAATTGACTCCTTTGAATTATGGTGTTGGCAAAGAATATTGAATATATCATGAACTGCCAAAAGAACGAACAAGTCTGTCTTGGAAGATGTACAGCCATACTGCTCCTTAGAAGCAATGGTGGTGAGGCTTCATCTCACATACTTTGGACATGTTATCAGGAAGGATCAGTCCCTGGAGAAGGTGTGCGTCAGGGCTGCATCCTTTCACCATAGGTTGTATCTTTCCACCTTTCATTATGTTTGGTAAAGCAGAACGTCGGTGAAAAACAGGAAGGCCCTCAATCAGATGGATTGACACAGTGGCTGCAGCAATGGGCTCAAACATAGCGATGACTGTGAGGATGGTGCAGGACAGGGCAACGTTTTGTTCTGTTGCATATGGGGTCGTTATGAGTCTGAACTGATTCTATGGGATCTAGCAACAACAATATAGTAGAGAGAGATTTAAAAAAAAAAAAAAAAGCATGAGACAATCCTTAAATTATGGCGATCTCAGGAAGGTGCAAGCCTCTTCATGAAAGAGTCTGGATGATTTGGTAGTTAGCAAAGGATAACAGGACCCTTAAAACATCCTGAAACATACACCAGAGAATAAGAGTCCCTGAATGGAAATGATCAAGTGCCTGGAATAAACACATAAAAGAAAGGAGTATTTAGAACATCTTAGTGGAGACCAAAGGGGCACTTACCAAAACCAAACCAAACCCACTGTTGTCGAATTGATTCTGGCTCATAGCAACCCTATAGAACAGAGCAGAACTGTCCCATAAAGTTTCCAAAGAGTGGCTGGTGGATCGAAATTGCTGACCTTTTGATTAGCAGCCAAGCTTTTAACCACTGGGCCACCAGGGTCCCAAAGGGACACTTAAAAGTGGGTGTAAATGGGAATGGGGTCAAGCAATGGGAAACATAGGACGAGACCCACCCTCCTGTCCTCTTCAAGACAGGTCTGAAGTCTCGTGGTCTGCCCACTGAGCTGAACTGGCCTCTCAGGTGTAAACCGCACTTCTGTAAAATGCGTGCTGCTGTCGAAGGAGCCAGTGCCTTATAACAAGGGAGATATTGACCCATTTCCACTCAAGTAAACAAATGTTGTAATCTCAACATATCTGTTCACTGGAGTCCCCGGGTGGTGCAAAGGGTTAATGTACTAGGATGGAGGTTCAAGTTCACCCAGAGGCACCTCAGAAGAAGGGCCTGGTGATCTACTTCTTAAAAACAGCCATTAGAAACCCTATAGAGCACCGTCTCTACTCTCACACAAACGGGGTCTCTGTGAGTCAGAACTGACTTGATGGCAACTGGTTTTATTTGTTCATTTACTCATTTCTCACCAAATTTCTACATTTGCAACTCCAGTTCATTTAATAAACTAACCCCAGACCATTGCTAGTCCTGTTGTTCTACTATGTCGAGACACTCTAGGAGAACACTAGAACAGGAATTGAGATGAGCATAGAGGAATTTAGGATGTGAGGAGAGCAATAGCAGTAGGGACTGGGAGCAGCGGACTTTTCAGGGTGGGAAGGAAGCCTGGGGTTGGATTTACAAGACTCAGGCGGTTTCTGAGTGTTTGACGGGGTTTGTTAACCCCTGTGCTGCTGCAGGCCAAAGTGGTGACTGGAGTTCTGGAAACAACCTCCCTACTCAGCTGATTGTGTTTTAAATCAAATTATGCCTGTGTTTACAAGACCATCAGAGATGAAATAAGAATACGCCAGTCTCCGAAGGGAACAGAACGTCTTTTGAGGCACAGGGGATGTTCTGTGCTTTGTGAAAACCCTGGATCTGTTTGTCTCATTTCTCCACATATTGGAGTAACGTGCATGATGTCATCTGAGGCATCAGGCCCGAAGCATTTCCTCCTTTGGGAAATAAAAGTTCTCCAACCGCTAGTTGGTTTGAAAGCAAGAGGCTGGAGCGGCTCTTGATTCTAATGCCATCTAATTCCATTTCGTGGACTCACATTTATGTCATTGAGCCAAGTGGATGGTGATAGGCACAGCAGTATCTTCAGGAGGGTTAAGCTCTATAATTACCTTCATTTCATTTGTTTGGGAAACATCAGAAACAGGGTAACGGCATCATTATTGTCCACCCTGTGGAGTGTGTCTCATTCACAGGTCACACGTTTGCTGACGGTTTAGGTGCCAGCTCTCTTGGTGAAGGCAGATTTATCCTACAGTGATGGTGCTTAATAAGGAAACTTAATGCCAGGGGGTGCTTATGAGGATCTCTTGACTGCAGCATGCTGGAAACAGGGCTCCCACCATTTACGCTGGCCACAGTTTTCCAGAACGGCCATCATCCCCAGTGACATTTTCCCGCCTGTGTATTCAGAACCCTGAAGGAGCCTAATCCAAATTAGAAATAATGATACCCAGTGGCACTAATTCATGCAATGGTATCTGTGAGAGAAACATGCTTGGAGCTGGGGGCTGTGAAGGTTTTTTGTTCTCTGAAACTGTAATATGCTGACAACAGGGAAAAAATAGAGGCCCATGGTTTTTTTTATACCAGAGGCTAAATTTATTGAATTCCCTTCATGTACTGGCACGTCAAAGAGTAGAAGGCTTGCCTCTCCCCAAAGCTGGCCCCAAACAGCAAATCTATTGCTGTCTGAAGGGTCCTGGTAGACCCTAGAGGATGCTTTTGGAGAAGAGTTGCACTGCATGAGGTCCTTTGAAACCAAAAACAAAAACACAAAACTGTTCCCATTGAGTCGATTCCAGCTCATAGCAACCCTATAGGACAGAGTAGAACTGCCTCATAGGGTATCCAAGGAGCACCTGGTGGATTCATATTGCCAACCTTTTGGTTAGTAACCATAGCTCTTAACCACTATGCCACCTGGGTTTCTGAGGTCCTTCAAGGGGACGTGCAAATAGGCTGACCCTGAATTTTGGCAAGGGGACTTCGTTGGGAGGTGAAGTGTGCTGCTGGGGGAGGACTCCCTGGCCACTGCCCTGTACTTGCAAAGGCTCCTCTCTGCTCCCAGTTGGCCAGTTCCCTACAATAGTAAGTGTGGAATTCTCCCTCATTCATCTCCTGGTTTGCTGCTGCTCTGGGTCCCCCAACAGTCTAAGCTGTAGGCATGTTATTGCTATGAGTTGACAAAGGGAAATGATAATCTATTTAGGGAGATTCAGTGACTCAAGGGAGGGAGATCAGGGTGAGCAATGAAGACAGGTGGTTTCTATTGAGGCAGGACTAATGGTAGAACTTTAATAAGAATAGTAAGGAGCCCTTTTGAGGAGATGAGATTAGATCAAAAGAAGGCTTTGTGAAAACAAAAAGCATTAATTTTGATTTTTTTTCTTAAGAATCCAGCTCATAGATTAAAAAAAGAGAATCATCTTTACTAAGACCCAAATGTGTGGTTTGAAAGATCGAGTGGAACAAACCTTTTACAAAACAGAGCCAAGCCAGCCAGTGAGGAATTGTGAGTGACAAGATAAGAGACCTCAGAACCAGGACTCCTGACATGAAGATTAGGAGCCTGGGGCAAAGAAAGTGAAGAGAGGGACAGGTAATGATTAAGGAACCAGCACAAGGAGACCACCCTATGCTGAAGAAAACTTCACTCTTCATATTGAATGGTTTCATTGAAGTTCAAGCATGACAAACAAAAAAGACACATCTTTAGACATATTCTAGTGAATTTCCAGATAAAAGATAATGAATTAATTTTATTAAACATTCAGAAAAAAATTTTTTTAAAAGCATCTTATATACAAGAGAGAAAGACTGAGATTGGCATTAGGCGTCTTATCCATAACATAGGAAGATAGAAGGTAATCAATTATGAAGGAAAAAAAGACTTATCCACAGAAATTTTATTTAAACAAAAAGGAATTTATGTTCCAGGATGAAATGCCAGCATTTTAATCAAATAGGTCCTCAGATCATGCACGGTATCTGAGGACAATATGAAGAAAGTACTTCAATCAAGTTAGAGAAGGTGAAGAGTCCAGGGCTCACTGTGAGCAGGAAATCTTGCACTACAGATGTGACATCTAAATGGATTCCATTAATGATTAAAATATAAATGTATAGGTGTTAAGTAAGGATTCTTGAGACAGAACATACATTCCAGAAGAGAAAGGATGATAGTAGTCTGTTGCTGTGTCCTGCTGAGTTGATTCTGACTCCTAATGACCCTGTGAGACAGAGTAGAACTGCGCCATAGGGCTTCCAAGGCTGTAAGCTTTATGGGAGCAGACTGCCACATCTTTCTTCTGTGGAGTGGCTGGTGGGTTCGAAACGCTGATCTTTAGGTTAGCAGCCAAGCACTTAACCACTGAGCCACCAGGGCTCCTTGATAGTAGTCTACAACTCAAAATACTTAAATATTAAATATTTCAACATAACCTGGTAGTTAGGGCTGTATGTTTGTGTGGTGGCGGAAAGGGACTTGAGATATACAAGAGAGTATTCTAGGTAACCATTAGCAGATGGGATACATCTGGGAACATGAACAGGAACAAGAAAGGGATGGGCAAGTAAATACCTTGCTGGGAGAGCAGAGTTGTTAATTAATGTTGATACATTAACAGAGAAATAACCAATCCCATAACCAGTTGGCATGGAATGGATTCCAACTCATGGCCACCCTGTGTGTGTCAGAGTGGAACTGTAGTCTACAGCCTTTTCAAAGGCTGATTTTTCAGAAAGAGATTACCAGGCTTTCTTCCGAGGCTGCTCTTGGTGGATTCACATCTGCAACCTTCGGGTTAGTAGCCGATTTCATTAACTGTTTGCATGACCCAGGCATTAAACCCAGACCCAGTGTTGTCGAGTCGATCCCAACTCATAGCGACACTATAGGACAGAGTAGAACTGCCCCAATAGAGAAGTAATGGGTTTAATTATTTTTGAAGTGTGAAGGCGCCACCAGCATTTATTTTTTAGTTCCATGCAGAAAGGTGAGTGGACAAAGGAGAATTCAAATTTGGGACAACCAAAATGTGGTCCAGGGGTGTCCTGGTAGGCTACTGAAGTAACTTTCAACGCTAGTCTGGGAAAAGGTTTGACTGATTCGACTGACAACTGAAGATGTGGCTGTAATTCCAGGAGACCTAACCAGCCAGCCACAACTTTAACATGTCACAATCAAAAAATCATTTAAAGGGTACATGAGGGAAGAGTTGAACAGGAGGACGAAGGCTTCAGGTTAGAGGTGATACCCAAGGCAAGTTTACAAAAGACTCACAGATCGCAAGTGTGTGAATGGGTCAAAGCTTTACGGAATGCTACAAACGCGAGCTGATGGTGAAATGGTTAAAATAATGGGGAATTAATATCGCTCTTATGGAGTGTCTGCGTGGTCCAAATGGTAATGTACTCAGCTGCTAATCAAAAGGTTGGAGGTTCAAGTCCACCCAGAGGTGATTTGAAAGAAAAGACCTGGCAACCTACTTCCAAAAAATCAGGCATTGAAAACCCTGTGGAGCACAGTTCTCCTCTGACAAAGGTGGGGTCGCCGGGAGCTGGAGCTGACTCCATGGCAACGGCTACCCCTTCGTGGTGGCATTGCTCTCTGCACCCAGGGCAACTTAGCACCTGAGATGGTTCTGACTCAGTTTCCCATACAGTAAAGGCTGCTAAGTGAGAGACCTATCCAGAATTCAGTGGTAGCAATGGTTCCAGCTTCTGAAAATGATATTTAGCTTCAGAGGGTGAAGATTAAAACCTTTGTGACACTTGAAATGGTGTTTGCCCCTGTTAAATAGCTTTTATTCACTGAAACCCCGGCTCTTATAATTGTTTTCTCAATTTTTTTCCTGTTACTTGATGTGTATTAGTATCTAGTACGATACTTGCCTTTACTCTAGCTATGAACATGGTGTTCAAACTGATTTTTCTACACAGCGTGTTCCTTTTTTTAATGAAGATGTTTACTTTCAGATAACTGTAGACTCACTTGTAGTTGTCAGAAATCCTACAGCGAGATCCTGTGTATCCTTTGTTTAGTGTCCCCCACCATAGCATCTTGAAAAGCTACAGTGCAACATCACAGCCAGGAAGCTGACAGTGATACAGTCAAATACAGAACCGTTCCAGCAGCACAAGAACCTGTCTTCTCCTCCCTTTTCACCCACACCCTGCTTCTCGCCCACCTCCACCCCTCCTTCACCCTTGGCAACCACTAATCTGTTCTCCATTTTAAGATTTTACCATTTCAAGAATGTTATATAAATGGAATCATATAGTATGAAATCTTTTGGGACTGACTTTTTCCATCAGCATAATTACCTGGAAATTCACCCAGTGGTGTCACTAGGGTTGATGTCATCCAGTGTGGTAACTCATGGTATTCCCCCCTCCCCCTCCCCATCCCCTCCCCTTGGTGCCGGCTGGCCCACTCTGCCACCCGCGGGCCCCTCCGGCCCCATCTCCCACGGCTTCCCACAGCTCCTCCCCTCAGTCACAGGCCAAGGCGGAGACCTTGCTAACTGTTCAGTGGCCGGCACTGAAGCCCGGCTGCCCACACCCTGACTGGCGGGTGATGGGAGGGCACATGATGAGTTACTGCACTGGGTGACAGGTGACGCCAACGCCAGTGATGCCACTGCCTTGACAGCACTGGCTCACCCTCCCCCACCGTGCACGCTGGGGTCATTTTGGTGCCACCCCCTCTGACAGTGTCAGGGGGTGCAGTTGACACCCCCACACCACCCTAGCAAGGCCACCGGCTTCATCTAATTTGTTGCACGTATCAACAGTTCATGTTTTTTAGTTTGCTGACTAGTATACTCTCAAGTTGGAAACCCTGGTGGAGTAGTGCTTAAGTGCTAACCAAAGGCTCAGCAGTTCGAATCCGCTAGGTGCTCCTTGGAAACTCTGTGGGGTAGTTCTACTCTGTCCTGTAGGGTCGCTATGAGCCAGAATCGACTAGAAGTCACTGGGTTTGGTGTTTTGGTTTGGTATGCTCTCAAGGAGATGGATTGAGACAGTGGCTGCAACAATGGGCTCAAGCATAAAAAGATGGACGGTGAGGATGGCGCAGGACTGGCAGTGTTCCCTTCTATTATACATGGAGTTGCTGTGAGTGGAGCCCGCTCCAGGGCACCTAACGACAACAACATACCTTGATATGAATGTATCAGCTTGATAACCATCCCCCTTTTGAAGGGCACCTGAGTTGTTGCAAGTGTTTTGCCAAAGAAGGTGCTATGAACATTGATGTACAGATTTTTCATGAACATAAGTTTTTGTTTTTCTGGAATAAATGCCCAAGACTGCAAATTCTGGGTTGTACGGTAGTTGCATATTTAGTTTTTTTTTTTTTTTAAAAGAAACTATCAAAGTGATTTCCAACATGCTTTACCATTTTATATTCCCACCAGCAATGCGTGTGTGATCCAGTTTCTCTGCATTCTCACCAACACTATGTGGTGTTATGATTTTTTCTTTTAGCTGTTCTGGTAGGTGTGTAGTGACATCTCATTGCGGTTTCCCAAAAGAAATTTCCACCATTTCCCTGATGGCTAATGATATTGAACAGCTTTTTTATTTTTTTAATTTTTATTGTGCTTTAAGTGAAAGTTTACAAATCAAGTCAGTCTCTCGTATAAAAACTTATATACGCCTTGCTACTTACTCCTAGTTGCTCTCCCCCTAATGAGACAGCACACTCCTTCTCTCCACTCTCTATTTTCGTGTCTATTCGGCCAGCCTCCGACCCCCTCTGTCCTTTCACCTCTCCTTCAGACAGGAGCTGCCCACATAGTCTCATGTGTCTGCTTGATCCAAGAAGCTCGCTCTTCACCAGTATCATTTTCTATCCCATAGTCCAGTGCAATCCCTGTCTGAAGAGTTGGCTTTGGGAATGGTTCCTCTCTTGGGCTAACAGAAGGTCTGGGGACCATGACCTCTGGGGTCCTTCTAGTCTCAGTCCGACCATGAAGTCTGGTCTTTTTATGAGAATTTGGGGTCTGCATCCCACTGTTCTCCTGCTCCCTCAGGGGTTCTCTGTTGTGTTCTCTGTCACGGCAGTCATCGGTTGTAGACAGGCACCATCTAGTTCTTCTGGCCTCAGGCTAACGTAGTCTCTGGTTTATGTGGCCCTTTCTGTCTCTTGGGCTCATAATTACCTTGTGTCTTTGTTTTTCTTCATTCTTCTTGGCTCCAGGTGGGTTGAGACCAGTTGATGCATCTTAGATGGCCGCTTGCTAGTGTTTAAGACCCCAGATGCTACTCTCCAAAGTTGGATGCAGAATGTTTTAATAGATTTTATTATGCCAGTTGACTTAGATGTCCCCTGAAACCATGGTTCCCAAACCCTCGCCCCTGCTACACTGGCCTTCAAAGCATTCAGTTTATTCAGGAAACTTCTTTGCTTTTGGTTTAGTCCAGCTGGGCTGACCTCTCCTATATTGTGTGTTGTCTTTCCCTTCACCTAAAATAACTCTATCTACTATCTAATTAGTGAGAACTCCTCTTCCTCCCTCCCTCCCCTCTCTTGTAACCATCAAAGAATATTTTCTTCTCTGTTTAATCTATTTCTTGAGTTCTCATAATAGTGGTTTCATACAACATTTGTCCTTTTGCAACTGACTAATTTCACTCAGCACAATTAAGTGTTCTGGAATTCCCATTCTTTGCAACATTATCCATAATATGTTATGATCCACACAGTCAAATGCCTTTGCATAATCAATAAAACACAGGTAAACATCCTTCTGGTATTCTCTGCTTTCAGCCAGGATCCATCTGACATCAGCAATGATATCCCTGGTTCCACAGCCTCTTCTGAAACCAGCCTGAATTTCTGGCAGTTCCCTGTCGATATACTGCTTCAGCCGTTTTTGAATGACCTTCAGCAAAATTTTGCTTGCATGTGATATTAATGATAGTGTCCAATAATTTCCACATTCAGTTGGATCACCTTTCTTGGGAATAGGCATAAATATGGATCTTTTCCAGTCAGTTGGCCAGGACGCTGTCTTACATATTTCTTGGCATAGACAAGCGAGCACCTCCAGCGGTGCATCTGTTTGTTGAAACATCTCAATTGATATTCCATCAATTCCTGGAGCCTTGTTTTCTGACAATGCCTTCATAGTAGCTTGGACTTCTTCCTTCAGCACCATGCGTTCATGATCATATGCCACCTCTTGAAATGGTTGAACGTCAACTAATTCTTTTTTGGTATAATGACTCTGTGTATTCCTTCCATCTTCTTTTGATGCTTCCTGCGTCGTTTAATATTTTCCCCATAGAATCCTTCACTATTACAACTCGAGGCTTGAATTTTTTTCTTCAGTTCTTTCAGCTTGAGAAACGCCAAGCGTGTTCTTCCCTTCTGGTTTTCCATCTCCAGCTCTTTGTACATGTCATTATAATACTTTACTTTGTCTTCTCGAGCCGCCCTTTGAAATCTTCTGTTGAGTTCTTTTACTTCATCAATTTTTCCTTTTGCTTTATCTGCTTGACGTTTGAGAGCAAGTTTCAGAGTCTCCTCTGACATCTATCTTGGTCTTTTCTTTCTTTCCTGTCTTTTCAGTGCCCTCTTGCTTTCTCCATGTAGGATGTCCTTGATGTTATTCCACAACTCGTCTGGTCTTTGGTCACTAGTGTTCAATGCCTCAAATCTATTCTTGAGATGGTCTCTAAATTCAGGTGGGATATACTCAGGGTCATATTTTGGCTCTCATGGACTTGCCCTGATTTTCTTCAGTTTCAGCTTGAACTTGCATACGAGCAATTGATGGTCTGTTCCACAGTCAGCCCCTGGCCTTGTTCTGACTGATGATATTGAGCTTTTCCATCGTCTGTTTCCACAGATGTAGTCAATTTGATTTCTGTGTGTTCCATCTGGTGAGGTCCATGTGTATAGTCACCGTTTATGTTGGTGAAACCTTTACATAGATCAAGAGGCAGTTGTTCAGACAGAACAAGGGGATACTGAGTAGTTTGAAGTCAGAAAAATGTGTGTCAGGGTTGTATTCCTTCACCATACCTATTCAATCTGTATGCTGAGCAAATAATCTGAGAAGCGGGACTATATGAAGAAGAACGGGGCACCAGGATTGGAGGACGAGTCATTAACAACCTGTGTTATGCAGATGACACAACCTTGCTTGCTAAAAGTCAAGAGGACTTGAAGCACTTGCTAACGAAGATCGAAGTCCATAGCCTTCAGCATGGATTGCACCTCAACATAAAGAAAACAAAAATCCTCACAACTGGACCAGTGAACAACATCGTGATAAATGGAGAAAAGATTAAAGTTGTCAAGGATTTCATTTTACTTGGATCTACAATCAACAGCTAGAAGCAGCAGTGAAGAAATCAAAAGACGCATTGCATTGGGTAAATGTGCTGCGAACGGCCTCTTCAAAGTGTTGAAGAGCAAAGATGTCACCTTGAAGACTAAGGTGCGCCTGACCCAAGCCATGGTATTTCCAATTGCATCATATGCATGTGAAAGCTGGACAGTGAGTAAGACAGAAGAAGAATTGACGCTTTTGAATTGCGGTGTTGGCGAAGAATATTGAATATACCATGGACTGCCAAAAGAACGAACAAATCTCTTAGAAGAAGTACAGCCAGAATGCTCCTTAGGGGCAAGGATGGCAAGACTGCGTCTTACATACTTTGGACATGTTGTTAGGAGGGATCAGTCCCCGGAGAAGGACATCATGCTTGGCAGAGTACAAGGTCAGCGGAAAAGAAGACCCTCAACAAGGTGGATTGACACAGTGGCTGCAACAATGAGCTCCAGCATAACAACGATTGTAAGGATGGCTCAGGACTGGGCAGTGTTTCGTTCTGTTGTGCATATAGGGTCGCTATGAGTCGGAGCCGACTCGACAGCACCTAACAACAAGAACAATTTCACTCAGTATAATGCCTTCCAGATTCCTCCATGTTATGAAATGTTTCATGGGTTCATCATTGTTCTTTATCAATGTGTCGTATTCCATTGTGTGAATATACCATAATTTATTTATCCATTCATCCATTGATGGGCACCTTGGTTGCTTCCATCTTTTTGCTGTTGTAAACAGTGCTGTAGTGAACATGGGTATGCATATATCTGTTTGTGTAAAGGCTCTTATTTCTCTAGGATATATTCCAAGGAGTGGGATTGCTGGATCATATGGTAGTTCTATTTCTAGTTTTTAAAGGATGCACCAAATCAATTTCCAAAGTGTGTGTAGGTGTTCCAGTCCCTCCACAACCTCTCCAACATTGACTGTTTTGTGTTTTTTGGATTAATGCCAACCTTGTTGGAGTGAGATGGAATCTCATTGTAGTTTTGATTTGCATTTCTCTAATGGCTAATGATTGTGAGCATTTCTTCATGTATCTGTTAGCTGCCTGAATGTCTTCTTCACTGAAGTGCCTTGAACATCTTTTTGTTTGCTTATTTGTCTCTTTGGTGAAATGTCTGTTTTTAGTTTTCACCTGTTTTCTAGTTGGATTTTTCTTTATTGTTGTGTTTTCAATTTTTTTTTTTATATTCTAGATACAAATCCTTTGTTCTATCGATGTGTGGTTGTTCTCCCTGTCTGTAACTTGTCTTTTCATCCTCTTCACAGTCTATTTTAGAGCAAAAGTTTTTAATTGTCATGAAGTTCAGTTTATATAAAATTTTCCTTTTACGGATTGTCCTTTTGGTGTCATACCTAAGAGCTGTTTATTTGCTAGCCCTCGATCCTAAAGATTTTCTCTTAGGTGTTTTTTAAGAAAAATTTCGTAGTTTTACATTTTACATTTGAGTCCACAATCCACCTTCAGTTAAATCTGTTTAAGATGTAATATTTAGGTAATGTATAAATTTAAACTTGAGAATATATTTTTTTAATTTTATTTTGATGTTGAGAATATATGAAGCCATCAACTAATAGGTCCTTATCCAGCAGAGTAGCAAATTGAAATCAGCCAGATGCAAGGTTGGAAGAACAGAAAGGTTTATTCACAGTTTGCAAACTGGGGGACAGGCAGGGTCTTGTGACCTAAGGCTGCCAGCTCCGTGAACCAGGGCAGGTTTGCTCCTTTTATAGGGAGTGACATACATATGTATAAACAGTAAGGGGAGGGTCTTCAGTCTTGTGATGCGTGTGCAGTCTGCATAATTTTTGTGAACGAATTTTTGTACATGGGTCTAAAAAAATAGCAATGTCTTGCTACTGGCACCCCAGGAAGGTCGTATAGCAGGTAGATTAGGAGTTAGTGTCTTCTCCTGCCAGGAGAAGACAAGAAACCTGGGGAATCAAACAATCATGGTGAGATGTTGTAAAAGTCGTAACAAAAATGTAGCAAGAGTAGACTTTTCTGAGAAACAGCTATTATGGGACAGTTAATAACCCTCCTGTGACTGCCTGCTTCACATACACAGCAAAACATACAGCAATTCCACTGTTTTTACATGTACAGTTCAGTGACATTGAGTGCATCCTTAGAGTTGTTCTCACCCTCCTTTTCTCAGTTGTTCCTCCCTCATTAACATAAGCTCATTGCCCCCCAAAGTCCTTATCTAACCTTTTGAGTTGCTATTACCAATTTGATCTCATATCCATAACTCTTAAAACAGCATAATGCTCAAGGCAGACACTTTTTACTAGTTAAGCTAAACCATCGTTTGGTTTTAAGAAGACTTCAGGGAATATTCTTGGTTTAAATTTTAGAGATAATCTCAGGGCAATATTTTCAGGGGTTCATCCAGCCAGGGCTCCAAAGTGGTTTGAACCAGTTCAGTCATGGCCCATGAAGTGAAACAGGAAGAGACCTGAAGTTTTACAGTTTGGCAGATTTCACACAGTACTCAGAATGGGAAAAATTATGGGTGTAAGCCCTGGAATAGGAGACTCAGAAGAGGCATAGTGAGCCCTTTCAGGAACTTGATGCATGAGACTGGATTACTGGCAGGACTGTAGGAGAGCACACACATTCAAAGTGGTACAGTCAGCCTCCATCTTTGAGTGGGGTGCCACCATCTTTGAGCAGGGCAGTGTTGCTTTGAACTGTGCTCAAAATGAGGGCAAGAAACTTGGTTGCTAGCAATGCATACACTGTCCTTGTTCTATAAGAGGGAGATTAAGTTTCTAGCAGAGCTTCTACCCATAATTTTTCCCACTTTGGCTATCTTTCTGGTTCATCATAACTTTAAAAATTTGGGTCTCTTCCAGGGACATTTCTTCAGTGATGACTAATCCTGGCTGAGCTGGTTCGAAACCCTACAACCAGCCCACTTGTCTCCACAAAATCTGGAATCTTGAGAATTTGAAATTATGTCCTGCATTTTCTCCCTTTTGATCAGGATTCTTCTTCTTTTTTTTTTTTTTATAATTTTTATTGTGCTTTAAGAGAAAGTTTACAAACCAAGTCAGTCTCTCACATAAAAACTTATATGCACCTTGCTACATACTCCCAATTACTCTCCCCCCAATGAGACAGCCTACTCTCTCCCTCCACACTCTCTTTTCGTGTCCATTTTGCCAGCTTCTAACCCCCTCTACAGGCAGGAGATTCCAACATAGTCTCAAGTGTCCACCTGATCCAAGAAGCTCACTGCTCACCAGCATCCCTCTCCAACCCATTGTCCAGTCTAATACATGTCTGAAGAGTTGGCTTTGGGAATGGTTCCTGTCCTGGGCCAACAGAAGGTCTGGGGGCCATGACCACTGGGGTCCTTCTAGTCTCGGTCAGACGATTAAGTCTGGTCTTTTTATGAGAATTTGGGGTCTGCATCCCACTGCTCCCCTGCTCCCTCAGTGATTCTCTGTTGTGTTCCCTGTCAGGGCAGTCATCGGTTGTAGCTGGGCACCATCTAGTTCTTCTGGTCTCAGGATGATGTAGTTTCTGGTTCATGCGGCCCTTTCTGTCTCTTCGGCTCATAATTACCTTGTATCCTTGGTGTTCTTCATTCTCCTTTGATCCAGGTGGGTTGAGACCCATTGATGCATCTTAGATGGCTGCTTGCTAACGTTTAAGACCCCAGGTGCCACTCTTCAAAGTGCGATGCAGGATGTTTTCTTAATAAATTTTATTATGCCAATTGACTTAGATGTCCCCTGAAACCATGGTCCCCAGACCCCTGCCCCTGCTATGCTGGCCTTCGAAGGATTCAGTTTATTCAGGAAACGTCTTTGCTTTTGATTGAATCCAGTTGTGCTGACCTCCCCTGTATTGTGTGTTCTTTCCATTCACCTAAAGTAGTTCTTATCAACCCTCTAATTAGTGAATACCCCTCTCCCACCCTCCCTCCCCCCTTTCATAACCACAAAAGAATGTTTTCTTCTCAGTTTAAACTACTTCTCAAGTTCTTATAATAGTGGTCTTATGCAATATTTGTTGTTTTGCAACTAACTAATTTCATTCAGCATAATACCTTCCAGGTTCCTCCATGTTATGAAATGTTTCACAGATTCCTCACTGTTCTTTATCCATGCATAGTATTCCATCGTGTGAATATACCATAATTTATTTATCCATTCATCTGTTGATGGGCACCTTGGTTGCTTCCATCTTTTTGCTATTGTAAACAGTGCTGCAATAAACATGGGTATGCATATGTCTGTCTGTTCGTGTAAAGGCTCTTATTTCTCTAGTATATATTCTGAGGAGTGGGATTGCTGGATCATATGGTAGCTCTATTTCTAGCTTTTTAAGGAAGTGCCAAATTGATTACCAAAGTAGCTGTACCATTTGACATTCCCACCAGCAGTGTATAAGTGTCCCAATCTCTCCACAGCCTCTCCAACATTGATTATTTTGTGTTTTTTGGATTAATGGCAGCCTTGTTGGAGTGAGATGAAATCTCATTGTAGTTTTGATCTGCATTTCTGTAATGGCTAATGATCGTGAACATTTTCTCATGTATCTGTTAGCTACCTGAATGTCTTCTTTAGTGAAGTGTCTATTCATATCTTTTGCCCATTTTTAAATAGTGTTATTTGTGTTTTTGCAGTTGAGTTTTTGCAGTATCATGTAGGTTTTAGAGATCAGATGCCGATCAGAAACGTCATCACTGAAAACTTTTTCCCAGTCTGTAGGTAATCTTTTTACTCTTTTGGTGAAGTCTTTGGATGAGCATAGGTGTTTGAATTGTAGGAGCTCCCAGCTATCCAGTTTTTCTTCTGCATTCTTAATAATGTTTTGTACACTGTTTATGCCATGTCTTAGGGCTCCTAACGTTGTCCCTATTTTTTCTTCCATGATCTATATTATTTTAGATTTTATACTTAGGTCTTTGATCCATTTTGAGTTAGTTTTTGTGCATGGAGTGAGGGATGGATATCCAGTTATGCCAGCACCATTTGTTAAAAAGACTGTCTTTTCCTCATTTAACTGTTTTGGGGCCTTTGTCAAATATCAACGGCTCATATGTGGATGGATTTATATCTGGATTCTCAATTCTGTTCCATTGGTATATGTATCTGTTGTTGTACCAGTACTAGGCTGTTTTGACTACTGTGGCAGTATAATAGGTTCTAAAATCAGGGAAAGTAAGGCCTCCCACTTTGTTCTTCTTTTTCAGTAATGCCTTGTTTATCTGGGGCCTCTTTCCCTTCCACATGAAGTTGGTGATTTGTTTCTCCATCTCATTAAAGAATGTCGTTGGGATTTGGATAGGAATTTCTTTAAATATATAGATCGCTTTTGGTAGAATAGACATTTTTATAATGTTAAGTATTCCTGTCCATGAGCAAGGTATGTTCTTCCACTTACGTAAGTCCCTTTTGGTTTCTTGCAGAAGTGTACTGTAGTTTTCTTTGTATAAGTCTTTTACATCTCTGGTAAGATTTAGTCCTAAGTATTTTATCTTCTTGGGGGCTACTGTAAATGGCATTGATTTGGTGATTTCCTCTTCGATGTTCTTTTTGTTGGTGTAGAGGAATCCAACTGATTTTTGTATGTTTATCTTGTATCCTGACACTCTGCTGAACTCTTGTATTAGTTTCAGTAGTTTTCTGGAGGATTCCTTAGGGCTTTCTGTGTATGAGATCATGTCATCTGTAAATAGAGATGCTTTGACTTCTTCCTTGCCAATCTGGATGCCCTTTATTTCTTTATCTAGCCTAATTGCTCTGGCTAGGACTTCCAGCACAATGTTGAATAAGAGTGCTGATAAAGGGCATCCTTGTCTGGTTCCCGATCTCACTGGGAATGTTTTCAGGCTCTCTCCATTTAGGGTGATGTTGGCTGTTGGCTTTGTATAAATGCCCTTTATTATGCTGAGAAATTTTCTTTCCATTTCTATTTTGCTGAGATTTTTTACCATGAATGAGTGTGAACTTTGTCAAATGCCTTTTCTGCATCAATTGATAAAATCATGTGATTCTTCTCTTTTGTTTTATTTATGTGGTGGATTACATGAATTGTTTTTCTAATGTTGAACCATCCTTGCATACCTGGTACGAATCCCACTTGGTCACGGTGAATTATTTTTTGATATGTTGTTGAATTCCATTGGCTAGAATTTTGTTTAGGATTTTTGCATCTACGTTCATGAGAGACATAGGTCTATAATTTTCCTTTCTTGTGGTGTCTTTACCTGGTTTTGGAATCAGGGATATGGTGCCTTCATAGAATGAGTTTGGTAGTATTGCATCCTTTTCTATGCTCTGAAATACCTTTAGTAGTAATGGTGTTAACTCTTCGCTGAAAGTTTGGTAGAACTCTGCAGTGAAGCTGTCCAGACCAGGGCTTTTTTTTGTTGGGAGTTTTTTGATTACCTTTTCAATCTCTTCTTTTGTTATGGGTCTTTTTAGTTGTTCTACCTCTGTTTGTGTTAGTTTAGATAGGTAGTGTGTTTCTAGGAATTCATCCATTTCTTATAGGTTTTCAAATTTGTTTGAGTATAGTCTTTCATAGTAATCTGATATGGTTCTTTTCATTTCAGTTGGATCTGTTGTAGTATAGCCCATCTCTTTTCTTATTTGGGTTATTTTCTACCTCTCCTCTTTTTCTTTTGTCAGTTTGGCCAGTGGTTTATCAATTTGTTGATTTTTTCAAAAAACCAGCTTTTGGTCTTGTTAATTCTTTCAATTGTTTTTCTGTTTTCTATTTCATTGAGTTCAGCTCTAATTTTTATTATTTGTTTTCTTCTGGTGCCTGTGGGTTTCTTTTGTTGCTCTCTTTCTATTTGGTCAAGTTGTAGGGATAATTCTTTGATTTTGGCCCTTTCTTCTTTTTGGATGTGTGCATTTATTGATATAAATGGGCCTATGAGCACCGCTTTTGCTGTGTCCCAAAGGTTCTGATAGGAAGTGTTTTCATTCTCACTGGATTATATGAATTTCTTTATTCCATCCTTAATGTCTTCTATAATCCAGTCTTTTTTGAGCAGGGCATTTTTCAGATTCCAAGTGTTTGATTTCTTTTCCCTGCTTTTCCTGTAATTGATTTCCAGTTTTGTGGTCTTATGGTCAGAGAAGATGCTTTCTAATATTTCAATGTTTTGGATCCTGCTAAGGCTTGCTTTATGACCTAATATGTGGTCTATTCTAGAGAATGTTCCATGTGCACTAGACAAGAAAGTATACTTGGTTGCTGTTGGGTGGAGTGTTCTGTATATGTCTATGAGGTCAAGTTGGTTGATTGCGGCATTTAGATCTTCCGTGTCTTTATTGAGCTTCTTTCTGGATGTCCTCTCCTTCACTGAAAGTGGTGTGTTGAAGTCTCCTGCTATTATTGTGGAGCTGTCTATCTCACTTTTCCGTTCTGATAGACTTTGTTTTATGTATCTTGCAGCCCTGTCATTGGGTGCATAAATATTTAATATCGTTATATCTTCTTGGTGTATTGTCCCTTTAATTGTTATATAGTGACCTTCCTTAACCTTTCTGATGGATTTAACTTTAGAGTATATTTTCTCAGAAATTAATATTGCCACTCCTGCTCTTTTTGGTTGTTGTTTGCTTGATATTTTTTGTTTCCTTCCTTTGAGTTTTAGTTTATTTGTGTCTCTAAATCTAAGGTGTGTCTCTTGTAGGCAGCATAAAGATGGATCTTGTTTGTTAATGCATTCTGCCACTCTCTGTCTCTTTATTGGTGCATTTAGTCCATTTACATTCAGGGTGATTATGGATAGGTATGAATTTAGTGCTATCATGTTGATGTCTTTTTTTGTGTGTTGTTGACAGTTTCTTTTTCCCACTTAATTTTGTGTGCTGAGCAGATTATCTTTATATATTGTCCTTTCCTCATGTTTGTTGTTGTTGATTTAGTTTCTGCTGGGCCTCTATTTTTCCCTTGTATTTTATTTTGATGAGTAGGATAGTTTGTCTCCTTTATGGTTACCTTATTATTTACCCTTATTTTGTCTAAATTAAACCTAACTTTTATTTCTCAGTATCACCGTATCTTCCTTTCCATATGGAAGGTGTATGATTACATTTCTTAGTCCCTCTTTATTATTCTAATGTTGTCTTATTTTATACAATAACATCGCTGTTACCCTGTTTTGATTTTTTTTTTTTTTACAATCTTGCTTGTTTTTTTGGATTTCCCTGTCTGGGTTGACTTCTCGTTGCTCTGCCCAGTGTTCTAGTCTTGGGTTGATACCTGATATTATTGATTTTCTAACCAAAGAACTCCGTTTAGTATTTCTTCTAGTTTTGGTTTGGTTTTTATGAATTCCCTAAACTTGTGTTTGTCTGGAAATGTCTTAATTTCTCCTTCATATTTAAGATACAGTTTTGCTGGATATATGATTCTTGGCAGGCAATTTTTTTCCTTCAGTTTTTAAAATATGTCATCCCATTGCCTTCTTGCCTGCATGGCTTCTGCCGAGTAGTCTGAGCTTATCCTTATTGGCTCTCCTTTGTAGGTGTTTTGTTTATCCCTTGCTGCTCTTATAATCCTCTCTTTATCTTTGGTTTTAGCAAGTTTGATTATAATATGTCTTGGTGACTTTCTTTTAACATCTACCTTATATGGAGTTCGATGAGAATCTTGGATAGATATCTTCCGATCTTTCACAATATCAGGGAAGTTTTCTGCCAACAAATCTTCAACAATTCTCTCTGTATTATCCCTCCCTGTTCTGGTACTCCAATCACCCATAGGATATTTCTCTTGATGAAGTCCCACATGATTTTTAAGGTTTCTTCACTTTTTAAAATTCTTTTATCTGATTTTTCTTCAAATATATTAGTGCCAAGTGATTTAGCTTCAAGTTCAGAAATTCTAGTACTTGCTCAATTCTCCTCTGACTTTCTGTTGAGTTGTCTATTTCTGTAATTTTATTTTTAATCTTCTGAATTTCTGATTGCTGCCTGTCTATGAATTTTTCCAGTTTATAACTTTTCATTAAGTTTCTGTATAATCTTTCTAATTTCTTCAATTGCTTTATCTGTGTGTTCCTTGGCTTATTCTGTGTTTTGCCTTGTTTCCTTCCTGATGTCTTAAAGGGTTCTGTATACTAAACTTTTGTATTCTGCGTTTGGTAATTCCAGGAATGCACCTTCATCTAGAAGATCCCTGGATTCTTTGTTTTGAGAGCCTGTTGAGGTGATCATGGTCTGTTTCTTTACGTGACTTGATACTGACTGTTGTCTTTGAGGCATCAATAAGTTATTGAATTAATTTATGCTTGCTTACTGTGTCGTAGCTTCTTGCTTTGTTTTGTTTTGGTATACCCCTATGGGTTGCTTAGTGAGCTAGCTTGATTATTTTCGCCTTTGCAGCTCTGACATCCAGTCCCCAGATGGCTAGAGAAGTTATCAGGTATATATACAGTCTAGGAGTCCATTCAGTTTTCTTGTATGAATTCAGCTCAGGTTTCCAGGTAGCTGATATCAAGCGTGTGGTACAGGCTCTGTCCCACAGTCTTAGAGGGGCAGGGGTGATTGGCATATATACCGGTATCTGATTGCATCAGGGGGTCACGTTCTGAACAAGGCAGGGGGCTGAGAACCAATCCCCGTGTGTCTCTGAGGCAATCGTGTCCCTTTTCCCTAGAATGTGCAAATGGGTGGGTTCTGCAGTGGACCATGGGTACCCAAAATTTTTGGTTGTAAGGACTGGGAGGTACCAGTTGTCTTTGGACCCCTGTCACGGGTGGCTGGTGACCAGAGTGGAGGTACCAGTCCTTAGGTCCGAATGTGGGTAGGTGAGGACCCTGTTTAATAGGCAAAGCAATGTCAAACATTAATTATCCACCTCTCCATTGCACAGCTGAAATGGTCGGAGTCTGCCATCAAGGGCCTATTCTCCCGAAATAGGCCCACACAGGTCCATGCAGAAGGGTAAGGTGTTCAAAGTCCATGGATGGTTTTTGCCTGGACAGGAGCCCCTTCTGTCCTGAATTCCCCAGTTCAGCGGAGCTCGCAAATAACCTTTTCCCCCAAATGCAAATTTTTTCCTTCCCCAAGGTCAGGAGGATGGCTTTAGGTGCTCAACAGTGCCTATCTCAGGCCCAGGGAATTCAGCCCCTGAAGCCGGTTTGCGAGTGGGGGGGCACATTAAAATATACTCACGTACTTAGCTTTTTCTAACAGCGCCGTTTTCCTCAGGTTCTGGAGGTGTGAGTAGGCTGTGTGGCTGGCTTCTTTTCCCTGAGGGAACTGAGGCCTAACGCTAGTACCAGCCCCCCGCCCGCTGCCGCTCAGGGAATGGTGCCTGAAGGCTCCCGCAATTCCAGTCCGGTAACTCCTCTCCGCTTCTGAATGGTTTCTTCCTACCCCTGCCCCTCAGTTCATTTTCTAAGCTTGCTTTTGAAGCTCTGGGCTCCCAGCTTGTCACAAATATACTTGTTTCACTTGTTTTTTCAGGTCTTTGTTGTAAGGAGGGCTCACCAGAAGCATCTATTCCGCCATCTTAGCTCTACCTTCCAATCACGATTCTTCTACAGAATCTTTGATCAAAATGTTCAGTAGGGGCACCGTCCAGTTCCCCTTGTCTCATGGCAAAGGAAGCAGTTGTTGTTCATAGAGGCAATTAGCCACACATTCCATGTCCTCCTCCCACTCCTGACTCTCCTTGGTCCGTTTCTCCAGGCAAATAGAGACCAATTGTCGTGCTCTGGATGACCACTTGCAAGCTTTTAAGACTCCCGGCACTATGCAACAAACCAGGAGGTAGAACAGAAGTGCTAAAGGTATTATTAGGCAAGTTAACTGGGATGTCTCATGATCCTAAACTACAAACTAAAGAAGCAAATCCTGTGAGGTTTTTGGTTGTAAATAAGCAACCTCAGTGGCTACTCTTTTTTTTTTGTTGTTGTTATTGTTGTAAATACATCTACCACACAACTTTTACCAGTTCAACTTACACTCTATAATATTTTCGTATAACATCTAATTCCTAGTTATAACATTAGATTGGTTGCCTATTGTCATCTGAACCAGCATTAGGTGTAGTTCTCTTTGCTTCTTTTATTTCAGAGGTAATGTCTTTGCCTTGAATTGCTGCCAGCTTTGTCCATTTTGTAGAACCACATATCTTGGTGCAACTGAAATTTTGACTTTTAGTTTCAAAGTAATGAGCAGGTTAAACCAATAGGATCAGTTCCAGGAATATCTTCCAATTGCCCCCCTCTGAATTTGCACTTTCACTCTTAGTATGTTTTTTCTAGTAGTCTATATTTTGAATGGAAACCCTGGTGGCATAGTGGTTAAGTGCCACGGCTGCTAGCCAAGAGATCGGCTGTTCAAATCCGCCAAGCACTCCTTGGAAACTCTATGGGGCAGTTCTACTTTGTCCTATAGGGTTGCTAAGAGTCGGAATCTACTTGACGGCAGTGGGTTTGGTTTTTTTTTTTTTTTTTGGTATATTTTGAATCATTTAAAACTGATCCGTTCATATGGATGTAACCCATTTTAGTGTGACTACTTTTGTTTGCTTGTATATCCTAAATTTGTACCTTAGTTTGGTTTCCTGTATAAATAGGATGTGGTATAAGAACCTGGTGTAAGTTGTTTATTTGTGAGGAGATCCCAGGAAGCGCAAAAGAGAGAGCGGGACAAAGAGGCACAGAGAGTGAAAAGCCAGGGAAGGGTGGATTAATGATCAGGTGATTTCCCTGGGTGGCCAGGGCTCAATCTCACTGGGGCGCAGGGAGGCTGGGGTATTCATCCAACAATACACATCCCTCTTTGGTTGAGGGTTGCTCCTAGATCACCCCTGGTGTGATTGTTAAGGTTGTGTGTCAACTTGGCTGGGCCATGATTCTCAGTGGTTTGGCAGTTATGACGTAGTTTGGCAGTCGCATAACAATATATTCACTTCCGTGATGAGATCTGACATAATGGAATCTTCTGTGAGTAACCAAGCAGTTGAAAGGGTGTTTCCTTGAGGATGTGGCCTACATCCAATATAGGTGGACTTTCTGGCAAAGCTTGCTCACTTTTGCTGTGCTCTGGATCCTGCATTCAGCTCGTCAGCATCTGATCTCCAGTTCTTGGGACTGTGGCCAACAGCCTGCAGTCTTATCTGCCGATCTTGCATTGTCAGCCTTCACAGCCGTGAGCCAGTAGCCTGTCTTCTCACCTGCAGCTACGTGAGTCAGGAGAAGCCTCCAGCCTGACACCTGACACCTGACCCACAGATTTGAGACTTGCCAGCCTCTACAACTGCATGAGCCATTTCCTTGAGGTAGATCTCGCTCTCTTATCTCTCTCTCTCTCTATCATCTATCTATATCATCTATATATCATATCTATATCTATATATCTCTACATCTGTATCTATATCTATCTATATATACAAGCTTCACTGGTTTTGCTTTTCTAGAGAACCCAGCCTAAGACACCTGGTATGTGGAGTGAACAAGCTTCTATATGGGGAGTCTTAGTTGTCTAGTGCTGCTGTGGCAGAAGTACCACAAATGGGTGGCTTTAAAGAACAGAAACTTATTTTTCTCACGGTTCTGGAGGCTAAACAAGTCCAAACCCGAGTCTTGGCCATACTGATCCCTTCCATGGCCTCTCTCCTAGTTTTCGGTGTCTGCTGGAAATCCATGGTGTTCCTTGGCTTGTGAAGATCCGCACACGTGGTCTGTCTTGCCCTGTGTGTGTCTCTGTGTCTGCTGTTTTTATAAGACACCACTCAGAATGGATGGGGTTAATGACCCACCCTACCCTGATATGATCTCATTAGCATAATGAAAGAAAACTCCTATTTCCAAATGGGGCCAGATTCACAGATCTATGGGTTAGGACTTCAACACATATTTTGGGGAGACACAATTGAGTCTTTAGCAGGGAGGAAGTGCCTGGCAGACAACCAGAGGTGAGGTGAGAAGTCATCATCATGGGAGAGAACCGCCCGTGTCTATTGCAGGTGAACTCAGAAGGAGGCCAATGGCACATGGGGCAGAATATGGACAGTGTCAGTTACAGCTAGTTCCGGTGTGAGCTTCTGTTAAAACTGGGAAGTGTTCTGATACATGACCTCCACACGTTCACTTACAAGTGAGATGAAGGACACCTTGCCTCTTCCAATCCTTTTCTTATCTCTAATCTGATCTCAAGGATTCCTATAAGGCCCTGTATTTTGACTGTTTTGAAACTTTCATTGATCTTCGACTCTCTCTAAATTCTTCACCTATTTTAAAAATTATGTAATTCCATTGTGAACTCAGCAAAGTTCCCCTGGCATTACTTTGTACTCTGCCTTGTCATCTATTGGTAGGATCTAGAGTCATGATGCCTGGGATTGTGTCAGACTGCTACGGAGGACCATACAGATTCTGTAGCCTTCTGGGAGCAGAAATGCTGGAATCCTTGAACGGTTCAGCAATGCTCAACTCAGATTACTCACCCAGGTTTTGATACTGTTCCATTTCTCCAAACTCTGTCAGTGGCCCACTCGAGTGCTATCAACTGGCTTGCTTGCTGAAATGCACGTTCCTGGCTCCCAACCACAGATCGTCTGATTCAGCAGATCAGAGGGGACCCCACAGTGTAACACATATCCCAGATGGTTCTCATGCACATCAAACGTTGAGAAACACTTCCCTAGGGAGCTAGCCTGGTAAAATGTGGGTCATCTCAGCACTGCTGCACTTGTAGTTCCTACCCTGCACCCCAAATCCTGGGGGGACCACAGAAACCTTCTGCTGCACACCGTGGATATTTCAGCATCTCTGGACATGGCTGTTGGGCTTCTGAATTCAGTTTCACTAATGAGATTGGGAGCTGAGTGAATCTATTCCTTCTGCTGGACAGAAAGAAGCAGAGGAGGCCCCCCAGAAGGCGGCCCACGGTGGGAGCTGAGTGAATGTATTCCTTCTGCTGGACAGAGAGAAGCAGAGGAGGCTCCCCCAGAAGGCGGCCCACGGTGGGAGCTGAGTGAATCTATTCCTCTTGCTGGACAGAGAGAAGCAGAGGAGGCTCCCCCAGAAGGCGGCCCACGGTGACATTCAGAGCAGGGACGCGGAGTGGGAGGACCCCTCCAGGAGAGTGTTACCACACAGCAGCAGCTCCTCTCCCGGGAGTGGAGTATGTCCTTAAAGGGCCTCAGCCCTGCAACTTGAAAAGTTACTTATGTGCCATCTCCACAAAGCCAGCAAGAGCACTTGACATTTCAAGGAGGGTTTGAGGAGAGAACATTAGCTGTTCTCGTGGGTCGTGTAAGTCTTTGCCAGGAATTTAAAATATTGTGAGAATATTTGTTAGAATCATTGCATTTCAATCTGATGAGAAGAAACAGTGAATGAATTCACAGAGTGACATGTTTTTTAATACTTAAAAAAATACTGAGTAGCAGTTTGGCCTTTTATGGCCATAAAATAACACTCCTGTGCACAGAATCTTAGGATATTTTTCCTTTATTAAAACAGAAGACAATAACAACAACACAATAACAAGCCCTCAACTCTCCTCACTCCGACCGTATTACACGGGCCTGTTAATCTGCATGGCACTGTTAATAGCTGTTTTTGTTTTGTTTTCTTGGTTTGTTTAGAAATCTGTGGATTGGGGAAAGCCTTGAGGAGCAGCGTGGCCTCTTTGCCTTTGGCATCTCTCATGCTGAGTCACTTTCAGAGGCTTGATGTCCTCCCCAAAAAGAATGAGCGCTTTCTCGTGAAAGCGGAAGAGTAGGCTGACCAAGAGAACCAGTCACCATCAGGGGCCGAAAATATACATGTTCATACCAGCCCATCAGGCTCTGTAATGAGAGGAGAGGCTGGGTGTAAGACAACAGGGAATGATGAGGCTTGTGGCGAACTGGAGACCGTGGGCCACGTCTAAAGGGGCAGCCACTCCTGAGCTCTCGCCAGTTGTTCCTTATGGCCTAGAGTTTCAGATGTTCTATTTGTGATCAGGAGAAGCTGGAAATTTAGGCTTTCATCTGAAATTTATTGATATTTGAAGTACTACTTGGGTGAAAGCAAAAACAAATACAAACGAACGAAACAAGTTTGAAGATTGGGTATGTGGTTCACCTGCCTATTTCTTTGCTCGGATGTGTGTGCTTCTGCTTCTCTTCCCCCGGCACTTTGCTTCTACTTTAGTAGTAGAACAATTTTAATTTTGTTGCCTTTATTAAATTTTATTTTAAGTTATATTTATTTCTGACTAGATAGAACATGCACTTGGTACAAAATTTAAAAGAAATGAAAAAGTAGGTAATTAAATCTCCTTTCTACCTCTGCCCCAGCCATGTAAGAATTTTTCCAGAAATATTCTGTGCAAATGGACTCTGTGTGTACATATGTATTTTACTCCCCCCCTTTTTTTTCCATAAGCAGATTCTGATAGTTAATTTTTTTTAGTAGTTTTAGATTTGCAGACTAATTGAGTGGGTAGTCCACAGAGTTCCGTGTACTCTTCTTCCTGCCTCCCCTTCATACTGTTCCACTATTATTATACTATGCATTAGCTGGTACCTCTATTACAATTAATAAACTCGTATTCAGAACCACATTTTTACAGCCACCACCCCCTTATTCCACATGTACTGCACACTCACAAAATTCCCCTTTCAGAACAAATAGCAAGACATATTTATTTACATGCATGTTACATCTCCTGCATAGAATGAAAAAGAAGTGTTTTTTTTTTTTTTTTTTTTTTAATGATTTTTGTAAGCCAGTGTTCAACTTCCTCCCGTTTTTCCAGTCTTTTGTGGGACACTGCTGGAGAAATCGTGGGAAAGGAGTAGACGAAGGGCAAGCAGTAGATACAGTGTTGTCATTTTATGTTCCTCTGTAGCTGAGGGGTAAGCAACATACCTTTTCTCCCACCTCCTGCTGTGTGGAGGACTGTGTATCATCCCCCTGGCTGCTGCATGGAGAATGGATTGGAGACAGGAAAGGGGGAGGCAGTAGACCGGGGGGAGACCACCACAGGTACTCAGGCAGGAGATGACGGAGCTGATGGTCAGGGTGGACACAAGGGAGGTGGTAGATGGAGACAAGATATATTTTGATGTATTTTGGTAGAGCCAAGAGAATAACATGAGCGCTAATTTTATGTGGAGAGTGAGGAAAAGATCTGAATCAAAGACAACTGCCGGGTGTTAGGCTTGAAACTTTACTGAGACAGGAAAGATTAAGAAAGAGATAATGTGGGAGCTTGGGGGAAATTAAGACTCCTTTCGGCCACACTGATCCTGCTCTACCTAAGTAGGTATGTCAAGATAGCAGTTGATGATGTGGCTGGTGCTCATTGGAAAGACAGCCAGGGAGATACAAATCTGGAGTTAATGGAGTATGGCGTATGGACAAGGAACTGGATGTGATTCCCTGGAAAGTCCAAGACCTGAGCCACAGAGCTGTTTTCCTGGAAGTCAAGAGAAGCCTGGGCTCCAGTGCTTCTGGAAGATCAAGTGAGATCAAGTGATTCAGAGCACAGCCCTTGTATATGTCAACGCAGAGATCACTGGAGGCCCGTGGTGACCTTGACCAGCCACTTCAGAGAGCGGAGGGTGCAGAATCATGACAAGAGTGGGCAGAACAGAAGCTAGAAGGCTGAGGAAATGAAGATCACGTCTATAGGCAGCACTTATATTGTGTGTGAAGGGAAACAGAAAAAACGGGGCAATTGATGGATGTGAGGGTCAAGAAAAAATGATTTACTTTTTTAAGACTGAACTACTAGAGCAATTTCTTCTTGGGTTGGGGGAGGAGAGAAGTAATGACACAGGAAAAGGAAGAAGGTGGTGGGGTGGGGCCCAGCATGCAAGGGAAAGGTTGGCTCTTCCATAGGAGCAGGCTGTTCACCCATTGTGTCAGGAGGCACCACAGGGCATGAGGTTCAAAGCAAACAAATCAGAGATTGGGGCGGCGGGAGAGATACTGACAGCTGGCTTTTAATTTCTCAGTAAAGGAGAGCTTGTCAGCAAGGATGGAGGGGGCTATGGGGGAGAATCTGTGTGAGTGTGTATGAATGTGAGTGTGTGTGTGCTGTGGGGGTGTGTGCGTGACTGTGAGTGTATGTGTGTATAACTGAGTGTGTGTGTGTGAGTGTGTGTATGCAGGTGAGCGTGTGTGAGCTGTGTGTATGTGTTTGTGACTATCAGTGTGTATGTGTGTGTGTAAGAAGTCTGAGGAGAGAGGAGGCTCTGCGAAACAGTTGCCTTGGAGAGCGAGAGAGTAAACATGGGAGGTAAGAGGAATATTTTGCTGGACATGGTTGAATGCCCACTTGACTGTTGTGGTTTAAGTAGACACCTACACTTGTCTGTCAGCCTACATCTGCCCTGTCACCTTGGTGTCTGTGCTGCCAAAGCATGCACTGCCCTGTCACCTTGGGATGTTGGCCCCTGGGAATGGGGTCAGAGGGTGCAGGAGGCAGGAAGCACAAGGCCAGGCTGAGCAGGACCAAAATGGTGGAGGAAATGGCACCCAGCATCGCAACAGCAGAGAGGAAGGCAGGGCTGAGCTGCTGGGAGCTGCTGAGAGGGTGCTGCTTGGGGAAGCGAAAAGGGAAAGAGTAAAGAAGGCCAACATAAGGGAAAAAAAAAAGGGGGAGTCGATGTTCCTCAAGAAAAGAATGTACCACACTTTAAATTTATTTTTATTTTTCACATGGACGCGGTGGTGAGAACTGAAGAACTCTGTGTTCTGGTTCTAGCTGTGCTTCTTTTTGCACACTTCTCTCTCATCGTATTGGTAGACTGAATTGTTGAGTCAGGGTGGGAGCCAGCTGAAGTAAAAAGCAAACTTTAAGCGCTGCTAATTTCAAGCTTTGTTGGTAATCCAGGTAAAGACCGAACGATTCCAGGAGAGCAGGCTCAGCATGGGTGTCAAGAGAGGCGAGGCTGCTGCTCCAATCAGGGCACAAATGCTGGGAGAAAAACAAACACTTCAGGAGGCACTTGACCTTTTAAATGCTGAGCTAAAAATAGAGATTGAGCAGAGTAAGGAGGTGCAGGGGCAATGAAATGAGCTGCTATCAGGTTCTTTCTACCTAAAAGCTTGGCCCCGGCTCCCTGTCGGCGGTAGCCTAGCACTGTCACTGGGGCTGGACATGGCCTTTCCTCTGGGCCAGAAGATTTGGCTTCTCCAACCACTCTTTTTTTCTTTCCAAAGTGGCTTAAACAACACAAATTTATTATCTTACAGGTCTGTAGGTCAGATTTCAGGTGTCAGCTAAAATCAAGGTGTCAGCAGGTCTGAGGGGCTCTCCGAAATCTCTGGAGAGGGTCATTTCCTTGCTCACTCAGGTTGTTGCAGAATTCAGCTCCTTGCAGTTGATGGAATGAGGTCCTCATTTTCTTGCTAGCTGCCTGCTGAGGGTCATTCCCAACTTCTAGGTGCCACCTGCATTCCTTAGCTCATGCCACCCTTCCTCCATCGTCAAAGCCATAAAGGGTTGGTCAAAACCCTCTCCTGCCCTGAAGCTGTCCTGCCTCTTCCTCCATTGTTGTACCTCTGTGACTCACGCTCTGCCTCCCTCTTCTAGTTTTAAGGACTCATGTGATGAGATGGAGTTCCTGGGTGTCACAAACAGTTAAGCACTCAACTACCAACTAAAGGGTTGGTGGTTTGAACCTACCCAGAGATGCCTCGGAAGAAAGGCCTGGTGATCTGCTTCCAAACGGTCACAATCTTGAAAACCCTATAGAGCACAGTTCTACTCTGAAACACATGAAATCGCCATGAGTTGGAATTGACTTGATGGCAACTGGTTTGGTTTTTGGTTTGGTGATGAGATTGGCCCACCTGATCATCCAGGATCATCTCTCCATCTCCAAGTCCTCAGCCTTAATCACATATGCAAGGCCCTTTTTGCCATGCAATCAGAGATTCCAGGCACCAGGGTTAAGGCATCTTTGGGGGCCATTATTCTGTCCATTCCAGCTTCTAGGTCCTCACACGACCACCTTCCTGGATGGATGGGGCAGGGGAGAAGCCTTCCTCATCTCCTCTTTTCACTGTGTCTTGGCCTCTTTTTGAGTACAGCTTGTGTATTTTGTCTCACTTTGTTGCTCTGCTTCATTACTATGCTACTCTTCTTCCCTCTGTATGTTTTAGCAGGAAGCTTAGTCTCTAAGTTACAAAACAAGAATTACTTTCCCAGTTGGACCTTGTCCAAATGCATTTTTTAAAAAACTTCTCTCAAAGTATTTGGTTGGAACCTAGCATTTTCAGGGCCTTGGGGAACGTTGTTGTTGTTGTTAATTGCTGTCTAGTGTGCTACCACTCATGGCAAGGTTGTGTATAATGGAACAAAATGTTGCTTGGTACTGCACCAACTTCATGCTCATTGGTATTCTTGAGTCCATTGATGCAGTTATTGTGTCAACCCATCTTACTGAGGGATTTGCTCATTTTTATTGATTCTCTATGTTACCAAACATAATGTCCTTTATTAGTGATTGGTCTTTCCTAATGACACGCCCAAAGTAAGCGAGCCAAAGTCTCACTAGCCTTGCCTCTAAGGAGTATTCTGGTTGTATTTCTTCTAAGACAGATTTGGTCGTTCTTCTGGCAGTTTGTGTATATTCAATACCACAGTTGGAATGCATCAGTTCTTCTTCTGTCTTCCTTTTTTCATTGTCCAATTTTCACATGCATGTGAGGCATTTGGAGAGTCCATGGCTTGCATTAGGTGCACTTTAATTATCAAAGTGACATCTTTGTTTTTTAAACTTTAAAGATGTCTTTTGTGGCAGATTTGCCCAGTGCAATATGTCGTTTGATTTCTTGACTGCTGTTTCCATGAGTTCCCACATCTGATTGCTCTGGGTTCATCCAGAGGACGAAAAGGGAGGGGAAGGTTACCCTCCTTCTGCCGTCTTTCTTTCTCAGCAGAAACTTCTCAGGCCTGGGTTGGGATGGCCTTATATCTCCAGCTTGGCAGCTAAAGTTTCACATGGGAGGAGGGAAAGGGGAGAAGGACCAGGCTTTTGTGATAAAGTCAGTCCTAAAAAAACTGAACAAGCCCAAAGTGTGCTGTGGAGTCACATGAGACATTAGCTGTCAGAGGCCCTTTTGTAACAAGCTTCTTTTTTTCGGTTGTAATTTTAGCATATTTTAATAGGAAAGTAGTGTCTGAAAACATACCAACTAAAAAATCAGATTATGTGCAAAGGATAAAAATACTCCTGCTACTCAGCAAAACGCCAGTTCCTCTCTGGTTTCATGCATCGAGAGGAAATCTAATTTGCTAGGACTTCAGTTACCATCTCTGTTGCCCTATTGCGTCTTTGATTCTCCCATCAGCAGTGGATCAAAAGTCTTTTGTCCTAAACAAAGTTTCCATCTGGAGTGATAAAAAGTTTTGGAAATAGCAATGGGGGTTACAAAAAAAAAAAAAAAAAAAAGAACTGAAACTGAGTGCACCTTTAGTAAAAAATAACGAGTGCATATATATTTTTTATATATATACTAGCTGTATTACTTGGCAAGACTAACAGAATCATTGCATACATAGATAGATGATAGATAGCTGCTGTCAGATCAGTTCCAACTCACGATGACTCCATGCACAATGGGACAAAGTGCTGTCCAGTCCTGCACCATCCCCATGATCGGTTGTGGACTGGACCATTGTGATCCATAGGGTTTTCATTGATTTTTGGAAGTAGATTGCCAGACCTTTCTTCCTAGTCCATCTTAGTCTGGAAGTTCTGCTAAAATCTGTTTGGTATCATAGCAACACAAAAGCCTCCACTGACACACAGGAGGTGGCTGTGCATGAAGTACATTGACTGAGAATCGAACCGGGGTCTCCAGCACTGAAGGTGAGAATTCTGTTACACAACCACCAATGTTCTCCAAATAATAATCATTAACCACTGTTAAATAATAGAAACAATTAAGAAAGAAAAGAAAAGCCATTTGTCCTCTGACATCTTTTTTTTCCAGATAAATTAAAAGTGAACTGGAATGAGAAGAACTACATGGTGGCTGGCTACAACCGATGACTGCCCTGACAGGGAACACAACAGGGAATTCCTGAAGGAGCAGGAGACCAGTGGGATGCAGACCCCAAATTCTCGTAAAAAGACCGGACTTAATGTTCTAACTGAGACTAGAGGGATCCCGGAGGTCATGGTCCCCAGACCTTCTGTTGGCCCAAGACTGGAACCATTCCCAAAGCCAATTCTTCAGACAGGAGTTGGACTGGGCTAGAAGATAGAGAATGATACTGGTGAGGAGTGAGCTTCTTGGCTCAAGTAGACACATGAGACTATGCGGGCAGCTCCTGTCTGGAGGGGTGGTGAGAAGGCAGAGGGGGACAGAAGCTGGCTGGATGGACACAGGGAATACAGGATGGAGAAAGGGAGTGTGCTGTCTCATTGGCGGAAGAGTGACTAGGAGTACATAACAAGGTGTATACAAATTTTTATATGAGAGACTGACTTGATTTGTAAACTTTCACTTAAAGCACAATAAAAAAAAGTGAACTAGGATGAGTTTATTACTATTTCCTCAGTGCTCGGCTAGGGGCATGAGGAAGGGCGGTTGAAGTCTCAGTTTTGATCACTTTCAGCTCTCTGGAGAAGGTTCATGCATGGATTTTCCATAGGAAGTCTGAACGCTCAGGCATGTTGGATTGCTGTTGTAATCCTTTCCCTTTCCTTCCTCGCATCTCTCTTTCCTTCCCTCTCCATCAGCCTCTCTCCTTATAAAGTTGGGGTTTTGACCTTGTGACAGTGAATAATTCAATTTCTATGACTTTGTGGTCTCACATTGTGAAGCAATGGGATTGATGTCTGTTTTCATTTGTGTTCACGGATGTTTTCACCCACTTAGTTGGTGGCACCATCCATCATGAGAAGCAACCAATCTGTTTTGTTTTCATCCAGGTCTCATGACTAATTTTATACCCCTTTGATTGACCCCAGCAGCTGATGACTCACGCTTCTCCTCGGTGAGGCTGGATCCAACCCCATCTAGCCATTTTCCTTTTGTTTACACAGGCCAACATGTGAGGTGAGAGGTTGAGCGATTCATTTCCTTTCTGAGTCAACTGTCAAAAAAAAAAAAAAAAGAAATTAAAAAAATAAAAACAAAGCCCAGAAAGCAAGTGAAGATTTTCAAAGTTTAGAATGTGATGGGAAGCTGGGCGGTGACTCTTTCCGGGAGAGTGGGCCAAGCAGGTGCCCTTCTTGCTCCTTGGTGTTCTCGGTTTTGCTTCTCTCTGCCAAGAGTTAGGGAGAATTGGAAGTTGGTGTGCCCAGCAAATGGAAGTTCTGAGTACATGTATGTGTCTGTAGACAGCATCCTTAGGAAAGGCAAGGTCACATCCCAGAGGCTTGAGCTTCCCCTAAGTGTGCCTGCAAGGGCGGGGGAGCTCCCTGGTTAACAGTACTTACAACCTAAAACTTTCTCTGAGAAACTAAGGGGGGTGGTGCTTCTCCCATGAGGTTGGGTACAGAGGAGTGACTCCCCTGGGTTTCTGCCTCTCTGCCAGGGAGGGGTCATCACGTACATTCCCTTAAGGAGGCCACAGTTCCTGGATATAGGAAAGGTGTGGCAACTTTGAAGTAGGGAAGAGGTTAGGATAAAATGTGATCCAGAGCTAATAGACCATCACTATCTGCAGCTCAGAGTCCCCAGTAGTGCAAGGGGCTAATGCACTCAGCTGCTAACGAAAGATTGGTGGTTCAAGGCCACCCAGAGGCATCTTGGAAAAAAGGCCTGATGATTTACTTCCAAAAAATCAGCCACTGAAAATCCCATGGAACACAACTCTACTCTGACACACATGGGGTCACCATGAGTTGGAGTCATCTCTGGTTTTTATTTGCATCTTACCCTTGACTGTAATTGTTAAAGTGACTGCTATTAAAATCCTCACGATGAAATTAGGAAAATAAGTGTGTTTACAGATCTGCCAGTCCTCGGTTCAAAAAGTGTTTAGTTCAGCCACATAAACAGTTTAACTGATTCTCTTTAACCCTCCAACTGAATAAACTCACTGCTTGGTGTTGGGCTCTTAGCCTTGTTTGTGCCATGGGTGTCTTTGACATCTGGTAGAGCATACGGACGCCTGGTCAGAATAATGTTTTTAATGCGTAATGTTTTAACACACCCACGGGATAGGCAGCTGGGACTGTCCAGAGATGGGGGAGTAATGTCTCCCAGATCACATGCTTTTCCTCAGTGTGGCCCTGTCATTCCCCACCCAGTTGGGGAGTCCATTTCTCAGCCCTCTGGAATCTAGGCCGCTATGAGAATACTTGGACCAATAGAGTGTGGTGGATGTGATGCTATACCAGCTCTGGCCGTAGTCCTGAACTGTTCTGTCTGCTCCTGCTTCCTCCTTCTGGGAAAGCAGCTTACATAGGAAGTGTGTTCACCTGAGACTACCATGCTGCGAGAAGCCCACATCACATGGAGAGGCCCTGAGGGATAAGGTGCCATGTTCAGAGAAAGGTCAAGGAGCACCTAGGAAGCCCAAACTGAGTGAAGAGGCCATCTTGGAAGGGGACCCTAAAATCCTGACAGCAGCTGATGCCATGTGGGTCAGGTTTGAGCTGCATGCCAAGCCCCTCTAATCCCCGGACCTGCAAAATCACAAGCAAAATAAAGTGGTTGTTTTAAGCTACTCATTTTTTGGGGGGCAGTGGGTGTTGTTACTCAGAAACGGATAACCAGAACTTAGGATTACCAAGGAAATGAACTATATTAAGATATAATTAAAATACTGATTAACTGTTACAGGCTACGATACAGTTGAACCTTGAAAATATGCTGAGTGAAGTAAGTCAGACACAAAACGACAAATATTGTATGACCTCATTGGTATGAAAAATCTAGACTAGGCAAAGACGTAGAGACAGAAGTGTATTAGTGGTTATGAGGGGCTGGGAGAGTGGGAAATGGGGAGTTATTGTTTATGGTCATTGGACACGTGACAGCCACAGCCTGTCCTTGCTGACCTGCTGGCCCTCAGTGGGAGCTGCCTTCCTGTGAGAACTTCACAGGGCAGCGTATCAGTCAGGGTCTGAATGGGACAGCAGAACTATGATGTTGTTGTTACATGCTGTCCAGTTGATTCTGACTCGTAGTGACACTATCGGATAGAGTAGAACTGCCCTGTAGGGTTTGCAAGGAGCGGCTGGTGGACTTGAACTGCTGACCTTTTGGTTAGCAGCCATAGCTCTAAACAGCTACACCACCAGGGCTCCACTACGATGAGTGATATGGAATGAGGGACTCATCATAAGGATTAGACCTCACACGATTAAAGAGGAGCTGGTATAGTAAGGAGGAGATGTTGGAGGATCCTAGAAAATTCATTAGCCAGCCCTCCTGAAGCACAGGCCTGGCTGGACAGGTAGGAGGTGCAGGAGCATCTGGGAAGCCAAGGTGCGGGGTGGGGACCACAAGGGGGAGCTGATGGAAGAGTCAGTGGAATGCTGCCATCTCTAGTGTAACGTTCACAGCCAAGTGTGTGGTGGTGGGCCTGGAGCACCTGTTGGTCATCAGGGCCTGCAGCCTGAGAGAAGAGCTGGATGTGAAGTGAGGGAGGGCTCCTCTGTGTTTATGTCTCCACACGAAGCCAAAATGACCTTTAAAGAGTGATAGTTGCTGTTTCACTTCCCCCTTCCAAATCTCATGCAACATCCCTCTTTTGGCCAATTCTTTAACATGGGGAGGGGATTCTGGGAAAGGTAATTCCAGCTTACTTAATCAAACTGACACAAGTTGTATCTTCTATTTCTTTGTATCTTACTCCTTCTAGACACGAACTAAATGTTCATTAACTGATAGGAAGAAAATAGGCTAACAGTACAGATAAAATGATAACCCTGGTGGTGTAGTGGTTAAGAGCTACGGCTGCAGTTCGAATCCACCAGGTGCTCCTTGGAAACTACGGGGCAGTTTTACTCTGTTTTTATAGGGTCACTATGAGTCAGAATCAACTTGACAACAATGGTTTTTGTTTGCTTGTCTTCATTATGGGACCAAATGTTGAATACTGTCACTTTAAACACATAACCATTTTCCCAAAGCTGGGATGGGGGGCTGTTACAAGAGGCCTATGTCCATTTCTAAAACATTGCTATTTCAAGAATGTTATATAAATGGAATAATACAGTATTATGAAACTTTTAGGAATTGGCTTTTTTCACTCAGCATATTTCTCTGGAGATTCATCGAGGTTATTGCATGCATCAATAGTTCATTTTTTTTTTTTTTAAATTGCTGGATAATATTTCACGGCTTTGTTGTATCACAGTTTATTTAACTATTTACTTGTTGAAGGACATCTGGGGTTGTTTCCAGTTTTAAGCTGTTACAAATAAAGCTGCTATGAACATTCTTGCACAAGTGTCCATTTCTTTGAGATAAACGCCCAAGTGCACAGTGCCTGGGTTGTATGGGAGTTGCATGTTTGGTTTTATAAGAAACAAATGGTTTTTTGGAGGGCATTACCATTTTACATTCCCACCAATGTATTTTATTTTAAAAATGAAATGCTTAAAAAGTGAATTGGAGAGGAAGAGTGGTGGGTGTGGTAATAAAAGGGCAACAGGAGAGACCTTTGTGGTCATGGAATGAATGGTTCTCTATCTCGACTGTGGTGGTGGATACACCTACATACACAGCTGATGAAAATTTTTTTTATTGTACTTTAGATGGAGGTTTACAGAACAAACTAGCTTCTCATTAAATAGTTAGTACACATATTGTTTTATGACATTGGTTAACAACCCCAAGACATGTCAACACTCTTCCTTCTAGACCTTGGGGTCCCTTTTACCAGCTTTCCTGTTCCCTCCTGCATTCTGGTCCTTGTCCCTGGCCTGGTGTACCCCTTTAGTCTTATTTTGTTTTATGGGCCTGTCTAATATTTGGCTGAAGGGTGAATCTCAGAAGTAACTTCAGTACTGAGCTAGAAGGGTATCAAGGTTTCTCCAGTCGCTGTCAGACCAGTAAGTCTGGTCTTTTTTTGTGAGTTAGAATTTTGTTCTACATTTTCCTCCAGCTCTGTCTGGGGCCCTCTATTGTGATTCCTCTCAGAGCAGTCGGTGGTTGTAGCGGATACCATCTAGTTATACTGGACTTAGTCTAGTGGAGGCTGTGGTAGGTGTGGTCTATTAGTCCTTTGGACTAATCTTTTCCTTGTATCTTTAGTTTCTTCATTCTCCCTTGCTCCTGAACATCTCATAAAATTTTGTAGAACTAAATACATACACACTTACACATGCATACACAGATGAGTACATGTAAAACTAGGGAAATCTGAATATGATCAGTGAATTGTATCAATGCCAATACGCTGGTTGTGATATTGTCCTATAGTTTTGCAAGAGGTTGCCATTGGGGAAACTGGTAAAGGGTACATGGAATCTCTCTATCTTATTTCTTAGAACTGCATGTGAATCTACAATTATCTAAAAATAAAGTTAATAAAAAATAAATTCAATATAGTATATGCTAGTAATTAAAAAATAAGTCTATGAAAAACACTGAACTATTAAGATTTGGGTAAATACCGTTTTTACATGCTTTTTTGAGCTCCATGGCCAGGTATTCATTACTAATATTCCCATCTTCCAGTAATTTAGTCCTCTTCCTTTCTGAAGGCCATCAGTCCCCTATGTACCTAATAAAAGATGCCTTTTAAACCCAGACTCCCTCCAACCCCCTATCCTGCCCCATTTTAGGGAACAGAAAAGTCAGTTAGGTAAAAATTAGACTGAGAGAAATATGTCTCAGGCAGTTGGGCATTCAGAAGGGAACAGGGAGAAGAAAAGCTGTAAGGAGTGGTGTGTGTCTGAGAGACAGAAGACTGGGGTTCAGCACCTCCCAAGTTTGAACTTCATGACGAAATCCTTGGCACAATAATGCTTAAAAGCCAAGCATGAAAATTCACTCCAGACCGAACCAGAAGTGATACTTTGGAGCATCTGTGGGGCTGAACTGTCAGGCCCACACTGTCCTGCAACAGCAGAAATAATTGATATACGAGATTACTGAAACTTGAGAAGAGAAACAAACCTTTAATGAATCCTGGGACAGGGCCAGGAGTGAAGGAGTGAGGTGGCTAAGGGCTGGCATGAAGCCATGTTCTTTGGTCCACTCCACTCTGAGTTTGGGAATTGGGTTCTGTTAAAGTACCCAGAGTGCTTATTAAATACCACATGTGCTCCAGCGGTTCCTGAGGTGGCTGATTTCCTCCAGGGAAATGTTGACCTTTATGATACACTACCTTATGACCAAAAGCATTGTAGCATTGAAAGTGATCCGTCTCATTAGGTTGTCATATGATGCCTATAAATAACCCCAGAAATGAGATCTTGTGACAGCCTTTCACTATTATTATTTAAAACAAATATTGATTATTTATAGCAGGGTCATCAAGATGGCCACTGCTTTCTAAATCCTATTATTTCCCTCAATCTAACCTGAGAAATGGAGCCTCTAAAATAATTTAGGCAAGGCTGCTTCTCCTAAGAAGCTAGCAACATTAGGGGCAGAATTTTCCCCACACCATTATACCCTGGTTATTGCACTGGAAAGCCTATTACCCTTTTCTACCTTATTGTTTTTGACCTTGTCAAGAACTGTGAAGGGTCTGAGATGTTACCCTACTTGCAAGCTAACAACTTAGCCTGCAACAGTTTCCTGGATGATGGCAGAAGACGCGAGACTCTTGGGTCAGAGACAAAGGCAGTAGCCAGAGTATCAGCATTTTTCTGCTGGTTCTCAGAGCCCTAGTTCCCATAGGGCAATGTGAAAAGGGTCAGGTAATACCTGCATGTGCAATGGGCTGCATTACAGTAGATGAACCTTGAGTTTAGGGAACCTGAATTTTCTATAATGGAAAGTAAATATGCCTACTTTTTACTCTGGTGAGGAGTCCTGGTGGCACAGTGGTTAAGAGCTCCCCTGCTAACTGAAAAGTCGGCAGTTCAAATCCACCAGGAGCTCCTCATAAACCCTATGGGGCAGTTCTACTCTGTCCTATAAGGTAGCTATGAGTTGAAATCAACTCGATGGCAACAGGTTGGTTTTGCTGTGGTATGAGGTATTATCTTTAGTATACTAATCACTGAGCATTCCTTCCCTTTGTCCCAGAGGAAGACACTCTTTCTGTTGCCAAGGGAGAAGACTTCACTGTACAAAGATAGTCTGGAGCAAAGGGCAGTCGAAACCTCAGTCTTGATACATTCAGAATTGCCAAGCTCCATAGAGTTTTATGCTCCCAAAGGACCATAAAACAAAAAAACCCAACCCACTGCTATTGAGTCAATAAACCCTGTAGGACAAAATAGAACTACCCCATATAGAGTTTCTAAGGCTGTAAATCTTTATGGAAGCAGACTGCCACACCTTTCTCCTGTGGAGCGGCTGGTGGGTTTGAACTGCCAACCTTTTGGTTAGCAGCTAAGTGTTTTAACCACCACACCACCAGGGCTCCTTAAAGGACTATAGATTAAAATTTTATGTATTTAATTTTTTTTTTCTGAATTAATTCCTTCCCCAAATCCTGCAAGTGATGGCCTGTTCTTACCTCTACTGCTAATAGGCCATGCGGCCTTGGAGATGGCTGCTTGGCTCTCCAAGAAAGACTTTGCTGTTCAGCATTAAGGAGCACACTGAACTGACAGTCTCCAGCTGCAGTGCCTTCAAGATACCCCTCAACCTTTGAGATAAGGGCATGTTCTTCTTGGGCAGCGCCCAACCAATGACTGATGATGACAGGAGGCATAGTACCTGGTCATTTCTGCCCACTATGTAACTTCTCTAGAAGCAACCTTTTTGCCAGGGCTGCCCAGTGGGCTGGCTGAGACTTTCTCAGAGCTGCATCACAATTTGAGACTCTCCCTACCCAACTGTCCTTCTTTCTCCCTCTTCTCTCAGAGGTATCAGAGCTGTATCATGGTGTGAGGGTTTTCTTTCCCTATTACTCCTGCTTACTCTCCTCAGGTTTTACTCCCAATAAATCTTTGGTACTTCTGGTTTTGTCTCAGTATCTGCTTCCCAAAGGACCCAGCTGATACACTTGGCTGGACCAGCCACTAAATTTCTCTTTTTGAAGAACTATCTGAAAAAATATGAGCCTGCGCATGCTCCCACCAAAAGCTCCCATAGTTAAAAAAATTTCAAGATTCCGTGATGAAACATTGAAGTGTTCCCCATCCCAGGGATATCTCAACATTCACTTCCCATTTACCAGGACTGTTATCGAAAGACCCTCAATGAGATGGATTGACATGGTGGCTGCAATCACAGGCTGAAGCTTAGGAATGCTTGTGAGGATGGTACAGGACTGGGCAGTGTTTCTTTCTGTTATACAAAGGGTCGTTATGAGTCAAAACCAACTTGATGGCCCCTAACAACAACAACAAGCTGAAATAGAAAAAGAAGGGCCTTCTCTAGGGCCACAGCAGAAATTTGGACTTCTAGTTTCCCGAACTAGCCACCCACTTGTGGTGTTTGTGTTATGTCAGCACTAAGTAACTAAGGCGCACTTCTAAATCCCCTTTGTTCATTCCTCTCTAAAGTAATCTCAGGGAATTATCATGTAATATACTGTCATTATTGTCTTGAAAGTTATCAAAATTACTTTGCACTCACAGTAAATATATTAATTGCCACTCCTGCTAGTGAATGAGAACAGTGTCTTCCCAGCTGGTGATGTTCAAGAGCTCACACAACAGCATTTATAAGCTCCAAAAAAGGGTTATTAGCATCTACATGGGAGTCAGTCCAGCTTGAACTGTGCTGAGAAAAGGACCTCTGCTGCGGTCGCCTCTGGAAAAACCCATAAGATGAGACAGAAGCTCCTCAGCCTTACTGACTTCCCCAAAAAGGGGAGAAGTTGGAAATGGTGGAATTCTTCAATTGTTGCTGAGACAAAACAAAGTTCTTTGATCAGTCTGGTAATCATTTCTAAGGAAATAATAATCAGACTCAGCCACACTTCCCTGTCTTTCCACGAAATGGGCCCCGGTCATTTCAGAAATCTCCTATTTTTCTTCAAGATAACACCCTTCCTACACACATGATCTTTCTGAGCAGCCAAGGCTTTGATGTACTTTTCAACCTTTGGAGATGTTAAGTCCAAGTCATCCATGTTGTTATACAGCCCTATTTAGTAATCTGCATTTCAGGGATTGTTTCTAAGTTTAGCAAGTCATGGAGTCCCTGAGTGGTATAAGCGGTTAACATGCTTGGCTGCTAATCAAAAGACTGGGGATTCAAGCTCACATAGAGGCACCTTGGAGGAAAGGCCTGAAGACCTACTTCTGAAAGATCAGCCATTGAAAGCCCTTTGGGGCACAGTTCTACTCTGACATACATGGGGTCACCATGAGTCAGAATCACTTCACAGTAACTGGTTTAGCAAGCCCTGGGAATAATTTTTGACACCCATTTGCATGTTTAAATAGTCACCTCACCTCTATTCCTCTCCTTCAACTATGACCAACCAGCCTGTAACCTGAGATTAGGTTGATTCTCAGTGGAAATAAAGGAAAAAATTGTTACTTTGCCCAATAAAATGACTTCACAAGTAAAAGATCTACTTCCTTGATAAAAATCTTCCCGTTGCCAGGCAGACTTATTCTCACTTGGTGCTACTGTGGTATTTACATCAATTTTCTTAAAACAAAAATTTAATCACACTGTGTGAATAGGTTAATATTCTGCATTTCTCCCTCAATACTTTATTGTGAGAATTTCCTCATTGCTGCTAAAGACCTTCAACAAATCAGTTTTATTTGTGTAAAGTATTTGTTGTAATATTATACCACTGGTCATAATTTGGCTGGCTATGTCATATTATTTGACATTTAGGCTGTTGCTAAAATTGTACTATTACAAATAACGCTGCGGTGAATCTTATCCAGTGTAAATCTTTATGTAGTTGTCAGGATTATCTAGGTTTATGCTCATAACAAACAACCTCAAAATCTCAGTGGCTTAACAAAAGTTTATTTCTTGTTCACTTATATGTCCAACAAAAGATTGCAGAAAGTTCCATTTCATACAGTTACTCAGTGACCGAGGCTGAAGGGGCTCCATCATCACAACCCAGACTCCAGCATTCACTGGATGTCTTAGTTTCCTAGTGTTTAGATTTTTGTGACCAAAAACAACACGCTTAGGTGGCTGCAAAGAACAGGAATTTATGGTCTCACAGTTCTGGGGGCTAGAAGTCCAAATCAAGGAGTAAGCCTCTCTCCACAGAAAGTGTCTGCTGGTAATCCTTGGTGCTCCTTTGCTTTCAAAATTCAGAGCATACCAGGAGCCCTCACATCTGCCTCCTTATAAGGCTGATCTTGGACCTGAATGTCTAGACCTTCTACAAACACAGCTGTCAAAAGGCTATAGATTGTTTCTTGGAAAAGAAACTATCAAGATACTAAAGGAAGGTTTCAGACACATCATTTTCCGTACATTGATAGACTAGGAAGTCTGGAGAAATTTCCATGATGGGGATTTAGCAGACAAACTGAAGAACTTCAGAAAACAGAACTCTCAGACACAAGTTGTCATGGATTGAATTGTGTCCCCCCCAAAATATGTGTCAACTTGGTTAGGCCATGATTCCCAATATGCTGTGGTTGTCCTCCATTTGGTGATTGTAATTTTATGTTAAAAGTATTAGGGTGGATGCACAAAAATTAACTCAAAATGGATCAAAGGCCTAAATACAAAATCTAAAATGATAAAGATCATGGAAGAAAAAATAGGAACAATGCTAGGAGCCCTAATACATGGCATAAACAGTATACAAAACACTAATAAAAATGCAGAAGAGAAACCAGGTACGTGGGAGCTCTTAAAAATCAAACACCTATGCTCATCCAAAGACTTCACCAAAAGAGTAAAAAGATTACCTACAGACTGGGAAAAAGTTTTTAGTTATGACATTTCTGATCAGTGTGTGATCTCTAAAATCAACATGATACTGCAAAAACTCAACTACAAAAAGACAAATAACCCAATTAAAAAATCGGAAAAGGAGGGGGGTGGAGCCAAGATGGCGGACTAGGCAGACGCTACCTCGGATCCCTCTTACAACAAAGACACGGAAAAACAAGTGAATCGATCACATACATAACAATCTACGAACCCTGAACAACAAATACAGATTTAGAGACGGAGAACGAACTAATACGGGGAAGCAGCGATTGTTTCCAGAGCCTGGAGCCAGCGTACCAGTCAGGTACGGCACAAGCACAGAGAGCTGCTCCACCCCCCTGAACTAACCCCGGGAGGGGGACCAGCCGGTTCCATGGGCGGCGTGGGACGCAGCCAGTAGGAGAAGTCCCCGGGAGGCAGTGACTGGTCTTGGAGCAGAAAGAGCAGCGTCCGAGCCGGGGAACCGTCCCGCAGGGATTTGGACTGGACGCAGGTGGCTTCATTAACATCTGAATAGCCTGAGCCAGAGGCAGAACTCTGATAGGGATCTGACTGCATTTTTTTTTAGCGGATTTTCTGGAAAAACTAGTTTCCCAGTGATGGCGCGGAGACAACAACCCATATCAAACCACTTAAAGAAGCAGACCATGACAGCTTCTCCAACCCCCCAAACAAAAGAATCAAAATCTTTGCCAAATGAAGATACAATCTTGGAATTATCAGATACAGAATATAAAAAACTAATTTACAGAATGCTTAATGATATCACAAATGAAATTAGGATAACTGCAGAAAAAGCCAAGGAACACACCGATAAAACTGTTGAAGAACTCAAAAAGATTATTCAAGAACATACTGGAAAAATTAATAAGTTGCAAGAATCCATAGAGAGACAGCATGTAGAAATCCAAAAGATTAACAATAAAATAACAGAATTAGACAACGCACTAGGAAGTCAGAGGAGCAGACTCGAGCAATTAGAATGCAGACTGGGACATCTAGAGGACCAGGGAATCAACACCAACATAGCTGGAAAAAAATCAGATAAAAGAATTAAAAAAAATGAAGAAACCCTAAGAATTATGTGGGACTCTATCAAGAAGGATAACCTGCGGGTGATTGGAGTCCCAGAACAGGGCGGGGGACAGAAAACACAGAGAAAATAGTTGAAGAACTCCTGACACAAAACTTCCCTGACATCATGAAAGACGAAAGGATATCTATCCAAGATGCTCATCGAACCCCATTTAAGATTGATCCAAAGAGAAAAACACCAAGACATATTATCACCAAACTCGCCAAAACCAAAGATAAACAGAAAATTTTAAAAGCAGCCAGGGAGAAAAGAAAGGTTTCCTTCAAGGGAGAATCAATAAGTTCAGACTACTCAGCAGAAACCATGCAGGCAAGAAGGGAATGGGACGACATATACAGAACACTGAAGGAGAAAAACTGCCAGCCAAGGATCATATATCCAGCAAAACTCTCTCTGAAATATGAAGGCGAAATTAAGATATTTACAGACAAACACAAGTTTAGAGAATTTGCAAAAACCAAACCAAAGCTACAAGAAATACTAAAGGATATTGTTTGGTCAGAGAACCAATAATATCAGATATCAGCACAACACAAGGTCACAAAACAGAATGTCCTGATATCAACTCAAATAGGGAAATCACAAAAACAAACAAATTAAGATTAATTAAAAAAAAAAATACACATAACGGGGAATCATGGAAGTCAATAGGTAAAAGATCACAATAATCAAAAAGAGGGACTAAATACAGGAAGCATTGAACTGCCATATGGAGAGTGATACAAGGCGATATAGAACAATACAAGTTAGGTTTTTACTTAGAAAAATAGGGGTAAATAATAAGGTAACCACAAAAAGGTATAACAACTCTATAACTCAAGATAAAAACCAAGAAAAACATAACGACTCAACTAACATAAAGTCAAGCACTATGAAAATGACGATCTCACAATTTACTAAGAAAAACGCCTCAGCACAAAAAAGTATGTGGAAAAATGAAATGGTCAACAACACACACAAAAAGGCATCAAAATGACAGCACTAAAAACTTATTTATCTATAATTACCCTGAATGTAAATGGACTAAATGCACCAATAAAGAGACAGAGAGTCACAGACTGGATAAAGAAACACGATCCATCTATATGCTGCCTACAAGAGACACACCTTAGACTTAGAGACACAAACAAACTAAAACTCAAAGGATGGAAAAAAGTATATCAAGCAAACAATAAGCAGAAAAGAAGAGGAGTAGCAATATTAATTTCTGACAAAATAGACTTTAGACTTAAATCCACCACAAAGGATAAAGAAGGACACTATATAATGATAAAAGGGACAATTGATCAGGAAGACATAACCATATTAAATATTTATGCACCCAATGACAGGGCTGAAAGATACATAAATCAAATTTTAACAGAATTGAAAAGCGAGATAGATACCTCCACAATTATAGTAGGAGACTTCAACACACCACTTTCGGAGAAGGACAGGACATCCAGTAAGAAGCTCAACAGAGACACGGAAGATCTAATTACAACAATCAACCAACTTGACCTCATTGACTTATACACAACTCTCCACCCACCTGCTGCAAAATATACTTTTTTTTCTAGCGCACATGGAACATTCTCTAGAATAGACCACATATTAGGTCATAAAACAAACCTTTGCAGAGTCCAAAACATCGAAATATTACAAAGCATCTTCTCAGACCACAAGGCAATAAAACTAGAGATCAATAACAGAAAAACTAGGGAAAAGAAATCAAATACTTGGAAAATGAACAATACCCTCCTGAAAAAAGACTGGGTTATAGAAGACATCAAGGAGGGAATAAGGAAATTCATAGAAAGCAACGAGAATGAAAATACTTCCTATCAAAACCTCTGGGACACAGCAAAAGCAGTGCTCAGAGGCCAATTTATATCAATAAATGCACACATACAAAAAGAAGAAAGAGCCAAAATTAGAGAACTGTCCCGACAACTGGAACAAATAGAAACTGAGCAACAAAAGAATCCATCAGGCACCAGAAGAAAACAAATAATAAAAATTAGAGCTGAACTAAATGAATTAGAGAACAGAAAAACAATTGAAAGAATTAAAGCCAAAAGCTGGTTCTTTGAAAAAATTAACAAAATTGATAAACCACTGGCTAGACTGACTAAAGAAATACAGGAAAGGAAACAAATAACCCGAATAAGAGACGAGAAGGACCACATCACAACAGAACCAAATGAAATTAAAAGAATCATTTCAGATTATTATGAAAAATTGTACTCTAACAAATTTGAAAACCTAGAAGAAATGGATGAATTCCGGGAAAAACACTACCTACCTAAACTAACACATTCAGAAGTAGAACAACTAAATAGACCCATAACAAAAAAAGAGATTGAAACGGTAATCAAAAAACTCCCAACAAAAAAAAGCCCTGGCCCGGACGGCTTCACTGCAGAGTTCTACCAAACTTTCAGAGAAGAGTTAACACCACTACTACTAAAGGTATTCCAAAGCATAGAAAATGACGGAATACTACCCAACTCATTCTATGAAGCCACCATCTCCCTGATACCAAAACCAGGTAAAGACATTACAAAAAAAGAAAATTATAGACCTATATCCCTCATGAACATTGATGCAAAAATCCTCAACAAAATTCTAGCCAATAGAATCCAACAACACATCAAAAAAATAATTCACCCTAATCAAGTGGGATTTATACCAGGTATGCAAGGCTGGTTTAATATCAGAAAAACCATTAATGTAATCCATCACATAAATAAAACAAAAGACAAAAACCACATGATCTTATCAATTGATGCAGAAAAGGCATTTGACAAACTCCAACACCCATTCATGATAAAAACTCTTACCAAAATGGGAATTGAAGGAAAATTCCTCAACATAATAAAGGGCATCTATGCAAAGCCAACAGCCAATATCACTCTAAATGGAGAGAACCTGAAAGCATTTCCCTTGAGAACGGGAACCAGAGAAAGATGCCCTTTATCAGCGCTCTTATTCAACATCGTGTTGGAAGTCTTAGCCAGGGCAATTAGGCTAGACAAAGAAATAAAAAGTATCCGGATTGGCAAGGAAGAAGTAAAGTTATCACTATTTGCAGATGACATGATCTTATACACAGAAAACCCTAAGGAATCCTCCAGAAAACTACTGAAACTAATAGAAGAGTTTGGCAGAGTCTCAGGTTATAAAATAAACATACAAAAATCACTTGGATTCCTCTACATCAACAAAAAGAACACCGAAGAGGAAATAACCAAATCAATACCATTCACAGTAGCCCCCAAGAAGATAAGATACTTAGGAATAAATCTTACCAAGGATGTAAAAGACCTATACAAAGAAAACTACAAAGCTCTACTACAAGAAATTCAAAAGGACATACTTAAGTGGAAAAACATACCCTGCTCATGGATAGGAAGACTTAACATAGTAAAAATGTCTATTCTACCAAAAGCCATCTATACATTTAACGCACTTCCGATCCAAATTCCAATGTCATATTTTAAGGGGACAGAGAAACAAATCACCAATTTCATATGGAAGGGAAAGAAGCCCCGGATAAGCAAAGCACTACTGAAAAAGAAGAAGAAAGTGGGAGGCCTCACCTTACCTGACTTCAGAACCTATTATACAGCCACAGTAGTCAAAACAGCCTGGTACTGGTACAACAACAGACACATAGACCAATGGAACAGAATTGAGAACCCAGACATAGATCCATCCACGTATGAGCAGCTGATATTTGACAAAGGACCAGTGTCAATTAACTGGGGAAAAGATAGCCTTTTTAACAAATGGTGCTGGCATAACTGGATATCCATTTGCAAAAAAATGAAACAGGACCCATACCTCACACCATGCACAAAAACTAACTCCAAGTGGATCAAAGACCTAAACATAAAGACTAAAACGATAAAGATCATGGAAGAAAAAATTGGGACAACCCTAGGAGGCCTAATACAAGGTATAAACAGAATACAAAACATTACCAAAAATGATGAAGAGAAACCCGATAACTGGGAGCTCCTAAAAATCAAACACCTATGCTCATCTAGAGACTTCTCCAAAAGAGTAAAAAGACCACCTACAGACTGGGAAAGAATTTTCAGCTATGACATCTCCGACCAGCGCCTGAGCTCTAAAATCTACATGATTCTGTCAAAACTCAACCACAAAAAGACAAACAACCCAATCAAGAAGTGGGCAAAGGATATGAACACACATTTCACTAAAGAAGATATTCAGGCAGCCAACAGATACATGAGAAAATGCTCTCGATCATTAGCCATTAGAGAAATGCAAATTAAAACTACGATGAGATTCCATCTCACACCAACAAGGCTGGCATTAATCCAAAAAACACAAAATAATAAATGTTGGAGAGGCTGCGGAGAGATTGGAACTCTCATACACTGCTGGTGGGAATGTAAAATGGTACAACCACTTTGGAAATCTATCTGGCGTTATCTTAAACAGTTAGAAATAAAACTACCATACAACCCAGAAATCCCACTCCTCGGAATATACCCTAGAGATACAAGAGCCTTCATACAAACAGATATATGCACACCCATGTTTATTGCAGCTCTGTTTACAATAGCAAAAAGCTGGAAGCAACCAAGGTGTCCGTCAACGGATGAATGGGTAAATAAATTGTGGTATATTCACACAGTGGAATACTACGCATCGATAAAGAACAGTGACGAATCTGTGAAACATTTCATAACATGGAGGAACCTGGAAGGCATTATGCTGAGCGAAATGAGTCAGAGGCAAAAGGACAAATATTGTATAAGACCACTATTATAAGATCTTGAGAAATAGTAAACCTGAGAAGAACACATACTTTTGTGGTTACGAGGGGGGGAGAGAGGGAGGGTGGGAGAGGGTTTTTTTATTGAGTAATCAGTAGATAAGAACTGCTTTAGGTGAAGGGAAAGACAACACTCAATACATGGAAGGTCAGCTCAATTGGACTGGACCAAAAGCAAAGAAGTTTCCGGGATAAAATGAATGCTTCAAAGGTCAGGGGAGCAAGTGTGGCGGTCTGGGGAACATGGTTTGCGGGGACTTCTAAGTCAATTGGCAAAATAATTCTATTATGAAATCATTCTGCATCCCACTTTGAAATGTGGCGTCTGGGGTCTTAAATGCTAACAAGTGGCCATCTAAGATGCAGCAATTGGTCTCAACCCACCTGGAGCAAAGGAAAATGAAGAACACCAAGGCCACACGACAACTAAGAGCCCAAGAGACAGAAAGGGCCACATGAACCAGAGACCTACATCATCCTGAGACCAGAAGAACTAGTTGGTGCCCGGCCACAATCGATGACTGCTCTGACAGAGATCACAGCACAGGACCCCTGAGGGAGCAGGAGATCAGTGGGATACAGACCCCAAATTCTCATAAAAAGACCAAACTTAATGGTCTGACTGAGACTGGAGGAATCCCGGCGGCCATGCTCCCCAGACCTTCAGTTGACACAGGACAGGAACCATCCCCGAAGACAACTCATCAGACATGAAAGGGACTGGTCAGCGGGTGGGAGAGAGACGCTGATGAAGAGTGAGCTAATTATATCAGGTGGACACTTGAGATTGTGTTGGCAACTCTTGTCTGGAGGGGGGATGGGAGGGTAGAGAGAGAGGGAAGCCGGCAAAATTGTCAAGAAAGGAGAGACTGAAAGGGCTGACTCAAGAGGGGGAGAGCAAGTGGGAGTAGGGAGTGAGATGTATGTAAACTTATATGTGACAGACTGATTGGATTTGTAAATGTTCACTTGAAGCTTAATAAAAGTTATTAAAAAAAATGGGCAAAGGATATGAACAGGCACTTTACTAAAGAAGACATTCAAGTAGCTAACAGACATATGAGGAAATGTTCACGATCATTAGCCATTAGAGAAATGCAAATCAAAACTACAATGAGATTCCATGTCACTCCAACAAGGCTGGCATTAATCCAAAAAACACAAAATAATAAATGTTGGAGAGGTTGTGGAGAGACTGGAACACTTATACACTGCTGGTGGGAATGTAAAATGGTACAACCACTTTGCAAATTGGTTTGGTGCTTCCTTAAAAAGGCAGAAATAGAAACATTAGAAAAAAATCTCTTTCAGCTCAAGAAAAGATGAGAATGTCTGCAATCATTCTTCTTATTCAACATTTTACTCGAGCTACTCACTATCATCAGATACTAAAAGGAAAAAAAGAGGTGTTAGAATTTCCAAGGGGGATGTAAAAAAGAAATTATCTGCAGATGGTAAGATTTTTTACATAGAAAATTCAAGGACATCTACAGACAAATGATTAGAATCAATGAGAGTGTTTAGCTATATTGCTGGATATAAGATCAGCATACTAAAATCAAAGTGTTATCCCTAAAAACAGACAGTATAAACTACAATTTAAAAAACATGCCATTTATAGTGGCAATAAAAAATATGGTAACTATGAATAAATCTAACAAAATCTGTAAAAGATATTTACTAAGAAAATTTCAAAGTCTTATTGAAGTACTGGTTTAGGAAATATTGGAGTCATTATTCCCTGTCCTTGAGCACAGAGAATGTGACCCAGTTGGAGCTGGGCTCACAAGGGCTCACAAGAGCTCACAGAGACTCACGAGGGCTCACGAGGACTCAGAAGGACACATCAACTGGGCCCTGATATAAAGATAATAGCTAGCATAATCTTGGAAATCATCTCTTAGGGAAGAAAATATCTTTTAGGGAACTTTTCACAGAAGCCAACCAACCCGAATACAAAAGAATTTCCACTCTTATCTTTTTCTATTAGCATTTAGTGATTAGAAAATTTGTTGGACCAATGTAGGTCCTCCTGACTGTCTTACTAAAACCTGTACCAATGGCTATGAAGAAAGACAATGCAAAATGTAGGATCCGCTTCCAGCCAATCTGTGAAAAGGTGAAGCTTTCAACGAAGACTTCAATAGACGGAACAACGTAACATGTGAAAGGATGGGAAGACTCAGCAGCGTGAAGGTGTCTATTTCCCTCAAATTAATTCAAGAATTCACTGAAATTTCAAATAATATCCAACAAATAATTTTCAGGAAATTTAACAAGCTGATCCACAATTCACATGTAATAAGAAAGGGCAAAGAGTAATTAAGGTAATCAGTCAAGGTGAGAGGATTTGCTTTACCAGGCATTAGAACTTTTTATAAAGCTAAAATGGAGGACTTAGAAACAGACCTGTGCATATGTAGGAAGCTGATACATGCCAGAGGTTGTCTTATAAATCTGTGAGTACATGCCGAATGGTTCAGTCAGTGCTGGTGTGACAAGTGCTGGAAAAAATGACATTAGGTCCCTGTCTTACACTGTAGCCAAACATAACTCCAGGTGTAGTGAAGACCTAAATGTGACAAGCAAAATTTTTTTAAAAACTGGAGGATATATAGGAGATGATATTTGTGATCTTAGAATTGGAAAGGATTTTTAAAAGGCAAAAGGTGAAAATATAAAACAAAAACTTGGTTCATTCAGCTATGCAGAAACCAAACCCATCATTGCTGAGTTTATCCCGACCCTTAGAGACCCTATAGGACACAGGAGAAGTGCCCCACAGGGCTTCCGAGGCTGTAAATCTTTACAGAAGCAGACTGCCACATCTTTCTCTTGCAGAGCAGCTGGTGGGTTCCAACCACCAAACTTCCGGTTAGCAGCATGGTGCTTAACTATTGCGCCACCTGGGCTCCTTCTTCTGGCTATATTAAAATTAAAGTTTAAAAAATTAAAAACAAGCATAAAAGACACTACTGAAAAGTGAAAAGATGAGCCACAGACTGGGAGATAATATATGAAAACATAAAACTGACCGAGGATTAGCACCAGAACATATAAAGAACTCTCAATTTCCAAAAGAAAGCAAACAGCCCAATAGGATAACGCTCTGGACACATCATCAGGGGCTCAGTTGCTGGGGTAGGACATCATGTTCCATGAAGGAGAGGGCCAGCGAGGGTGAGGGAGACCCTCAGTGAGATGGATTGGCACACTGGCTGCAGTCATGGACTCAAACATGCTGGCGATCATGAAGGCGATGTAGGACCTGGCAGCGTTTCATTCTGTTGTACATAAGGTCGTCGTGAGTCAGTCGACACGATGGCACAGCTAACAGCACCAGAATGTTCATAGAGCATGGATTATAATAGCATCTAACACACAACAATATAAATGCATATACAGAGGACAATGGATCAATAAATGGTGGTAACGTCTGGAGAACAGGGCTATATGTTTGATGATTCTGTAAAATGAATGAACAATGACAAATTTTACGAACATAATGTTGACTAAAACAAATAATTTAGAGAAGGATATTTACAATATGATAACATTTATATATAATGTTACAAGGTAAAAATAAATATCATATGTTATTCATGGATACATAATAAAGAATAAACATGTGCAATTGTATGTGGGAATTATGAGCTCTGTAATCAGGGTAGCAGTCACTCTGGGGAGGGAGTGGGGAGGTTGTTGGGGAGGGGTGTACAAGGGTCTTCAACTATAATGCAAAATTGTATTTCTTATGGAGTAAAAGATCTATCTGAAGCAAATATGACAAAATAGTGAGATTTCACAAAGCTGACGGGGGTGGATTCGCAATTTCATTATATCATTTTCTGTATGCTTGAAATATTTCAACAATAATTTACAAAAAGAACATTTTTTATAATGTAAGAATAGAGAAAACTTGTATTTTTACCTATGATTTTTATCATTCTATTGTTAGAATGTCAGTCATTTTCAAATATAGTATGAGATAAAATCATCAATAAAAATAAAATCTTTGTTATCCACTATTAACATCTTAAAGTAAAATGTGAGACCATAACACTTTTTTGGAAACTTCAATTCCCATGAGTTAAATATTTCATTTTTTATCTTACTTAATTTGTTTTAGTACTCTGACATTTAGAAAATATAGCTTTAATGAGACATAGTTAACATATGATAAAATTCACTCTTTTACAGTGTGCAATTCAGGGATTTTTGGAATATTCACAGAATTGTGTTCCACTGTCTAATTTTAGAACATTTTCATCATCCCAAAAAAGAAGTCTTATACCAATAGCAGTCACTTCTCTTTCTCCCTACTCCCCCAAGCCCATAACAATTACTAATATACTTTCTACCTTTATTGATTTCCCTATTCTGGACATTTCATACATGTGTAATCATATAACATGTGGTCTGTTGTGTCTGGCTTTTTCCAGTAGCATAAGGTTTTCAAGGTTCAGCCATGTTATAGCATATAGGAGTGCTTCATTTCTTTTCATGGCTGAATAATATTCCATTGTATTTATGTACGACATTTTGTTTATTCATTCATTAGTTGATGGACTGAGTTGTTTTCACTTTTTGGCTAATATGAATAATGCTGATATACACATTCACTTAAAAGTTTTTTGTGTGAACATATGTTATCACTTCTCTTGGGTAGATACCTAGGAATGGAAATGCTTGGTCATATGGTAATTCTATGTTTACCATTTTGATGAACGGCCAAATTGTTTTCCACAGTGTTTGCACCATTTTACATTCTCACCAGCAATGTGTGAGGATGCTAATTTCTCCACATTCTCATCAACACTTGTTACTGTCTTTTTGACTTTAGCCATCTTAGTGGGTGTGAAGTGACATCTCATTATGTTTTGATTTTCATTTCCCTAATGAGTCATCATACCTATTCAATCTGTACGCTGAGCAAATAACCTGAGAAGCTGGACTATATGAAGAAGAACACGGCGTCAGAATTGGAGGAAGACTCATCAACAACCTGCATTACGCAGATGACACAACCTTGCTTGCTGAAAGTGAAGAGGACTTGAAGCACTTACTGATGAAGATCAAAGACCACAGCCTTCAGTATGGATTACACCTTAACATAAAGAAAGCAAAAATCCTCACAACTAGGCCAATAAGCAACATCATTATAAACGAAGAAAAGATTAAAGTTGTCAAGGATTTCATTTTACTTGGATCCTCAACCAACGCCCATGGAAGCAGCAGTCAAGAAATCAAACAACGCATTGCACTGGGCAAGTCTGCTGGAAAAGACCTCTTCAAAGTGTTTAAATAGCAAAGATGTCATCTTGAAGACTAAAGTGTGCCTGACCCAAGCCATAGTGTTTTCAATCACCTCCTAAGTATGTGAAAGCTGGATGATGAATAAGGAAGACACCTTTGAATTGCGGTGTTGGAGAAGAATATTTACTATACCATGGACTGCCAAAACAATGACCAAATCTGTCTTGGAAGAAGTATAACCAGAATGCTTCTTAGAAGCAAGGATGGCGAGACCACTTCTCACATACTTTGGATATGTTTTCAGGAGGGACCAGTCCCTGGAGAAGAACATCATGCTTGGTAAAGTAGAAGGTCAGTGAAAAAGAGGAAGAACCTCAATGAGATGGATTGACACAGTGGCTGCAACAATGGGCTCAAACATAAAAATGATTGTGAGGATGGTGCAGCACTGGGCAGTGTTTTGTTCTGTTGTACATAGGGTCGCTATGGGTCGGAACCAACTTGATGGCACCTAACAACAACAGCAACAATGAGTAATGATGTTGAGCATGTTTTCATGGGCTTATTGGCCATTTGTATATCTTCTTTGGAGAGGTAACTATTCAAATCCTTTGCCCCTTTTAAAGTTGGTTTATTTGTCCTTTTATTGTTGATTTGTATTCTGTATACAAGTCCCTTTTAAAATACACGATTTGCCAGTATTTCCTCCCATTCTGTGAGTTGTCGATTCACTTTCTTGCTAATGTTCTTTAAGGTACAAAAGTTTTTAATTTTAATGAAGTCCAATTTATTGTTTCCTTTTTTGCTTGTGCTTTTGGCATTATATCCAAGAAACCATTGCCTAATCCAAGGCCATGAAGAATTGTTATTGTTAGTTGCCATCAAGTTGATTCTGACTCATGGTAACCCCCTGTGTGCAGAGTAGAAATACTTCATAGGGTTTTCAAGGCTGTGACCTTTTGTAAGCAGACAGCCAGGCCTGTCTTCTGAGGCACCTCTGGGTGGATTTGAACTGCCAACTTTTCAGCTAGTAGTCGAGCATTTGTGCCACCTAGGAACTCCAACAAAGAATTACTCCTATGTTTTCTTCTAAGAGTTTTATAGTCTTAGCTATTACATTTAGAACCATTTTGGTTCCTTGTGTTTCCCTATGAATTTTAGAATCAGCTTGTCGCTTTCTACAAAAAATACCAGGCTGAAATTTTGGTAGTGGCTGCATTGAATCTGTGTGTCCGTTTGGAGAGTGTTGTCATCTTAACAATTTTAGGTTTTCAATTCAGGAACATGGGATTTTTTCCCTTAACTATGTTCTTTTAACGTTTATTTCAACAGTGTTTTAAGGTTGAAAGTGTACGAGCCTTTTACTTCTTTTTTTTTTTTTTTTAAAATATTCCTAGGTATTTTATTCTTTTTGGTGATATTTTAAATGGAATTGTTTTCTTAATTTCATTTTGGGTTGTTCATTGCTAGATCTTTGTATATTGATCTTGTATCCTGCATTCTTGCTGAACACATTTAGTAACACTAATAGATTGTGAGTGTGTGTTTCTTAGAATTTTCTATATACAAGATCATGTCATCTGCAAATAAATTTAGCTTTACTTTTTCTTTTTCTTTTATTTTTTCTTGCCCATTTGTCCCCAGAGAACATTGTTTGCATTTTTAAGGAAGCATACTAGAGGTAAACCAAGGGTAGCTTGATGCCTCATTGACTTGGAGTTGAAAGGAGGTTTAGAAATCATTCATCCAGTCATTCATTTATTCAGCAAATGTTTTCCCAGTTCTTACCATGTGCTACATACATGCAAGATGCTGGAGGTACATCAGGGAGCAGGTCCCTACCTTCATAGAATTGACAGTCAGGTGGCACATGCAGTAAAGAAGTCAACAAGTAAAGAAGCAAGATAATTATAGATTTGATAAGATACAACAAAAGAAATAATCACGATCACTAGAATATATGATAGGAGCCTCCCATTCAGAGAGTCATTTAGCTCAACCCTCTATCTGATCTGTGGATTCCCTCTACACATACCCCAACAAGTTCTCATCTGACCTGAAATTTAATACTTCCTGGGAGAGGAAACCTCTTATATTTGTGGAACTCCATTCCTTTTTCAGTCTACTCAACTTCCTAGAAAGTTCTTTATAGTAATCAGCCCAAGTCCCCCTCTTAATACCATCCCACTGCTTGCTGGTCTTAGTCCTTTCCACAGGAGCTAATTTCTCTGCGTAACTGACCACATTTTGTTCGTTCTCTCCCCTGATCCAAATGACTTCCACCGGCCTCCCAAGTGAGGGCCTTGCTGAGAAACAACATGTCAAGACTAGTGCCCTTGACCTTCTGAAATTGGTATACTGCCCTGAGTGTCCAGAGAGGCACCGGAGGCTTGGAGAGGTTAAATGAACTGCCTGCGAATGCACCCAGGAAGGGGCATCACAACATCGACTCAGGTTTATGTGAACCTGAGGCCATTTTTCTGCCGCTCGAAATGCCTCCCGTATACCGGAAGGTGAGAAAGCTAACAAGAAACTTTAGAACCCAGAAGAAATTTTTGGCATTTCCATCAGAAACTCCTTTGTGTCACTTTTCACATGGTGACAGACCAGAAATGCCAACAGGGCAGCTCACGCACTTCTTTTACTACTGAAGTGGGGAAAAAAACCCAGAAAAAAAAAAGAGAGAGAGAAAAACAACAAAACTTCTGCTGCAAAGGCAGACCCCAGGCACGGAGAGAAACCTGCCATCATCTCCTGCCTTTCTAATGACTCAAGTGTAGAAACGCACTTGGTTTTTGAAAATGTGGGTTTGATTTGGGACAACTTGTTGATGTTCTTTGGCAACATGTCTACTCATTCCACTCAGTTAGACAGTTAAACATTACTAATACAGTGAGAGGGGGTTTTGTGAAGTTTTTAAAGAGACTCAAAACTGAAATTGAAGGATGCCAGTAGGTTAAAAAAAAGAGAAAAGAACAAAAGCTAGCATGTTATTTCCTTCCTTTGATGAATTAGATTTGAACTTTAAAATAAAGGAAACCAATTTGGTTTATTTCTTCTGAAGTTGCTCTTATCCATAGGTAATCTTCATCGTGTAGAAAGTGAAAGCCCAGCTTTAACGACAGAGCAAATGGCAGAGTGGTTTAAAGCAAGACTCCGGGTTTTTCAATCTGGACTCGAATCTCTGCTACTCACAACTGAGCGATTGGGGAAATTACTTAAAATTACTTGTGTTTCAGTTTTCTTATCTGTACCAGCCAAACAACCAATTGCCATTGGGTTGACACCAGTTGGGGTCCCATGTTTGTCAAAGTAGAACTGGGCTCCATCGGGTTTTCAGTGGCTGATTTTATGGAACCACATAGCCTCGCCTTTCTTCCGAGGTGCCTCTGGGTAGAAACAAATCTCCAGCCTTTTGGTTAGCAGCTGAGCGCGTTAACCATTTGCACCACCCAGGGACCTAGGGTCAATGTAAGAGTTAAAAGAATAAGAATATGTAAAGTACTGAGAACAGAGCCTGTCATGGAATAGCGCTTTCTAAGTGTGTGTTATTATAATTTCAGTCCTAGCTACAGGACACTGGCTAATTTGAACTCCAATTTTATTATTGTTCCTACTATGAGTGGGTGAGATATTTTATGAGTGGGTGAGATATTTTATAATATTGTCTTTTTAAACTAGTTGTAGTTGAGTAGATTCTGACTCACAGAGAGCCTACAGGACACCGTAGAACTGCCCCACAGAGTTTCCAAGGAACGGCTGGTGGATTCGAACTGCCGACCTTTAGGTTAGCAGCCTGAGCTCTTAACCACTGTTCCACCAGGGCTCCGTCTTTTGAAAGAGGTTCCTTAATTTGATGGAAGAAGATACTGGGATAATTCCATGTTTCCAGCCTTCAAGCTTAAAGACTGTGCTGCTCACTAAAAAAGGTTACCTGTTCTTCCAGGTGGTTTCCACCACTCTTGTCACATTTAGGTGGCAGGCTGCGCTCACCCTGACTTTTCACCATCTCTCCAGTTCACCCAACATCTCTCAGGTTGCTGCTGGTCAGTTTGGGTTTCCTCAGGGACCTTGTCATCACATGAGCACTGGTCAAGGCAGCGCCATTGGAGAACAGAGCCAACTGAGGAGGTGAAGGGACCCCTGGGACCTAGCCCCCAGTGAGCCTGGGCAGAGTGGAGGATGTTCCAGGGATTTCCCCAGGGTGCAGAGGGTGCAGCAGGGCTCTAACCCATCCACCTCCATGACCGGTCATTTATTCAGCTCCGGTAGCCTCCAGGTAGTCCTGACCTGGGGGACTGAGTTAGCTCACCTCTGCTGTAGTTCAGCTAGTCTCAAGCATTCAAGTGCTCACAAATGACCTGTGGATCTTGTTAAAGTATAGATTTTTGATTCAGTAGGTGCCCTGGTGGCACAGTGGTTAAGAGCTTGGCCACTAACCCAAAGGTTGGCATTTCGAATCCACCAGCAGCTCCTTGGAAACCCTATGGGGCAGTTCTGCTTTGTCCTCCAGGGTGACTATGAGTTGGAATTGACTCGAGGCAATGGGTTTCATCTTTGGTTTTTAGGTCTGGGGTAGGGTCTGAGAGTCTGCATTTCCAGCAAGGTCCTTGGGATGCTGATGCTGCTGGTCTGAGGTCTGGCACTGGGAGGAGCGGGCTCCAGACTGGAGAACTCTGGGCATAGACAGTGGGTATAACCCCGTCTCCGGCTTCACATGGTTTCTTTGATCTGGCCACGTGCTAACTGTCTCGGATGCCCTGGAAAGCGCAATCCCGGTAAAGAGTATTAAATAAAGCACTTACCTCCTGGCATGATTTAAGTTGACAGGCTGCTCTAAGGTTTGTGTAGTGCAGTGCTCAGGAACATTGAACTCTGATAGTGATCAGGGAGGGAACGCCACTGACCTTGGTGTTCGTTTGGCATTTGTGAAATTAAGGATAACCCCTCACAGAGTTATTAGCAGGAGTAGAGATCGTAGCAAGTGGGAACCAGGCATCTGTCAGGCACAAAGGGGCAGCTCAATGTAAGTTACTTTTGCTTTCATTTATTGGTTCAACACATGTTCTTTGTGTCCTTATTAAGTCCCAGGTGGAGCTCTGCGTGGGGATAAAGAAGTGAATAAAACAGGGCTGCTTCATTTCAAAATCATTTATTGAGAAGAAGGACATTCTCTGATAAAACTGAAAAAAAAAAAAAAAACCAGTTTCCATGGGGTCAATTCCAACTCATGGTGACCCCGTGTGTGAGAGAGTAGAACTGTGCTCTGTAGGGTTTTCAGTGGCCGGTTTTTCAGAAGCTGATCACCAGGCCTTTCTTCCAAGCCACCTCCAAGCTTTCAGTTAGCAGCCGAACATGTTAACCATTGTGCCACTCAGGGACTCCATAACGACAATGCAATGTTCAAATGCAGGCAGTTTAACACTGATGCAATATTATTATCTAATCCACAGTCCACTTTCAAATTTCTCCAATTGTCCCCACAATGTCCTCATAACCTATCTCCCTCTGGTTGAGCATGCAACCTAGGGTCATACATTTCACCATCAATTCCCTTTAGGCTCCTTTTATCTGGAATGCTTCCTCAGCTTTTGTCTTTCACGGTAGGTAGGGTTTTGAAGAATGCAGGGCAGTAGTTTTGTAGAAGGACCCTGGGCTCGAGTCTAACATTTCTCCAGCACTGGATTCAGGTGAAGCATTTCTGTCAGGAATGTTATCTACAGGTGTCACAGCGTTGGGCACACGACGTCTGTGTGTCCCGTTACTGAGTACGTCACCGTTGATCACTTGGTTAAGGTGGAGTCTATTGGGTTTCTCTACCAAGACCGTGCTCTTGTCCTTAGGAGACGTGCTGAAGGAGTTAGGTGTGAAGAGCCTACGTGAGACGGGGAGCGAGCTCGGCAAAACGCTAGCAGCTGTGGGACCTGACAGGGTACACGGGGGTTCACTTGCCGTTACAACTTCACTGCATGATTTTAGAAGTGAGAGGTAGAAGCCAAAAACGGGCTGATAATCAGCTGGGGAACACGTACATAAAGACATAGCTACAATCAGGGTTGCCAGGTTTGTTGTCGTTGTTGTTAGATGCTGTCGAGTCTGTTCTGACTCCCAGCGGCCCCGTGCGCAGCAGAACGAAACACCGTGCACTTCTGCGTCCTCCTCACAATCGTTGCTATGCTTGATCCTATTGTTGCAGCCACTGTGTCAATCCATCTCATCGACTTCATTAAAATTAAAAATTTTTGTACCTTAAAGAACATTATCAAGAAAGTGAAACAACTCACAGAATGGGAGAAAATATTTGCAAACCATGTATCTTATAAGGGACTTGTATACAGAATACAAATCAACAAAAAAAGGACAAAAAACCCACCTTTAAAACGGGTGAAGGAATTAAATGGTTACTTCTCCAAAGAAGATACACAAATGGCCAGTAAGCCCATGAAAACACGCTCAGCATCGTTACTCACTGTGGTTGCTGTTGTTAGGTGCCATGGAGCCGTTTCTTACTCATAGCAACCCTGTGCACAACAGAAGGAAACGCTGCGCAGTGCTGCGCCATCCTCACAATCATTGTTATGTTTGAGTCCATTGTTGCAGCCACTGTGTCAATACATCTCTTTGAGGGTCTTTTTCTTTTTTGCTGACTCTCTTTGCCAAGCGTGATGTCCTTTTCCAGAGAATGGTCCCTCCTGATAACATGTCCAAACTATGTGAGATGAAGTCTCGCCATCCTCTCTTCCAAGGAACGTTCTGGCTGTACTTCTTCCAAAGCACATTTGTTTGTTCTTCTAGCAGTCCAACCCACAGTATTCTTCACCAACACCATAATTCAAAGACATCAATTCTTCGGTCTTTCTCATTCATTGTCCAGCTTTCACATGCAAATGAAGCAATTGAAAACACTATGACTTGGGTCAGGTGCACCTTAGTCCTCAAAGTCACAACTTTGCTTTTTAACACTTCAAAGAGATCCTTGGTAGCCGATTTGCCCAATACAATGTGTCATTTGATTTCTTGATTGCGGCTTTCATGGACGTTGACTGAGGATCCAAGTAAAATGAAATCTTTGACAACTTCAATCTTTTCCCCGTTCATCATGATGTTGCTTATTGGTCCAGTTTTGAGGATTTTTGTTTTCTTTATGTTGGGGTGTAATTCCTACCGAATGCTGTGGTCTTTGATCTTTATTAGCAAGTACTTCAAATCCACTTCACTTTCAGCAAGGAAGGATTTATCAGATAAAAATACAGGACTCCCAGTCATGTTTCTAACACTGTCGGTTTGCCACACTGTGGTTACTTCACTGACATCATCAGATGGGTGCGGGGCTGGGACTGGGGAAGGTATGGACCACACTCCAGACACTGCCAGAGGGCGTACACCAAAATGACCCAAGGGTCCACAGCAACAGTGGGCAGGCCGGCGACACCGGGGGAGGGGCCGCTAAAGCAGTGGCGTCACCATCACCCCATGCAGTGTCACCATCACCCCATGCAGTAAGTTGTCACCATCTCCCACCCCCCACCTCCCGTCACCTGCCAGTTAGGATTCAGGAGACCTGGCTGTGACCCCACCTCTGGGCAGAGAGGAGAGTCTCAGCCTTGGCCGAGGCAAGAAGGGAGGAGCTGTGGGGAGCTGTGGGGAGAGAAACTGGGGGTGGGGCCATACCTAGCAGTGCCAGTCCTGCCCCAGGGTCGGGTGGGGCTGATCACTATGCCCACCAGGGGGGTCCAAGCCAGGACCCACCCACCCTGGGGAGGGAAGGGGTGTGACACCATGAGTTGCCACACTAGGTGACACCAACCCTAGTGACTCCACTGGTAGCTTCCATGTTGCTATGATGCTGGCAGCTGCCACTGGTATTTCAAAAACCAGCAGGGCCACCCATGGTGGACAGGTTTCAGTGGAGCTTCCGGACTAAGACAGACTAGGGAGAAAGGTCTGGTGATCTGCTTCCGAAAATCAGCCAACGAAAACCTTACGGATCACAACAGAATATTGTCCAATATAGTGCTGGAAGATGAGCTCCTAGGTAGGAAGGCACTCTAAATACACACTGGCTGCAACAGCGGACTGAAGTTGGTGCAGGACCTGGCAGTGTTCTGCTCTGTCATACATGGGGTCACTATGAGTCGGGGCTGACCTGACAGCAACTATCAACAGCAGTTACATCTGAATGTCAGTTAAACAACAAATAATTTTTTAGTGTACGTATGCCCCAACTGGAAACCCTGGTGGCGTAGTGGTTAAGTGCTACGGCTGCTAACCAAAGGGTCAGCAGTTCAAATCTACCGGGCGCTCCTCGGAAGCTCTATGGGGCAGTTCTACTCTGTCCTATAGGGTCGCTATGAGTCAGAATCGACTCGACAGCACTGGGCACTGGGCTGGGTATGCCTCAAACATTACCAGTTTTTTGTTCAGTAGATTCAAGACAGGAAGCTCTGCAGTGGAGAAATAGCGATGCTTGAGGGGAGAGGACAGAAAGAGGGAGTTGGTTTCTCTTGCTTAGGAAGACTTGTTCAGGGATTGCTTTGAAGTGGGGTTTGCGTTGTCATCTTACTGGTCATTGTGACAAGAAAGGCTTTGTCCTCATTAAAGGAGCTTAAAGTAGCAGGCTGAGGACTGCACATTTGTAGAAAGCAAAGACTGGGGTTCCAGAATTGCACCATTGTTGCACCACACTGGCTGCCATCTTCTCCACCTGGCCCAGTGGCTTTGCCCAGCACCCCCAACCCCACTGCTGAGTGATGCTGCCGTTCAACTTGACACTCACGGTAGGGACTTCCAGTGTGGTCTTTGGGCCTCCCAAGCTTGGCTGCCATTGCCTGAGTGGCCGAGAAGGGGAACACACTGCGGTTAAGACCACAGCCCTGGAGCCGTTCCTGTGCTGCTAGCAAGCTTCTGCATTTGTGCCTCAGTTTCCTGCCCTGTAAAGTGGAGCTACTAATAATAGGGCTTTCCTTGGAGGCCGGTGGTGCAGATAAGAGGAGTAAATACATGCACAGGGCTGAGAGCTGTCACCTGGCAATCATATGAGCCACTTGACTATCAGTTATTGTAATTCCCAGCATGCCATATGCATTCTTGCCTTCGAAGAAAGATTCTGGGTTTGCTAGCTCAGGCCCCAGGTCCTCTGCTGTGCTGCTGCCCGGGCATATGAAGAATGGTGGGACAGAAGGAACTAGAGTGATCTTAATCCAACTCAGTGAGGGGTTTCCCTCCTTTAGACAGATTGACACAACAATGGACTCAAACATACCAATGATCATGAAGATGGCACAGGACTGGGCAGTGTTTCCTTCTGTTATACATAAGGTTGCCATAAGTCAGAGCCAACTCAACAACAAAATGATTTACTTTACAAACGACCAGGGGCTACACCTGAGCAGAAAAAAGAAAAACATCTGCCAGGTGAGAGGAAGTGGAGAGGGGAAAGGGGTGAATGAGCTCAACAAGGGCAGGAAGGAGGAGGGGATTTTGAGCACGGGCTGCAAGTGTCCTGTGGCAACAGGGAGTAGTGTGCACTCATAAGAATAATGCCATTGCTTAGGCTGTGCCCTGACCTATTTGCTCCCTTTGAGGTGGCTCTGGCAAACCCCACATGCCTTCTTTTTTTTTTTTTTATAATTTTTATTGTGCTTTGAGTGAAAGCTTACAAATCAAGTCAGCCCCTGACGCAAAAACCCATATACACCTTGCTACACACTCCCAATTACTCTCCCCCTAATGAGACAGCCCGCTCTCTCCCTCCACTCTCTCTTTTCGTGTCCATTTCGCCAGCTTCTAACCCCCTCTACCCTCTCATCTCCCCTCCAGGCAGGAGATGCCAACCTAGTCTCAAGTGTCCACCTGATCCAAGAAGCTCACTCCTCACCAGCATCCCTCTCCAACCCACTGTCCAGTCTAATCCATGTCTGAAGAGTTGGCTTTGGGAAAGGTTCCTGTCCTGGGCCAACAGAAGGTCTGGTGGCCATGACCACCGGGGTCCTTCTAGTCTCAGTCAGACCATTAAGCCTGGTCTTATGAGAATTTGGGGTCTGCATCCCGCTGCTCTCCTGCTCCCTCAGGGGTTCTCTGTTGTGTTCCCTGTCAGGGCAGTCATCGGTTGTAGCCGGGCACCATCTAGTTCTTCTGGTCTCAGGATGATGTAGTCGCTGGTTCATGTGGCCCTTTCTGTCTCTTGGGCTCGTAATCACCTTGTATCCTTGGTGTTCTTCATTCTCCTTTGCTCCAGGTGGGTTGAGACCAATTGATGCATCTTAGATGGCTGCTTGCTAGCGTTTAAGATCCCAGACGGCACTCTTCAAAGTGGGATGCAGAATGTTTTCTTAATAGATTTTATTATGCCAATTGACTTAGATGTCCCCTGAAACCATGGTCCCCAGACCTCTGCCCCTGCCACGCTGGCCTTCAAAGCATTCAGTGTATTCAGGAAACTTCTTTGCTTTTCGTTTATTCCAGTTGTGCTGACCTCCCCTGTATTGTGTGCTGTCTTTCCCTTCACATAAAGTAGTTCTTATCTATTATCTAATTAGTGAATGCCCCTCTCTCACCCTCCCTCCCTCCCCCCTGTCATAACCACAAAAGAATGTTTTCTTCTCAGTTTAAAATATTTCTCAGGTTCTTATAATAGTGGTCGTATACAATATTTGTCCTTTTGCAACTGACTAATTTCACTCAGCATAATGCCTTCCAGGTTCCTCCATGTTATGAAATGTTTCACAGATTCCTCACTGTTCTTTATCGATGCTTGTAAACAGTGCTGCAATAAACATGGGTGTGCATATATCTGTTCGTGTAAAGGCTCTTATTTCTCTAGGACATATTCCAAGTTCCATTTCTAGCTTTTTAATGAACTGCCAAATTGATTTCCAAAGTGGTTGTACCATTTTACATTCCCACCAGCAGTGTAGAAGTGTTCCAATCTCTCCACAGCCTCTCCAAAATTGATTGTTTTGTGTTTTTTGGATTAATGCCAGCCGTGTTGGAGTGAGATGAAATCTCATTGTAGTTTTGATCTGCATTTCTCTAATGGCTAATGATCATGAACATTTCCTCATATATCTCTTAGCTACCTGAATGTCTTCTTTAGGGAAGTGTCTATTCATATCTTTGCCAATTTGTTAACTGGGTTGTCTTTTTGCAGTTGAGTTTTTGCAGTATCATGTAGATTTTAGAGATCAGGCACTGATCTGAAATGTCATAGCTAAAAACTTTTTCCCAGTCTGTAGGTAATCTTTTTACTCTTTTGGTGAAGCCTTTGGATGAGCATAGATGCTTGATTTTTAGGAGCTCCCAGTTATCTCGTTTTTCTTCTACATTCTTTATAATGTTTTGTATATTGTTTATGCTATGTATTAGGCCTCCTAACGTTGTCCTATTTTTTCTTCCATGACCTTTATCGTTTTAGATTTTATATTTAGGCCTTTGATCCGTTTTGAGTTTGTTTTTGTGCATGGACTGAGGTATGGGTCTTGTTTCATTTTTTTTTGCAGACAGATACCCAGTTATGCCAGCACCATTTGTTAGAAAGACTGTCGTTTCCCCATTTAACTGTTTTGGGGCCTTTGTCAAATATCAACTGCTCTTATGTGGATGGATTTTTGTCTGGATTCTCAATTCTGTTCCATTGGCCCATGTATCTGTTGTTGTACCAGTACCAGGCTGTTTTGACTACTGTAGCAGTATAATAGGTTCTAAAATCAGGTAAAGTAAGGGCTTCTACTTTGTTCTTCTTTTTCAGTAATACCTTATTTATCCGGGGCCTCTTTCCCTTCCATATGAAGTTGATGATTTGTTTCTCCATCTCATTAAAGAATGTCGTTGGGATTTGGATCAGAATTGCATTAAATGTATAAATTGGTTTTGGTAGAATAGACATTTTTCTAATGTTAAGTCTTCCTAGGCACGAGCAAGGTATGTTCCTCCACTTATATAAGTCTCTTTTGGTTTCTTGCAGAAGTATACTGTAGTTCTCTTTGTATAAGTCTTTTACATCTCTGGTAAGATTTAGTCCTAAGTATTTTATCTTCTTGGGGGCTACTGTAAATGGCATTGATTTGGTGATTTCCTCTTTGATGTTCTTTTTGCTGGTGTAGAGGAATCCAACTGATTTTTGTATGTTTATCTTGTATCCTGACACTCTGCTGAAGTCTTCTATTAGTTTCAGCAATTTTCTGGAGGATTCCTTCGGGTTTTCTGTGTATAAGATCATGTCATCGTCAAATAGAGATACTTTTACTTCTTCCTTGCCAATCTTGTTGCCCTTTATTTCTTTATCTAGCCTAATTGCTCTGGCTAGGACTTCCAGCACAATATTGAATAAGAGTGCTGATAAAGGGCATCCTTGTCTGGTTCCCTAACTCAGTGGGAATGTTTTCAGGCTCTCTCCATTTAGGGTGATGTTGGCTATTGGATTTGTATAAATGCCCTTTATTATGTTGAGAAATTTTCCTTCTATTCCTATTTTGCTGAGAGTTTTTATCATGAATGGGTGTTGGACTTTATCAAATGCCTTTTCTGCATCAATTGATAAAATCATGTGATTGCTATCTTTTGTTTTATTTATGTGGTGGATTACATTAATTATTTTTCTAATGTTGAACCATCCCTGCATACCTGGTATGAATCCCACCTGGCCATGGTGAATTATTTTTTTGATATGTTGTTACATTCTATTGGCTAGAATTTTGTTGAGGATTTTTTGCATCTACCTTCATGAGGGACATAGGTCTCTAATTTTCTTTTCTTGTGGTGTCTTTACCTGGTTTTGGTATCAGGGATATGCTGGCTTCATAGAATGAGTTTGGGAGTATTCTGTCCTTTTCTATGCTCTGAAATACCGTTAGTAGTAGTGGTGTTAACTCTTCTCTGAAAGTTTGGTAGAACTCTGCAGTGAAGCTGTCCAGACCAGGGTTTTTTTTGTTGGGAGTTTTTTGATTACCTTTTCAATCTCTTCTTTTGTTATGGGTCTATTTAGTTGCTCTACCTGTTTTTGTGTTAGTTTAAGTAGGTAGTACTTTTCTAGGAATTCATCCGTTTCTTCTAGGTTTTCAAATTTGAGTACAGTTTTTCATAGTAATCTGATCTGATTCTTTTAATTTCAGTTGGATCTGTTATAATATTGCCCCTCTCATTTCTTATTCGGGTTATTTTCTTCCTCTCCTCTTTTTCTTTTGTCAGTTTGGCCAGTGGTTTATCAATTTTGTTGATTTTTTCAAAAAACCAGCTTTTGGTCTTGTTAATTCTTCCAATTGTTTTTCTGTTTTCTATTTCATTTAGTTCCGCTCTAATCTGTATTATTTGTTTTCTTCTCGTGTCTGTGGGTCTCTTGTTGCTCTCTTTCTATTTGTTCAAGTTGTAGGGATAATTCTTTGATTTTGGCCCTTTCTTCTTTTTGGATGTGTGCATTTATTGATATAAATTGGCCTCTGAGCACCGTTTTTGCTGTGTCTCAAAGGTTCTGAAAGGAAGTGTTTTCATTCTCACTGGATTCTCTGAATTTCTTTATTCCATCCTTACTGTCTGCTCTAATCCAGTCTTTTTTGAGCAGGGTATCGTTCAGTTTCCAAGCATTTGATTTCTTTTCCTGTTATTGATTTCTACGTTTATGGCCTTATGGTCAGAGAAGATGCTTTGTAATATTTTAATGTTTTGGATTCTGCTAAGGCTTGCTTTATGACGTAATATGTGGTCTATTCTAGAGAATGTTCCATGTGCACTAGAAAAGAAAGTATACTTGGCTGCTGTTGGTTGGAGTGTTCTGTACATGTCTACGAGGTCAAGTTGGTTGATTGCGGCGTTTAGATCTTCCGTGTGTTCACTGAGCTTCTTTCTCCATGTCCTGTCCTTAACCGAAAGTGGTGTGTGGAAGTCTCCTACTATTATTGTGGAGCTATCTCACTTTTCAATGCTGATAGAGTTTGTTTTATGTACCTTGCAGCCCTGTCATTGGGTGCATAAATATTTAATACGGTTATATCTTCTTGGTGTATTGTCCCTTTAATCATTATACAGTGACCTTCCTTATCCTTTCTGATGGATTTAACTTTAAAGTCTATTTTGTCAGAAATTAATATTGCCACTTCTGCTCTTTTTTGATTGTTGTTTGCTTGATATATTTTTTTCCATTCTTTGAGTTTTAGTTTTTTTGTGTCTCTAAGTCTAAAATGTGTCTCTTGTAGGCAACATATAGATGGATCTTGTTTTTTAATCCATTCTGCCACTCTCTGTCTCTTTATTGTTGTATTTAGTCCATTTACATTCAGGGTAAGTATGGATAGGTGTGAATTTAGTGCTATTATATTGATGTCTTTTTTTGTGTGTTGACAATTTCTTTTTCCCACTTGATTTTATGTGCTGAGCAGATTTTCTTTATATATTGTCCTTTTCTCATATTTGTTGTTGTTGATTTTGTTTCTGCTGAGTCTGTATTTTTCCCTTGTATTTTATTTTGATGAGTAGGATAGTTTTTCTGTTTTGTGATTACCTTATTATTTACCCCTATTTTTCTAAATTTAAAACTAACTTTTATTTCTTTGTATTGCCATACCTTCCTCTCCATATGGAAGGTGTATGATTACATTTCTTAGTCCCTCTTTATTATTTTAATATTGTCTTCTTTTATATAGTAACATTGCTGTTACCCTGTTTTGAGCTTTTTATATATATATATATATAAAATCTTGCTTTGTTTTTTTGGATTTCCCTGTCTGGGTTGACTTCTGGTTGCTCTGCCCAGTGTTCTAGTCTTGGGTTGATACCTGATATTATTGATTTTCTAACCAAAGAACTCCCTTTATTATTTCTTCTAGTTTTGGTTTGGTTTTTACGAATTCCCTAATCTTGTGTTTATCTGGAAATGTCTTAATTTCACCTTCATATTTAAGGTACAGTTTTGCTGGATATATGATTTTTGGCAGGCAATTTTTTTCCTTCAATTTTTTAAATATGTTATCCCATTGCCTTCTTGACTGCATGGAGTCTGCCGAATAGTCCGAGCTTTTTTTATCAGCTCTCCTTTGTAGGTGACTTTTCGTTTATCCCTAGCTGCTCTTATAATTCTCTCTTTATCTTTGGTTTTAGCAAGTTTGGCTATAATATGTCTTGGTGACTTTCTTTTAACGTCTACCTTATGTGGAGTTTGATAAGCATCTTGGATAGGTACTATCTCATCTTTCACAATATCAGGGAAGTTTTCTGCCAACAAATCTTCAACAATTTTCTCTGTATTTTCTGTTACCCCTCCCTGTTCTGGTACTCCAATCACTCTTGATAGAGTCCCACATGATTCTTATGGTTTCTTCATTTTTTAAAATTCTTTTATCTGATTTTTCTCCAAATATATTAGTGCCAAGTGATTTATCTTCAAGTTCATAAATTCTAGCTTCTACTTGCTCAATTCTGCTCCTCTGACTTTGTATTGAGTTGTCTACTTCTTTAATTTTATTGTTAATCTTCTAAATTTCTGATTGTTGTCTGTCTATGGATTTTTCCAGCTTATTAAACTTTTCATTATGCTCCTGAATAATCTTCCTAATTTCTTCAATTGCTTTATTTGTGTGTTCCTTGGCTTGTTCTGCATATTGCCTCATTTCCTTCCTGATGTCTTGAAGGATTCTGTATACTAAACTTTCGTATTCTGCGTCTGGTAATTCCAGGAATGCACTTTCACCTAAAAGATCCCTGGATTCTTTGTTTTGAGAGCCTATTGAGGTGATCATGGTCTGTTTCTTTATGTGAGTTGATACTGACTGTTGTCTCCGAGACATCAATAAGTTATTGAATTAATTTATGCTTGCTTACTGTGTCGTAGCTTCTTGCTTTGTTTTGTTTTGGTATACCCCTATGGGTTGCTTGAGTGAGCTAGCTTGATTATTTTCAACTTTAGAGCTCTGGTGTCCTTTTCCCAGCTGGCTAGAGCTGGTATCAGGTATATCACTCCAGGATTCCATTCAGTTTTCTTGTATGAGTTCAGCTCAGGTTTCCAGGTAGCTGATCATCAAGTGTGTGGCACAGGCTCTGTCCTACAGTCTTAGAGAGGCAGGGTGATTGGCGTATATACTGGTATCTGATTGCAGCAGGGGGTCACGCTCTGAACAAGGCCGGGGGCTGAGAACTGACCCCTACGTGTCTCTGAAGAAAACACGTCCCTGTTCGATAGAGCGTGCAGGTGGGTGGGTTCTGCAGACAGACCATGGGCACCCAAAGTTTTGTTTGTAAGGACTAGGAGGTACCAATTATCTTTGAACCCCTGTCATGGGTGGCTGGGTGACCCAAGTGGAGCCTCCAGTCCTTAGGTCCCTGATGTGGGTAGATGAGGACCTTGTTTGATAGGCAATGTCACATGTCAAACACCTACCTCTCCACCACACAGCTGAGATAGTTGGAGTTTGCCAACAAGGGCCTATACTCACGAAATAGGCCCACACAGGTCCATGCAGAAGGGAAATGTGCTCAAGGTCCACGGATGGTTTATGCCTGGACAGGAACCACTTCTCTCCTGAGCTCCCCCAGTTAATGGAGCTAGCAAATTTTCTTTTCCCTCCAGTTGCAATTTTTTTCCTTCCCCAAGGCCGGGAGGATGGTTCTAGGTGCTCATCTGGGTCTACCTCAGGCCCAGAGATTCAGTCACTGAGGCTGCCTTGGGGGTGTCGGGGTGTGGTAAAATATACGCAAGTACTTAGCTTTTGCCAAGAGGGCTGTTCTCCGGTTCCAGAGGTGTGAGTAGGCTGTGTGGCTGGCTGCTTCTCCCTGAGGAAACTGTGGCTGAATGCTAGCACCAGCCCACCACCACCACCACCGCCACTCTGGGAATGGTGCCTGAGGGCTCCCCACGATTCAGGTCTGGTAAATCCTCTCTGCTTCTGAATGGTCTCTGTCTTCTCCTGCCCCACAGTTAGTTGTCTAAGCTTGCCTTTGATGCTCAGAGCTCCCAGCTTGTCACAAATATACTTGTTTCACTTGCTTTTTTGGGTCTTTGTTGTAAAGAGGGCTCACTGGAAGCATCTGTCTATTCTGCCATCTTGGCTCACCTCCCCACGTGCTTTTTTTGAGACGTTTACAAATGGCTGTGCATTTTTCTGCATGTGACCCCATGTGGAAGCTGGCCTCTAGTGGGTGCCAAGGGGATGGTGTGGCCATATGCGCTCTCTGTCCCATGCAGGGCCCCTTTTGTAGGCAGACATACTTTGCTTCCAGATTTGAATTTCTCTTTTATTGTTTGGTAACCGTTTTTTTTAACCGTAGCACCTCCATGGAGAAAAACGCAAAACAGAACTTTTTAGTCAGAACCCTGGATGAAATGTGTCCTAGGAGCTCTCGGTTCTGTTCCTGGCTTGGACTGTCTCCTTTGCTCCTCCAGTGCTTTCTCCTTTTCCTTGAATATTTACCCAGCTCTTATCCTGGGGTCCCAGAAGCTTGTACCAGCAGAAGAGGAGGCAGATTCAGGGCCAATTAGTTCTTTGCTGCAAAAAGATTCCTCTTTGCCACCCCTAATGACTTCATTTATTTCTCAGGCAGCATCTCTGCATTTGAAGAGGGATGGAAAGAAGCAGTAGAGGATGACGGGAGGGCTCCACCATCACTGCAAGTGATCAGAAAGGGAGCCGGGGGGACAGTGGGACACTGTCTCCAAAGATGGCCTCCAGCAATTACTCTTCCCTGTAGCACAGGCTGCTTCTGCCCTCGGGAGGTGGGGCCCATTCCTTCTCCCCTTGAATGAGGCTTGCCAGGCAACTCCCCTTGACCAGTAGATGGGCCAGGACTGGGTGAGGAGAGTGAGGCTCTAGCTTAGGGTGCAATATTTAAGGGGGTGCCAAAAAACTTAGTAATCAAGGTAAGTAATATTTTAATCCAATATTTTTTTAAAAATCATAGTTAACGCCAAACAATTCATGATTGTTAAATAAAGATATGATCAGTAATACTTCCATGCTGAGTGGTATTGGAGCGTGAGCCAAAAGAAAAACCCAGTAACATTGATCCTGTCTCTGTCACACAATCTAATGTAATCAAGAGAAGCATCAGGCAAGCCCAAATTCAGGGCCATTCTACAGAATAACTGACCAGGAGCCCCTGGGTAGCACAAATAGGTAAGTGATTGTTAGTTGGAGAAGGTTAGTGGTTTGAACCCATTTAGAGGTGCCCTGGGAGTAAGTCCTGGCTATCTACTTTTGGGAAGCCCTAGTGGCACAGTGGTTAAGAGCTATAGCTGCTAACCAAAAGGTTGACGGTTGGAATCTACCAGGTGCTCCTTGGAAACCCTATGGGGCAGTTCTACTCTGTGCTACAGGGTCTCTGAGTAGGAATCTACTTGACCGCAGTGGATTTGGTGTTTTTTTTTTTTTTTTGGTTATTTACTTTTGAGAACATTGTGAGGCACAGCTCAACTTTGACACATATGAGGTTGGTGAGGCAGAATGGACTTAATGGCAACTGGCATTTTTTTTTTTTTTTTTTTTTTTTTGTCTACTCTCCAAAAAAGAGTCAAGGTCACGAAAGACCGCGAAAGACTCAGAAGTTATTCCAGTAGGTGGAGACTAAAAAAACAGGTGGGCAGCTAAGTGCAAGGTGGAATCTTGGATTGTAAAGACAGATAATTTAATTTGAAGAAGCACAAAACCTGGTAAGCCTGGTGTTTTAAGGGTCTGAGTAAAATTGTTAAAAGGATGCACCAAACATTTCTTGCTTCATCTTACTTTGTGACAAGTCCCTTTGAATGGAGTTGTCATGGGTGAGACAGAATATCTCCCTCTGAACACTCAGGGAGCCCTAATGTTTCTCAGATGGAGAAACCCCTAGTACTGTCTGTTTGGACCGAAAGAGTGAGTTTGGAGCTTACCTGTGGACAATACGGCACTGTAAGAACATAAATCAGGGACTAGCCTTTCCTGAAGCCCAGTTAGTCCTGGGGAAGAATTAAATGGCCAAGAAATAGGTTGTGTGTACTTCTGATATCATGTGCAGGGGGGTGTGCAAAAGTGGGGTTCATGCCCTTGGGAAGCCCTGTTAGCCTTCTCCCTGCCTTCGGTGTACAGGTCACCAGAATGAGGGGAGCACTCTGCCTGGTAGGAGCTGTGGCATCACAGGGGGCCTGGCCTCCCAGCTCCCCTGCGTCCCTGGAAGCAGTGGTGATGGAAGCACCTTATAAAGCAGTGAGAGTTAGACCTGGAGCAGAGGTCCACAGCCACCTCATCCTGTCCCTGTCCCCTCTGCTTCTCTCTGTGCAGCAGCCTGTGTGCAATGACACCTACAGCCCAGGGAGGTGAGGAGGAGACTGGGCCTTTGACGCTCACTCTATGTCTTCTGAGCCAAGTGTTGTTTTATTTAGTTTCCTTAAAGTCTTCAGATTATCCTTGGTGCTGAAAATGAGTTCTCCAAAAAGCCAAGTTTGGAACATGGAATGGTGTGGAAGGCCTTAGAGTTGTGGGTATGTGGGCCTTGTGATGGTCATGACCAGGGCTGGTGTGTGCATGTGTGTGTGTGTGTATGAGTGTTTATATGTGTGTATGTATGTTTGTGAGTGTACATGTGTGAATGTGTGTATGTATATATATGAGTGTGTATGTGTGTATGTATATGTATGTTTGTGAGTGTGTGTATGTATGTTTGTGAGTGTATGTGTGCATGTGTGTGTATATGTATGCTTGTGTCATGGACTGAATTATGTCCCCCCCAAAATGTGTGCATCAGTTGGGCTGGGCCATGATTCCCAGTATTGTGTGATTTTCTTATATGGTGTAAATCCTGCCTCTATGATGTTAATGAGGGAGGATGTGTGGCAGTTGTGTTAGTGAGGCAGGATTCAGTCTATAGGACTGGATTGTGTCTTGAGCCAATCTCTTGAGATATAAAAACTAGAAGCAAGCAGAGAGTTGGGGACTTCATACCATCAAGAAAGTAGCACCAGGAGCAGAGCACGTCCTTTGGACCCTGGGACCCTGTGCCTGAGAAGCTCCTCTACCAGGTGAAGATTGAGGACAAGGACCTTCCTCCAGAGCCTACAGAGAGAGAAAGACTTTCCCTGGAGGCGATGCCCTGAATTTGGACTTTTAGCTTACTTTACTGTGAGGAAATAAATTTCTCTTTCTTAAAGCTGTTTACTTGTAGTATTTCTGTTATAGCAGCACTAGATGAACTAACACAGTTTGAGTGTGTGTATGTGTGCATTTGTGTATATGTATGTTTGTGAGTGTGTGCATGTGTGGCTGTGTGTATGTGTATGTATGTTTGTGTGTGCATATGTATGTTTGTGAGTTTATGTGTGAGTCTGTATGTATGTACGTATGCTTGTGAGTGTGTATGTGAGTGTGTTTATGTAATATGTATGTTCGTGAGTGTATGTATGTGTGTGTATTTGCATTTGTGCATGTGTATATGTGAATATACATATATGTGTGTGTATGCTTGTATATATATGTGAGTGTGTGAGTGTGTGTGTGTGTCAACAATGGCCACTCCACAGGGAGTCAGGTCCAGCTTTACAAGCAGATTGCTGGCCTGTGTTGTGCCCTGTGACATGCTGTGTAGAAATGCTGATCTCCCCTACCCCCACAAAGGCTATTCTAGAAATGATTGCGACTGGTCTCCAACTCTCAGGCTCAACCCATCCCACCATGGTGTCCAGGAGAGCTGAAACATTAGCTATTCTAGTCTAGGAAAGCTTGAGTCCTCGTGTTCTTGATACCACCATGCCATGAAGGGACCCATGGCACAAATATATGGAGATGAAGGGCCAAATACTGTCCCGAGGAGGAGCAAGGACAGATCTCACTAACCCAGGAGGGAGGTGTGGTTCCTTGGCAGCTGTAGATAAGCAAAGAAGACAGAAAGAGTTCTGAGCTCTGTTTCTGTCGCAAAGGCTATTCTCCGGTCTGCCGTGTTCCCAAGGTTGGCGCCTTTCCTCCAACAGTCTGTCTACACACCTGGGGACATGGACCTGGTTTTCAGCATCTCCTTTTAAATGGAACATGACAGCACCTGAGCTTCTCCTGCTAAAGAGTCTATTTTGTAGGCCTTAGAGAAATGTCTGTTTGTCTTGGTCCCTGGGTGTGGAAACAGTTTGTGCTTGAATACTAACCTAAAGGTCGGCAGTTTGAACCCACCCAGCAGCACAGTGGAAGAAAGGCCTGGCAATCTGCTTCCATAAAGGTTACAGCCAAGACAAAGCTATGGAGCAGTTCTACTCTGGAACATGTAGGGTCGCTATGAGTTGTAATCAACTCCATGGCAAGGGGTGTGTTGGTTTTTGTCTCTCTGTATGTTCATATGCTTTCATGCACACACACACACATACTCCCCTTTCCTTCATGGGTTTTCTGCATTTCCCCTCAATGAACCAGAAAACCACACTGAAATTCCTCAGTTAAAGAAAACTCTTGGTAACCCTTTGGAGTCCGTGGATGTGTGTGTTCACGTTTCTAGTGTATGCACTTGTGTGTGTGCATATACACACACACACACACATACACACGTCACACACTCACTCACACATACACACTCATAGTCATACACATCACATACACACTCAGACACACAGTCACGCATACGCACTCATACTCATACAGTCTCACACTCACACACACACACTCACTCACTCACACACACTCACCCTTTCCTCCTGGTCTTTCATTTGGGCATGGATCTGAAAAACATTTTCATCATGACCATGCAGAAATCTATGGCAAGCTTCGGTAGGACTCCAGTTTCTCTTTCACCAAACTGCTTTGCCCACCCGAAGGAGGGACCCCAGCTTGGAACCAGTGTGGTTCTATAACCCGTTATTATAATAAATGGATCACCATCTTGTGGGGTGGCTGCCATTCGGAAGTGAGTGTCAACCGAACGTGTGAAAAAGCAGGCATGGAGTCGCTGGCAAGCACGGCCTTGCTCCGGGCTCTGTTGCAATCCCCCTCTGCTGGGAGTTTCCAAGAAGCCCCACCCCTAGGCTCGGGTGAAGTGGACTTTAATAGCTATCCTACAGACTCGGTCTACCAGCCCTTGTTTTTGAAAGCCCTGGCTCTGCTGGCACATCTGAGTCATGGCGAGTCTTACATCACCCAGCTTCCTTTTAACTCAGCTTCATTTATTAGCCTGCCCCGCCTTTTCTTTAACTTGCCATTTTGTGAGCAAATGGCCTCTGTTTATTAATGTTTTGGTCCTAAGATAATCACAATACTGCTGTGGGCTCTTGTTTCCAGTTAATTAAAATGCTGGGGTGAGTGTGTTGTGGATGAGAGTGACAAAGATTCCCCAGCTGTGGATTACAGTGAACACACATTGTTGTGCTTTCAGTCGATGTTTTAACGCTCCACTTTTTCACTGGCTTGAAGCCCAATCATTTTGTGACATATAAGCCATACACGTCTCCTTCACTGAGAGATGAAGTGTTCCTGGAAATATATCAGGGGTCCTCAGGAAAACAACAATAAAATTAAGTTGTGTGTGTGTCTTTCCCTAAACCAACTTAAAACAAAACGGCTTCTGAATTTGTTCTCTGTTCAGACTGGATGCACCCAAGGAATGGCTGTGATTTATCAGTGTTGCAACCCGAGGGCTGCCAGCACTCCTCCTTCTGCCAGGGTGAATTGCAGCCTGGCTGTGTGGGGAACAGTAGCTTTTGTTCAGAAACACCCTGGTATGCAAGGGACATAACCTAACGATCTTGTTTGCAGATTGTCCTCAATGTTATTTACAGATTGTCCTGGAACCACCAAATAAAGGATTCACTCTTAGGTTCAGTGAGAGCTGAAGCAGAGAGAGGGAGTTTGTTCAGTGTTGAATGACTGCCACCAAGTGTCCTTTTGCCATAGATGAGCGCGAAGGGACATCACACGAAGCTGCTGACGCACAGGGAGAGCTCTGTCAGAAGAGGAAGTTATAAAAGATGAGCCTTGGAGGAGGATGTTGTGGGAAGAGAGATAAAAGGAAGCCATGCCTGACAGAAGGCCCTTTTGTGAACATGGTGGCGCAGCAGTTGATTCTACCGCTGGCCCTGGAGTGCTGCTGAGTGTCGTATGTCTGTGTTCCCTCCATGGGACAAATGCTGTCCTTGTAGGGTGATGTGTCCTCCAAGCTGGCCAGGATCCTCACTGAGCATCCCTTGTCCTGCTGGGAGAGGGTGGGTTTTGTCATGGTGGAGGCTACCGTCTTCCAGGCAGCTGAGCTCACAGCACCTTTTTGGGACAATGGCTGCCCTTTGCAGTACCCAGGGCCATCCTTGTCCATAGCACACCTTCGAGTGAATTAGAAAAGGCCTCCTTCTGGGTGGCCTCGCTCCCTTCGGGCAGACATGCCCTCATGCCAGGTGAGAGGAGCAGAGCCAGAATTTGGTGTCCGTTCACCAGTGTGGCTAGGGTGCCTTCTCTGGCGACTGCTGGTTGTGGCTCCTTGTCACTGAGCTGACTCCGACTCATGGCGACTTTATGTGAAGCAGAATGAAACATTACCTGGTATGTTCGAGCCCATTGTTGTGACTGTTGTGTCAGTCTATCTCACGGAGGGTTTCCCTTGTTTTTGCTGACTCTCTGCCAAACAGGAGGTCGTTTTCTAGTGATTGGTCCTTCCTGATGACACGTCTCCCTCCACAAACTCATCCTCCATCCAAGTTGTGATATAATCCCAATATATTCAAAGAACTGGCTACGTTTTTAGTCACTTTTACTCAGAGGGCCACTACAGCACTTTAGGGAGTGATGTGTGTGAAGGTCACCCCTGGTCAAACAGGCAGGCCACCCAGGACCCCCAGGGATGGGCAGAAGTGGTCTAGGGAGATGCTGGTCAATGTGCCCGCAGGCCTCAGGGGTGCAGAGCTGAGCCTGGGACTCCTGCAGGAGCAATGACACAGGAGTAGTTGGCATGGGAAATGCTGTCCCAAAGGACCCTCAGCCTCACCCGCATCTTCAGGCAGTTAAGAGACTGCTGACTGGTGTGGCTGAAGCATGGATGGCAGGAGGAAAAGTAGCAGTCCATCTACCGGAAACAGAGGCTCAGGTCAGGTTGTGATGTGCAGTGAGAAGCCCAGGTTTCATTTGTTCTAGAAAGATCTGAGAAGCCCAGAGCTGCTGACGACCTGTCTACCTCAGGCACTGCTCCAACAACATTGGCCAGCACCCTCCCATACCTTATGAGCTCCTCTAAATGGCACAGCACACAGAGAAGGCAGCCGCTACCCCACTCTTCTGCTAGCCCAGGGTCCAGGGCCAATGAGGAGAAGCAGTCAGGTCTGCTAGGAAAGAAGGTGGGGGTGGGGGGGGTGGCATGGAGTAACAGCAGCAGGATAACCTCCTGAGGAACTTGTTCTCAATTAAAAACAGAAAAAGATTGTGTTCTCTCTCTTTTCTGAGTGCGTTTTTCTCCTTCTTCCTCAGTCAGGACCAGAAGAACCTGTCGTTCAGGAAGCACCATGTCTCATAAATGAATATGGTAGCATAGTGGCTTTACACGGCAGTCTCCTGTGATGGGCGGGGGCACTTGAGTCTGTCTGCCTGAGTCTGTGTGAGACAGAGTTCCCATCCTACAGGCTCCAGGGCCAGAGGCAGGCTGGACCATGGCTTTGCCTCCAGTGAGGTCGGTGGAGGTCCTGGAACCAACCGAGAGCCAGAGTGGCTTTGGAGCAGCTACAGTCCTAAGGGCAAAAAAGAGCCCTTATACATTGCTTGTGGTTATAGCCTTCCAGCCTTTTCTTGTGCATTTGGGGCACTGGCCGAGGGAGATTTAGATTATATAGCAGACGAGAAAAAGTAATTATTTTTTAAAGTTGGCAGACGGGAAAAATGTTTCCTTTAGCAAAATAACCTAATGAGTCATTTTGGTTGAAGAAAGATGGTCTCAAAGGTTAAAAAAAAAAAAAAAAAAAGTGAGACAAGGAGCCAATTTCCTCTACTTCTGGAGTTGAGTAGAAGTTGGAATGTCCTTGGTTAGCCCTGGGGGAGGGATGAGGAGTGCTGGAAGTGGGAGGGGAGTCCAATGTGGAAGTGAGAATAGCCAGGCCAAACACAGCTCTGCTGGCAGAGTGGCTTGGCTGCAGCGTATGAGATGCTGTGCAACATCCTGTGGCCTCCAGGTGTTCAGCTAAAGTCTGTGACACACCACCACCCTTGCTGACAATTTTTTTTTTGGAGGGGGTTGTTTAAATGGACGCTTGCTATATTTGGGTCAACAATTTTGAAGAGAGAAGGAAACAGCCACAGGAAGTGAGAGGCCAGAGAATGAGAATTGAGTGGGAGCCTGTCACTGGGCCTCTGCTCCTCAGAAGGGAAGGAGGGAGAGGACGGAGAGGGAGAGAGAAGAGCAGCTGACATTGCAGCAAAGGGCAGGGCTGACCCTGCGTTACACTGTTAAATTGTGAGACTATGTCACCATTGGCTTTTTTTTTTTTTTAAATTTTTATTAAGCTTCAAGTGAACATTTACCATTCCAATCAGTCTGTCACATGTAGGTTTACATACATCTTACTCCCTTCTCCCACTTGCTCTCCCCCTATTGAGTCAGCCCTTATAGTCTCTCGTTTCGTGCCAATTTTACCTTCTTCCCTCTCTCTCTATCTTCCCATCCCCCCTCCAGTCAAGAGTTGCCAACACACTCTCCTGTGTCCACCTGATTTAATTAGCTCACTCTTCATCAGTATCTCTCTCCCCCCCACTGACCAGTCCTTTTCATGCCTGATGATTTGTCTTCGGGGATGGTTCCTGTCCTGTGCCATCAGAAGTTCTGGGGAGCATTGTCTCTGGGATTCCTCTAGTCGCAATCATACCATTAGGTATGGTTTTTTAATGAGAATTTGGGGTCTGCATCCCATTGGTCTCCTGCTCCCTCAGGAGTTGTCTGTTGTGTTCCCTGACAGGGCAGACATCGATTGTGGCCGGGCACCAACTAGTTCTTCTGGTCTCAGGATATTGTAGGTCTCTGGTTCAAGTGGCCCTTTCTGTCTCTTGGGTTCTTAGTTGTCGTGTGACCTTGGTGTTCTTCCTTTGCCTTTGCTCCCGGTGGGTTGAGACCAATTAATGTATTTTAGATGGCTGCTTGTTGGCATTTAGGACCCCAGGTGCCACAATTCAAAGTGGGATGCAGAGTGTTTTCATAATAGAATTGTTTTGCCCATTGATTTAGAAGTCCTCTCAAACCAAGTTCCCCAGACCCCAGCCCCTGCTTCGCTATCCTTTGAAGCTTTCATTTTATCTCGGAAACCTCTTTACTTTTAATCCTGTCCAATTAGGCTGACCTTCCATGTTTTGAGTGTTGTCTTTCCCTTCACCCAAAGCAGTTCCCATCTACAGATACCATTGGCTTTTAAGAGTTGGGGAGTGTGATGCTGAGGGGTCATGTCACTTGCCCAAGGTCACACAGCTAGGAGTGGACTCAGACTCAAACTTTCGGTTCTAAAGCCTGCATGTTTACCCACTCCCCCATTGGCTTCCCTAAGTCACCACGAGCGTGCAGTTCAGTGTGCACCTCATACACAGAAGGTCCTTCCTGACCATAGAAGGAGGAACGGGGAGCCAACCTGTGACCAGATGCTCTGGGACCTTGAACCCTGGAGGCCGGTGTAGCTGGGGAGTAACGGTGCAAACCAGGTGATGGCCCTGCCCACCTGGGCCTGTCAGGAAGCTAGAAGCTGCTCTATGTACCCCAAATCACTCTGTGTCTTCTTGACCATTGGAGTCTGGGGAGTGAAGGTCAGGGAAGTGGCATAATGGCCTCAGCCTAGGACTCCAGAGCAGGTGGTCCTTAAATGCTTTCCCAGAAAGCTCCTGCCAGTGGTCTTGGTCTGTAACAATAAACATAGTTCTCAAGGGTGCACTCCAAAATCTCTACAAACCTCTGGGATGCTTCCACAAACTCTCAGTCTGCATACGGATAATATAGGAGCTCCATGCAGGCTCCTCTGAATGGTACATCCACCTGCCCACATCTGCTTGCAAGCTGCCTTCAGATAATGATGGCCTCTCCTTTCTACCTGCTAAATTTTGGACCAGTGCCTCCAATTGGTAGGCTCAAATTTTGCAATTAACAAGGAAGGAGATTCCGGGAGATGTAGTTCCTGGCTTCTTGAGACAGAGGAGGCCTTGGACAGAGTGTTGGTGATGCCAAGTTTATAACAGGCAATCCATAGATTGGGTGAGACTGAGCAGGGCACAGCCTCTGTGATTCTCCTCTGTAGATGTCTCCAGGGTGGATCGTCTTCCTCCTAAGGAATACATTTTATTCTAAAAAAAAAAAATTTTTTTTTTTTTTAGTGGACAAAATCTTTCGATAAAGGGCCTGATAGTAAAAATTTTAGACTCCGTCAGCTGTGTAGTCTCTATCACATATATAACCAACCAGTTGCTGTTGACTCAATTCTGACTTATGGTGACCCTGTCTGTGCCAGAGTAGGGTTGTGCTCCACAGGGTTTTCAACGGCTGATTTTGGGGGAACTAGTCTTTTTTCTGAGGCACCTTTGGGTGGGCCTGTTAACTTTCTGGTTAGTAGCCAAGTGTGTTAGCCTTAAGTTTATATATATATATATATATATATATACTTCTTGTACCACCTTCACAATCGTTGCTATGTCCGAGCCCATTGTTGCAGCCACTGTGTCAATCTGTCTCATTGAAGGTCTTCCTCTTTTTTTCACTGACCGTCTATTTTACCAAGCATGATGTCCTTCTTCAGGGATTGGTCGCTCCTGATAAAATGTCCCAAGTATGTGAGATGAAATGTCGCCATCCTTGCTTCTAATGAGCATTCTGGGTGTACTTCTTCAAGACAGTTTTGTTAGTACTTCTGACAATTCATGTTATATTCAATATTCTTTGCCAACACCATCTTATAACCCTTTAAAAATGGTTCTTAGCCCCCTGGCCATACAAAACCAGGCCATGGTCTGGATTTAGTCTGTGGGCTAGAGTTAATTTACTCCTGCATTAGACCTTTAATGGAGTGAATGGTTATGTCATGACAGCCCGGCAGCCCTTCTTCCTTATGAGGTGAGATTTTTTTTTAACTCTATTCAGCTATGCTGACATTCAAGCCAGTGTTCGTTTTTCTTTTCCCTCCAGCTTCTTGCAGGTATCACGGCATCAGCACCACTGGATTGCACAGCTTCAGGGTTCCCTTTCACATTTTGGTCCCTGCGGATGACCCCCCTGGATTGCACTGCACTCCATGGGTGACAACAATATGCAGACGCCCTGTCACTATCACCCAAGTACATCTCACAGGGACAGCAGCTCTTCTTCTGTCTACTTTTATAGCTTAACTTCCAAAGTAAAACTTTTATAACTGAAAGTAACTTAAGGCTGCATAGGGAAGTTGTTTTTCTTTTATCTTTGTACTTCAATTCATTTATATCACAAATACATGTGTGTTTGGGGAAAAAGGGGTGAGCTTGGAGTCTCTTATGACAAGCTGTGAAGGGATATAAAAAGAATAATTAGAATGTAAGTTCTTAGGGAACATAGAACCTGACTCCCTTTTCCAGCCTTTTGAGACTCAGGAGTTTATACATTGTATTGAGTGGTCTGGGTGTTTGAAGGCGGTATACAGAGGAATTAAATCCTCTGCCCACAAGAAAGTAAAACTATCTTGAGAAAAGGCAGCCAGCAACACACTAGGATGCCAGTGATAACAGCCCCAAGTACAAGGTGGGGTGAGGAGACCAGACACCACTGTGGGGAGAGGGATCCCAATGGTATTTGTATGAGCTATGCAACTCCAAGAAAGATTTAGATCCTGGAGAAAACCCCAGACTTCAGCACATTCTCAAACTGGAAACTTCTCCAGAAGAAATCAGAAACTAATTATCCAGCTACTGATACAACATTGTGATTATCAGCTGTGCCAGGCTCTACATCCCCCCAGTAAAATAACATATTTCTCCCTTCCTCCCAATCTGCTGACGTGTTTTAAATGCCTCTAACAATGTAATTGAGGACTGGGCTAAAGTTGTCAGTGACAGTGACTTCGAAGCATTTGCCGTGGTCACCACCCATTGAATCTCACCTTCTTCATTGGCTCCACCCATGCAACCTCACCTGTACATTGGCTCCACCCATATAATCTCCTCTGTTCATTGGCTCCACCTGTACAATCTCACGTGTTCATTGGTACCTGATGCTTCTCTAAAGGAGGAGGCTGCTGTCCTGGGCACAAGCCTTCTCTGGCTGTGGTTAAGACTGAGGCTTGCAGCTTAGTGAAAGCTATTACAGGGAGCTTGGTACTTGGGCTAACGCTGCTCACAATCCTCAGACTAGAGGCTGGGGAGAGGTGGGCAGGGAGTGGCAGGTTTGGCCATCTTGGCCACAGCAAATAGAGAAGGAAGAAAAGAAGTATGAACCTGAGTTACTTAACTTTTCAGATTTCTTAATTTCTCATCCATAAAAATGGAAAAAAATAAAATGTACCCCAAACTGTTGCTGTAAAGATTAAAGAAGGTAAAGTGTGAAGTACTGAGCTTGGGGCCTGGGGTGGTGACCACCATCACAGCACACGATCCCTGCGTAAGCACAAATGTGGCCTGCCTGGCACAAGCGTGAATGTGGCTCCCGCTGTACAGAAAGAGAGTTGGCGTCTACCCAGCCCTGCCAGTGTGAGCTGCGAGGCCTGCAGGAATGGGCTTGGTGGGGCCGTGAGTTGGCAGGATTTTTCAGGCACTCAGGCAAGTTAGGAGTAGTTGGAAACGCCAAAACCTGGTAAAGGCACGTGATAATTTGGGAGAACCTTGGAAAAACTATCGTCTTTATCATCATCTTGTACATCATCAACTGTACTCCCAGGACGATGTGGCAAAGAGAAATCACAGAAGCAAAGAAAAGTAAGGACTTGAGCTGTTACGTCTATAGCCCTAGAAGTAATTAATGCTAGCTCTGTTGGGAAATGCAGTCTCTAGGTAGTATCTACCTAACGGCATAAGTGAGTCTCTGTACATTTCTCCAGCGTACAAACATTTACACATGCACATGTCTTTTCATTTGGGGGCATTGGTGGTTCAGTGGTAGAATTCTCACCTTCCTTGCAGGAGACCCAGGTTCAATTCCACAAGTCGGGGCCAACTCAGTGGAAGCTAACAACAACCAAAAAAAAAACCAACCAAACCTGTTGCCACCAAGGCAGCTCCAACTCATAGCAACCCTATAGGACGGAGTAGAACTGTCCCCTAGGGTTTCCGAGGAGCAGCTGGTGGATTTGAGCCACCAACCTTTTGGTTAGCAGCCAAGCTCTTAACCACTTAGCCACCAGGGCTCCAGTGACAACAGCTTTTCATCCATGTCCGTAACTGGAAAGTCCTTAAGGTTTTTATCTGCCCGGGGTTGCTCTTTCCTTTAATACCAAAACAAATTAACTTGATTCTGAGTTAAAAACTAATGTAAGCCAAGTTGGCAATTTGACTTTATTTGGTTCTTTTTGTGACTACCAACAGCCTGTCAGAGGCATGGTTAGGGGAGGGTTATACTTCCTCTCCCATGCCCTCACTGCCAGGCCTGAAGCAAGTTTCAGGCCAGGTATTGTTACAAGAGCAGACCTTTATTGTCACGCAGACACAAAGCAGTCATACACTTGTGCTGTAAATGAAGTGTCCTGGGTCTCTGTCCTTCTAGGTCCTCCATCTGCCAGACATGGAGAGCTTATCTGAGCACCATGGCCCAAATCTCCTGGCAGCACTTTTGGGTCATCTAATGGGGTGAGACACCAAGAATGCCCCAGATCTGGGCTGGTCTCTGAACCCTCCAGGAGTCACACCCAGGACAACATTCTTAGGGTTCAGACCACTGAATTTACTGCATTTTTATACCTTACCTGTGCATATGTTAAGTTACGTTCATCACATTTTCAGCCAGTCTGCAGATCACAAACACTAATCCACATGTCTAACCTCACCAATAAAAACTTATTTTCAACATCTATTTTATTAATTCGCAAAGCCTCACTGTGGATCTGCAATAAAGAGAGTAAAAGCCCTTGTGGAAGGCGTTCCTCTCCGGAGAGATGAAGAGGCCAGTGACCACTGATGGAAAGTATAGTCCCAGTTAGGGCAACGGATGGCTGGTGGGGTCTGGAAGCATTTAAAGTGTGTGTGTGTGTGTGTATAAAACATACTACCACCTGTCTGTCACTTTGTCATACTGTGGTGGCTCATGCGTTCCTGTGATGCTGGAAACTATGATACCAGTATTTCAAACAGCAGCAGGGTCATTCACCCTGGACAAGTTTTAGCTGAGCTACCAGACTAAGACAGACTAGGAAGAAAGGCTTAGTGATCTACTTCTGAGCATTAGCCAATGGAAACCTTATAAATCGCAACAGAATATTGCATGGACATATATGACAGTATATCTGTTGATAGATATTTTGGTTGTTTCTAGTTTTTCACTATTACAAATAAAGCTGCTATGGCCATTTGTGTATAAGCCTTTATACAGACATATGCTTTCATTTGGCTTGGGTAAATACCTAGGAGTGGGATGGCTGGGTGATATGGTAACTGAATGTTTAATTTCTAAGAAATTGCCAGGGTGATATCTGTTTTACACTCGCGCCAGCAATGTAAGCGTTTTCCAGTGGCCCCACATCCTTGCCAGCACTTGAGATGGTTTTTTCAATGTTAGCCGTTCTAATGGGGGTACAGTCATAACTCATTGTAGTCTCACTTTTCATTTCCCTAATATTACTGATGTGAAGCTTTTTGTGTGCTTTTTGTCATACATATAGTATCTTTAGTGAAAACCCAAAAAAAACAAACCCATTGCCATCGAGTCGATTCTGACTCACAGCGACCCTACAGGACAGGGCAGGACTGCCCCATGGGGTTTCCAAGGAGCACCTGATAGATTCAAACTGCTGACCTTTTGGTTAGCAGGCATAGCTCTTAACCACTGCACCACCAGGGTTTCCCTTCTTTAGTGAAGCCTGTTCAAATATTTTACCTGTTTTTTTTTTTTTTTTTTTTTTTGCAGGGGAAAGGGGCATGAGAGGTCATTGGTATTTGCTTTCTTAGTGATATTTTTGTGAGTTCTTGATACTTTCTGGATACTGTTGTTAGTGCTGTCGAGTCAGTTCCGACTCATAGCGACCCCGTGTCTGATAGAACAAAACACTGCCCAGCCCTGTGCCGTCCGCATGATTGTTGTTATGCTTGAGCCCATTGTTGCAACCAGTGCATGCTAGTCACTTTAGTTCTAAATTTCAGTAATATTTAAAGTACAGAAAAAATTGCAGGTAATAATGTAAAAATTCTATGAGCCTGTCACCCGTATTTAGTATATGGTAACATCACTTGCTTTTTTTTTTTCTTTTTAACATCATTTGCTTTACCATATATTAAATATTCATTTAAAAAAAAAATACTGTGGGTAAGATGCAGTTGAAGCCCTCTTGTTAGTCCCCCCTGATTCTCTTCTCTTCCTCCTAAAAAGTAATTATTAATCTGATCTTGGTGTATATCCATGCTTTCGTACATTTACTATACACACACACTCACATGAGCGCACATATAAACACACGTACGTGTAACATGCAAATTATCACCCTTAAGCTTTTGCCTATTTTGAGACTTCATATTAATACAATCCTATTACATATATTCTTATGTCACTTCTTTTGCTTAACATTATTTTTTTGAAATTCGTTCGTGTTAATGCATGTGCTGTGAATAACTTATTTTCACAATTGTAGATTTTCATCATATTATGACATTACAACTTATTTTTCCATCATATTATTGATGGAGTTTTGGTAATTTTCATATTTTTGTTATTATCAATAGTACTTCTATGAACATTTTTATATGTTTTCAGGCACATGTGTACAAGTGTTTCCCAAATGGGTCATAGGGTGAGCCCATGCTCAATTTTACAGGCTAACACTAAACTTTTTACTAACTGGTTGAACAAATTTACACTCTTACCCGCAGTGATGAGAGTTTCCATTGATTCACATTCCCTCTGGTACTTTTTATTACCAGCCTTATAATTCTAGCTGGTCTAGTACATGTGAAATGATATGTCAACAATTTCTATTGACAATATGCTCAACCTAGTTATATCCTCTCCACTGTCTTCTGGATCCCATTGTTGCCATTGAAAAGTCAATGTATTGGCTGTTCTTTTTTAGATGATCTGTTCTATTCCTCTGGCTGCTTTTAAAACTTTCTTTTTTCCTTTGGTGTTCTATATTGCCACTATAACATGTCTAAGCGTGTGTATATGGGTGTTTTTTTAATTTGTAGTGATTGGGACCCATTCCCATCAAGCTGATTCTCATTCATAGCAACCCTACAAAACAGAGTAAAACTGCTCCGTGAGGTTTCCAGGGCTGTCATCTTCACGGAATCAGACTGCCACACCTTTCGCCCATGGGTGGCTGGTGGGTTCCAACTGCCTAGCTTTGGTTCACAGCCAATGCTTAACCACTGCACCACAAGAGCTTCTTTTTTTTTTTTTTTTTTGGTTTTGGTTTCGTTTTTGGGGATATATTGAGCTTTCTGGGTCTAAACATTGGTTTCTTTCATCGATTCTGGAAAAATTTCGGCAACTATTTCTTAAAATATTTACTCTTCTTCATCCTTGATTATTTCCTTTGCAAACTCCAATTAGACATATATTAGACCTTCTCACTTGGCCATCCATATCTCTTAACTATCTTTCATTTTTCTTGTTTCTTTGTTTCTCTGGGGTGTATTTTGTATGATTTCTTCACTTCTATCTTCTAGTTCATTAACTCTCTTTTCAAATGACTATAATCTGAATCGACTCAACGGCACTGGGTTTTTGGTTTTATAATCTGATATTTATCCATCTACTATAATTTTAGTTAATTTTTTTATTTCTAGAAATTATTTTGCATTCTTTTTCAAATATGTATAGACATTATTTAGTGTCTTGTTCCCTGTTCATGTTTTCAGGCTTCTGTTTTATTATTTAATAGCAGGGTTATTTTAGATTCAATTTCTGTTAATTTCAAAATCTGTGGGATCCTGTGATCTTTGTTTTTGCAGATATTCCAGGTGATTCTGAAGCAATTATTCCTCAGAACATACTTTGGGAAATGCAGATATGACTTAAGTAATGTATAAAATGTCCATTTCATAGCATAAATGTCAGCATTGGGTATTCCCATAGAAATTTTTTTCCCCAATTAAATAAATACATATATAGAGAGAGAGATAGAGGGAGAAAGACAGAGAGACAATTTAAGAATCAAATATGTGCTTTTCACATTAGGGAAAATGCTAGAATTTTCTTCTTAACATGCTATTAAAATTTGCATTCCACGATTCTTTTAAACCTAAGAATATCACATATAAGACCCTATATTGTGTCTTATTAAACATTGGTCCAAAAGTTAGATTTTGTAGCTAGCCAGCTCGAAACACCAAGGCTTCCTGTGGAAAAAAAGAAAGAGACTCAGAATTCCAGTCTTATGGATCTATCTAGGGGCCGTAACTTTTGGAGTTTTCAGGGGAAAGTGATTTGCAAACCGCTGTGATATTAATTTTCCAATCTATTTGTCGCTAACCAGAGGGTTGGCAATTCAAATCCAACAGTTGCTCCATGGGAGAAAGATGTGGCAGTGTGTTTCCGTAAAGATTACAGCCTTGGAAACCTTTAGGGGGAAGTTCTACTCTGTTCTATGGGTTGCTATAAGTCAGAATCAACTTGACAGCAACAGGTTTGGTTTTCAGATTTGTAAACCACATAAACTTACAGGCATACACAAACCCACAAAATATTTAAAAGGTGATTTCCAGCTCTAAAATATTGATTTGTGGAGTTAAATCCAAAATTTCCCTGAACCAAAGTATAAAAGTCAATAATCATAACAACAACAATAATAAGCAAATGCTTAGATAGGATGTACCAAGTGCCGGAAACTTTTCTATATAGTTCACGCTCATTGACTCATGTCCTCCTTACAGCAGCCTGACAAGATTGGTATTATTAAGCCCATTTTACAGATGAGAGAACTGAGGCACAGAGAGCCTAAGGAACTTGTCTAAGAATAGAAATGCTGGCAATGGGGTTTCAGCATCTGTACTCTTAACCACTACATTTTCAGTGCTCTGTTAATATTTTGACATCTTGGTATGCTACTGAGCTCTGTGAAGTACATGGATGAGAATATTTAAGGTGCCAGTGATAGGCCTTGGGTAGTTATAAGTGCAGTGTGACCTGGAAATTCATAAAGCTAAATTAGCGTAGAGTTAATCTTGTTTTACTTTTTTTGTACAAGAGGTAGTTGCTGCATAATAGACTAAAACTTAGCTTGAACTATATGAAATTGGTGAGCCAACCATTTTTTACCTAAAAAAATTGTTTGTCAAAAATGACAACCATAGGTCAAAATGGTTGACTTTTGGCAATTTCATATGGTTCCATCGAATATGCGATGCACATCTGTTTGGTGCTTTACAGTTCATGAGAGCATTTAGCTATTCTTCTATGTGTGCCTTGTTGTGTAATAACCTAGCAGCCCCTGAACCTGAGGTCAGCCACATCCTCAAGAGACCGAAGAAAGACTCCAGAACCAGTGATCATGACATATGGTTTATTGGGAAGCTTACTTACAGGACTGTGGCCCAGGGAGGCAGCTGGACCAGTTTAGTTCTCCACAATGGCCTAGCAAGGGACACAAGCTTATATACTGCTCCAGCTGGGGCTAAGGCTCATTGATTTTCTGCCGAGTCCTTGGGCAGTCAGTGTTCCCGGGGACATCATGTCCAGGCCCAGATCTTTTTCTTCTTGCTGCTAAGGCTTTCCTCAGCCTTGACCACTGGCCCAGCCATGCCACTCCCAGCCTTGTATCTGAGCCTGAGTCCTTCCCAAGTTTATCCCCAGCTGCATACAGCTGAATAGCATTACCCTACATACCTTATACTCTTGGGAGGTGGGTGAAGAAACTGATATTATACCTATATGATTTGGAATTGACTCGATGGTAACAGGTTTGGTTTACAGGTTACAGAGGAAGAGGTGGAGGCCATATTGAAGGGACCTGTCCAAAAGATGTTAAGAGGCAGGTCTAATTTTTAATCCCATTCCTTGGGGGTCCAAGTCTGTGCTCTGCTTCTCATTTCCAGTGCCCAGCTGGTGGCTGCTAACCAGAGGCCAATATGAGGAGTTTGAGGCATGATCTTTATACACACAAATTGAGTTCACCAAATACAAACATGATGGAAAAGTGAGCACCAAATCAAAAGTCAGGGAGCTGACCAGCTAAGGGCAGGCACTAAAACAAGAGCAATAGCTGGGAAAATCACTGAGGGGTTTCAGAGCTTTTGACAGAGAATTACTTCTTCTCTCCTTGTTCTTACTCGGCATAACTCATATTGGCCAATAAATGAGAGACCCAAGTGGGAGAACAAGAAAGTCACCTTTATTTCGTTGAGCAGTCGGACCTGCTGCTGCCAAGACTGCTCACCAGGGGTGGGCAGGCGGGCTACTTTTAAAAGGATTTACAAGTAGGGAGTTCATGCAAGTAACGTCGGCAACATTCTTAATTATACTACACAGGTGCAATGGGGTTTACATAAAACCTAAGCAGGACTTAAATGCAAAGCTGAGGTGGCTGGGGGTGGGGAAGAGCCCAGCAAAGGAAACGATTTTGCAATACAACACTGTAGGGGAGGAAGCCAGGTAAAGAATAGAGCATTGTAGGGGTTCTGTCTCATCCTGATAATTATGATGCAGCTGTTTCCCTGCTTTCTGGAGAAGGCCTTATTCCCTGTGCCTGAAACATGAAGGCCAGCCGTTCCCGTGCTGCGCTTCATGCGGTTGACAGCAGGAGAGGATTGTGGTGGGGCAGCCAGCTCTGGTTTGCCCCTTGGATCCTGGCTCCCCTGTGGGGTCTGGAGATGCCACTTGGCTGGTTCCTCATCTGTCATGTGAGATGGAATAGCCCTACCTTTGCCAGTTGTGGGAGAATTGATGTCTTAGTTATCTAGTGCTGCTATAACAGAAATACCACAAGTGGGTGGCTTTAACAAACAGAAATTTATTTTCTCACAGTTTAGGAGGCTAGAAGTCTGAATTCAGGGTGCCAGCTCTAGGGGAAGGCTTTCTCTGTCTGTCAGCTCTAGAGGAAGGTCCTTGTCTCTTTGAGCTTCTCTTCCTGGGTGATCTGCATGTGACTTGGTATCTCTCTTCCCCCGTCTCTGCTTCTCTCATACTTATTTAATCTCTTTTATATCTCGAAGGAGATGAACTCAACACACACTCTACCCTAATTCTGCCTCATTAATTTAACAAACATAACCCATTCTCAGATGGGATTATAACCTTAGGCATCAAAACCAAACCAAACCGGTTGCTGTCAGGTCAGTTCTAACTCAACCACAGGCATAAAACCAAAACCCATTGCCTTCGAGTCGATTCCAACTCATAGTGAATCGACTCATAGCGACCCTATAGGACAGAGTAGAGCTCCCCCATAGGGCTTCCAAGGAGTGGCTGGTGGATTCAGACTGCAGACCTTTTGGTTAGCAGCCGAGTTGTTAACCGCTGTGCCACCAGGGCTCCACCACAGGTATAAAGGTTAAAATTTAGAACACATATTTTTTTGGGGACACAATTCAGTCTGCAACAACTGACTACACCATATATTACATGATAATGTGTATCACTGGCCTGCTGATGGCTACTCAGTGCATGGGGCAGAGTTATTATTGCCCGCTTCTGTGGGAACCCTAAGATCGCAACGAAGTCATAGAGACTGTGTCCCTGAATACAAAGGTTGTGTTTTGTTGGCTGCTACAGAGTCTAGACCTGCTTTCTCACCCTAACATGATTGGCTAAGGTCACTCTATAAGTCACAGGTGAGAGAAGTGGAAGGTGATGGCTTCAGTTTTTTGAAATTGTTGTAAAAATATATATATATATATATAACATAGCATTTGTCAATTCAACTTTTTTTTATGTCTTCAATTCAGTGATATCAATTATATTAATTGTTGTGCAACCTTCACCAATATGCATTGCCAAGTTTTTCATTGCCATAAACAGATACTTCCTAAACAATTATTCTTCCTTCCCTCCCATCCCTGGTAACCACTAATAAATTTTAGTGTCTATACATTTGTCTCTTCTGTATATTTCACATAAGCAATATAAAAATTTTTATCCATTTGTGACTTACTTATTTCACTTGGCATAATGTTTTCAAAGTTGATTCATGTTGTGTCAAGTATCAGGACTTTGATACAGTACTATCCATGTTGTGGCATGTATGAGGACTTTGTTACATTATCATCCATGTTGCAGCATGTATCAGGACTTTGCTACAGTACTATCCATGTATCAGGACTTTGTTACATTATCATCCATGTTGCAGCATGTATCAGGACTTTGCTACAGTACTATCCATGTATCAGGACTTTGTTACATTATCATCCATGTTGCAGCATGTATCAGGACTTTGCTACATTACTATCCATGTTACAGCATGTACCAGGACTTTGTTACATTACTATCCATGTTACAGCATGTATCAGGACTTTGTTACATTATCATCCTTGTTGCAGCATATATCAGGACTTTGTTACATTGCTATCTATGCTGCAGCAGGTATCAGGACTTTGTTACATTACTATCCAAGTATCAGGACTTTGTCAACATTATCATCCACATTGCAGCATGTATCTGTACCTCCATGTATCAGGACTTTGTTACATGGCTACCCATGTTGCAGCATGTACCAGGACTTTGCTAAATTACTATCCATGTTGCAGCATGTATCAGGACTTTGTCACATTACTATCCAAGTATCAGGACTTTGTTACATTATCATCCATGTTGCAGCATGTATCAGTACATCCAAGTATCAGGACTTTGTTGCATTGTCATCCATGTTGCACCATGTTTCAGAACTTTGTTGCATTATCATCCATGTTGTAGCATGTGTCAGGACTTCACTACATTATCATCCATGTTGCAGCATGTATCAGGACTTTGTTACATTATCATCCATGTTGTAGCATGTATCAGGGCTTCTTTTATCTTACTAAAGGATGCAGGCTGTGGTCGACGACCTTCCAGGATCTCAGGGGAGGCCTGCACAGTCGACCAGGCACTACTCTGCTCCAATCTTCCGCCTAGGGCAGAACCTCCAGGGGAGGAGAGGCTGAGGTCCTGCAATCCTGATGTCTGGCCTGTGAGTGCTGGGAGAGGGAGCATGGGAGCAAGGGTGTAGAGGAGGGTCTGAGGAAACTGCCCAGTCCGTGGCTGGATATGCTTGAACCCCAGCATTACTCATAGTGGCCCATAAGCGGACATTGTAGCCCTGTCTCCATGGCTGTTTATTTGTGTAGTTTTGTTGTTCCCAGCAGTATCAGTTGGAAGTGATATCACTTAAACGAAGGAACACTGAAATGGGAATCAGTCTTTTTGTATTCTAATCAGGCCTCTGCCTACAAGAAGCCGTGTGGCTTCCCATTGCCTTAGGTAGTGTCCTATGAGGCCCTGTTCACTTCTCCAGGTTCATCTCTAGCCACTTCCCCCTGGAATCAAAACTCTCCAGCCATACTACTCCAAGAAGCTTCCTCGGACAAACCATCTCTATTCTACTTCAATGTTCCCATAGGTTGTGTGGCCTCTGACGGACATGTTCCTGCCACAGTCTTTGTCAGGTTAACACCTATTCAGAATCCCCTGATCCCGGCTCCCGTACCTATTTTAGTGGGTTTCGCTTCTCTGCTATTTCATAGCCTTCATACCTGTTTCAGTCATCCATTAATACGTAATAACTGTGTCAAAACTTTGTGACTTAAAATAACAACTAGTTAATCATTTCTCATGATTCCTCACTGGTGAGCCAGGTGGTTCTTCTGTCTCAAATGGTGATAAATGGGCCACTGGGGTTGCTATGAGTTGAAATCAATTCGATAGCAATGGGTTTTTAGGTTGGGGATAACTGGAAAATTCAAAGTGGCATCAGTTACCTGGCTGATGGTTGGTGCTGGCTATTGGCTGGGAGCTCAGCTAAGGCTGTTGACTGGGAAAGACTCAGTAATTTATCATGTGGACCTCTTCATTTGGTTTCTTCGGCTTCCTCACAATAGGGCAGCTGGGCTTCAAGGACTGTTACATGAAATGAAGGCAGGGTCTGCATATCTCTTAAGGTCCACCTTTGTAAATTACCCAATATCATTTCTCCTGTATCATATTGGTCAAAACAGGTCACAGACAAATGGAAGAAGCTTCCACAGTTTCATAGGCATGTGGCAACTTCACATCGTAAAAGAAAACAAGGCATAGGAGATATCGTTGTGACCACCTTTGGAAACATGGTCTATGACAATATCATTTATCTCATAATTATCTGTTTTAATGTTCATATTCTTCCCTTAGGCTGTAAACATTTTGAGAGCAAGGACCATTTTCATTTGCTCACCACTCTTTCCTCAACACCTGGCACCATTCCTGGTATACTTGCAGAGTACATGGAGGAGTAAATGAGACCTTGGAAAAATTGCTTCACCTTGAGAATTAGTTTATATTTTAATAAACAATAAAGATAGACCACATGATTCTCTGTGAACCTTCAAGTCCTATTCCTAAAATCATATGAATTTTGCTCAACTGGAATAACTTAGTAATAATTATGTATGCTTTAATAACTAGTCTAAGATTGGACAATTATCACCTAATTTTAGCTTGAGAATCCTCTGGAAAGCCCGCTGCTTTTCTGGCATATGCTACCTATTGACTAATTTTATGTTATAGCAGAGCTAAGAATAATAATCTTTTCTTATACTTGAAGCCTTTGCAAACACCACCACAAATGGTCAGATCCTTCAGTCACCCCCAGGTAGAGATCATTTTTAAATTGGCAGTCTCAGGAGTAACAGTGATCGTACAAAGAATGCAGCTTCCTTTGAAATAACCTGAAGCATTCTCATGGAAATACCTTTTACCTTTGCTGTATCCTTGTAAAGCAGGAAAACGATGAGTAACTAATTGTGTCAAACGGCCATTTCCTTAGGCTCAGTGAATTGGGCTATTCTTGCACATTTCAATTATACAATTTTAGTTTTACGGTGGCTTTTGTCATTGTGATGGACTGTATGAATCCCTGATGAGTACAATTTCCATTGGCTTGAATGTATGTTTTCATTTGTTTTAATGAAACCATTTAATAAAACATTTCAAATTATGAATAATGTTAATTCAAAATATTTGGGCATTTAATATTGTTTGAATTTTAGAAGAATTGGAATACTTTCCTTAAATATATATTTTCCATAAATGTTAGTATTTATGGACCTATGTTGTTTTTCTGCCTTTGAGGAAGCTGTTTATTCAGTAAAGAAAACACTTCAGTGATACTACATACAGTAGGAAGTGCATGGTTTCATTTGATAGAGAGTGTTGCCCTGGAGAACATTTTCCAATTAATAAAATGTAATTTTTGTGTTATTCAATCTGTGGCAGATCATAGAAAAAGAAGAAATGTCTCATTTATTCTATATTTTATTTATTATCATTTCAATGCTCAAAATGTGGCTTAAGAAAATAACAAAATAGGTGGGAAAACAATGGACCAATTCCATTTGAATATAGATGCAAAAACAAAAAAACTATAAAATCTTAGCAGCAGTGAATTAGAGAATGAGTCCTCTTGACCAAATAGGATTTATTCCAGAAATATAAAAATGATTTAACATGTTTAGCAAACTCGTTATATCAACACATTAAAGAACCATAGAATTATATCAACAGATTTAAAATAACATGAGTAATTTTTAGCTTTTATAACATAAACTCTAAATAAAATAGGGCTAGGAAGAAGATATTGAATGCAATAAAGATAATTTGCCAAAAACCTGCACATTAAATTGTGAAATATTAAGCAATTAAAATGTGGGTGAAGTCTGCAGTGCCTTATATCACCACTATTAGACACCATTGTTTTGGAGCATCTAGCTAATGCAATAAAATAAGTACAAGGAAATAAGTCAGACCGATGTTACAATAGAGGGAGCAAAATTGTCTTTATTTGCAGATAATATGATTCCAGGCTTGGAAAATGCAACATGCCAAATTAAAAAGATAATCTTGTACACAAAATAAATACATAAAAATCAATAGCTTTAAAAATAATCTCAATAAGAAAAATTAAATGGAAAGATACCCCATTTATAATAATAATCAAAACTATACAATAAATGGAAATAAACTTAACAAGACATGTTTAGAACATAAAGGAAGAATATTATAGAATTTTATAGAAGGGTGCAAAATGACGCTGGAATTGTAGAGATGTGTAGCATTTAGAACTGGCTGCTTCTGGTGGTCCTGACTCTGTTTCCCTGTGTTTTCTTGGCTCTGCCCTTCTCTGTGTTCAGCTGCCTCATCCACAGGTGGTCAGATGCTATAGCTACAGCACCCTTGGGTCTCTTAACCCTCACGGGGCCACTTGCAGAGGAGGAAGAGAGTCAGTACTTCTAGATGTTCACCCAGAAAAGCAAGGGAGAACTTTCTGAAAATCTCCCAGAACAATTCTCCTCACATCCTTTTGACAGAGCTGGGTCACAGTCCCACTTTTGAACTGATCTCTGAGAAGATCTATGGGATTAGACAAGTTAGCATGACCAGTGGACCGAGAATCAAGTCAACATGCCTTAAGAAACAAGGAAGAAAGATGGTGGTTCCTGAATGAGCTTGGATTGCATTACTAAGGAAAAGGGGAAATGGATTATGGTTGGGCAAATAACAGTCACTCCCTTGGAAGAAAACAAAGGTAGGCTCCTACCTTGTTCCATAGAGATAAATTCCAGAAGGTTTAAATACGTAAATATAAAAAAAAATCCGTAAAAATATTAGAACATTTAGAAGAATATTTTCCTAGCCTTAAGATGACAAAGGCCTTCTCAAGCAAAAAACAAAACAAAAACAAAAGACAAAGTCTCAAAGGGCGTAAAGGAAACAGTGACAGTTTTGGTTACGAAGAAAGTCTTGCTCCCAAGGAAAGGTCCCCATGTGGTGCACATGGTATGCTGTTGGCTACTAACCAAAAGGTGAGTGTTTTGAATCCACCCAGTACCACAGAAGAAAGATCTGGTGATCTGCATCCACAACGATTACAGCCTTGACAACCTTACGGAACAGTTCTCCTCTGAGGCACGGGGGTCACTGTGAGATGAAGTCGGCTCAGTGGCAACTGGTTGGGTACTTTTTGGTTTGGTTGTCCAAGCAAGTGGTGAAGATGGGTTTCAAACTCAGGTGGTTTAATTCCAGAGTCTGAGCTTTTTTGCTGAACTCATTTGGCCCAAGTATCAAGTTGAGTGCATTCCTTCCTTGGGGAATGAAGTTCACCCTTCACTGGCAGGACTGTCCCACTGTGCAGGGGACTTGGGATGTGAGTGTGGCCAGGTTTACGCCCCTGGAATTAAGTCCCCCCCTCAGGAACAGTTCTCTGGTCCCTGGCCTTCCCTTGCCTGCCCCAGTTTGCTTCTGAGTTGGGCCTCGTGGGATCTGGGGGCTACAGACAAATCACTGGGGTTTTTCAGAGTTTGAAATCACAGCGGTTATGGGGTTTATCAGTTACCAGTTGCCAGGGCTAGATTAAGGCATATTAGGGCCTTAAACGCAGATAATCTATGGTGCTCCCCCACCCCCTGCTTACTCATGTGTTCGAACGGGATATGTGAGTTTTATACATACATTTTATATATATATATATATATCAAGCCCATTGCCATCGAGTCAATTCCAACTCATAGTGACCCTATGGGACAGAGTAGAACTGCCCCATAGGGCTTCCAAGGAGCAGTTTGTGGATTCAAACTGCTGACCTTTTGGTTAGCAGCCAAGCTCTTACAACTGCACCATCAGGGCTCTGTTATATATAAGCATACCCCAGTTCATGTGTGTGTATATATATATACACATATATATATGTGTGTGTATATACCCATTGCCATCGAGTTGATTCTGACTCATAGCCAGCCTATAGGGTAGAGTAGAACTGCCCCATAGGGCTTCCAAGGAGCTCCTGGTAGTTCTGAAATACCGACCTTTTGGTTATCAGCCCAACTCTTCGATGTCTATGATGTAACTTGTTTTTAAAATTGACTATAATATTAGAGATAGAATGCAAAGATGGCAAATACTATTTTGGTGGAATGAGATGAACTGGATTATAAAATTTTAGTGGATGCAGGGTACTAAGATTTTTTTTATTGTCCTTTAAGTGAAAGTTTACAAATCGTCAGTCTCTCATACAAAAATTTATATACTCCTTGCTATATACTTCTAATTGTTCTCCCCCTAATGAGACAGCACACTCCTTCCCTCCGCTCTCTCTTTTCATGTCCATTTGGCCAATTTCTGACCCCATCCACCCTCTCATCTCCCCTCCAGACAGGAGATGCCAACATAGTCTCATGTGTTGACTTGATCCAAGAAGCTCATTCTTTATTGGTATCATTTTTTATCCCATAGTCGAATCCAATTCCTGTCTGAAGAGTTGGCTTTGGGAATGTTTCCTGTCCTGGGCTAACAGAAGGTCTGGGGGCCATGACCACTGGGGTCCTTCTAGTCTCAGTCAGACCATTAAGGCTGGCCTTTTTACAAGAATTCAGGGTCTATATCCCACTGCTCTCCTGCTCCAACAGGGGTTCTCTGTTGTATTCCCTGTCAGGGCTGTTATCGGTTGTAGCCAGGCACCATCTAGTTCCTCTGGTCTCAGGCTGATGTAGTCTCTCGTTTATGTGGCCCTTCTGTCTCTTGGGCTCGTAATTACCTTGTGTCTTTGGTGTTCTTCATTCTCCTTTGCTCCAGGTGGGTTGAGACCAATTGATGCAACTTAGATAGCCTCATGCTAACATTTAAGACCCCAGACACCGCTCTCCAAAGTGGGATGCAGAATGTTTTCTTAATAGATATTATTATGCCAATTGACTTAGATGTCCCCTGAAACCATGGTTCCCAATCCCTCGCCCCTGCTACACTGGCCTACACTGGCCTTTGAAGCTTTCAGTTTATTCAGGAAACTTGTTTGCTTTTTGGTTTAGACCAGTTGTGCTGAACTCTCCTGTATTGTGTGTTGTCTTTGCCTTCACCTAAAGTAGTTCTTATCTACTATCGAATTAGTGAAAACCCCTCTTCCTCCTTCCGTCCCCTCTCTCGTATCCATCAAAGAATATTTTCTTCTCTGTTTAAACTATTTTTCGAGTTCTTATAATAGTGGTCTTTTACAATATTGGTCCTTCTGCAAATGACTAATTTCACTCAGCATAATGCCTTCCAGATTCCTCCATGTTATGAAATGTTTCTCTGATTCATCATTGTTCTTTATTGATGTGTAGTATTCCATTGTGTGAATATACCATAATTTATGTATCCATTCATTTGTTGATGGGCACCTTGGTTGCTTCCATCTTTTTGCTGTTGTAAACAGTGCTGCAATGAACATGGGTGTGCACACATCTGTTTGTGTAAAGGCTCTTATTTCTGCAGGATATATTCCAAGGAGCAGGATTGCTGGATCGTATGGCAGCTCTTTTTCTAGATTTTTAAGGAAGAACACACACATTTCCAAAGTGGTTATACCATTTTACATTCCCATCAGCTGTGTATAAGTGTTCCAGTCTCTCCACAACCTCTCCAACATTTATTATTTTGTGTTTTTTGGATTAATGCCAGTCTTGTTGGAGTGAGATGGAATCTCATTGCAGTTTTGATTTGCATTTCTCTAATGGCTAATGATTGTGAGCATTTCCTCATGTACCTGTTAGCTACTTGAATGCCTTCTTCAGTGAAATACCTGTTCATATCTTTTGCCCATTTTTTAATTGGGTTATTTGCCTTTTTGTAGTTGAGTTTTTGCAATATCACGTAGATTTTAGAGATCAGAAGACACTGATCAGAAATGTCATAGCTAAAAACTTTTTCCCAGTCTGTAGGTGATCTTTTTACTCTTCCAGTGAAATCTTTGGATGAGCATTCATGTTTGATTTTTAGGAGCTCCCAGTTATCTGGTTACTTTTCTGAATTTTTAGTAGTGTTTTGTATACTGGTTATACCATGTATTAGGGCTCCTAGCATTGTTCCTATTTTTTCTTCCACAGTCTTTGTCATTTAAGATTTTTTATTTAGGTCTTTGATCCATTTTGAGTTTGTTTCTGTCCATGGTGTGAAGTATGGGTCTTGTTTCTTTTTTTTTCAGATGTATACCCAGTTATGCCAGCACCATTTGTTAAAAAGATTGTCTTTTCCCCATTTAGCTGATTTTGGGCCGTTGTCAAAAATCAGCTGCTCATATGTGGATGGATTTATGCCTGGATTCTCAATTCTGTTCCATTGGCCCATGTGTCTCTTGTTGTAGCAGTACCAGGCTGTTTTGACCACTGTGGCAGTGCAATAGGTTCTAAAATCAGGTAGAGCAAGGCCTCCCACTTTGTTCTTTTTTGGTAATATTTTACTTGCTTGCAGCCTCTTTCCCTTTCATATGAAGTTGACGATTTGTTTCTCCTCTCATTAAAAAACGTCATTTGGGCGAGGCAGGGCCAAGATGGTAGAATAGGCAGATGCTTCCAGCGAGCCCTCTTACAACAAAGTCCTGAAAAAACAAGTGAAATGAGTATATTTATGACAAGCTAGGAGCCCTGAACATCAAAGGCAAGGTTAGAAAATGAACTGAGGGGCAGGGGCAGGAAGAGATGGTTCAGAAGCCGAGAGGAGTTTCCAGACCTGAATTGCTGGGAGCCTTCAGGCACCATTCCTGGGAGTGGCTGTGGTGAGCTGGTACTAGCCTTCGGCTGCAGTTTCCACAGTGAGAAGCAGCCAGCCAAACAGCCTACTCACAGCTCCAGAACCAGAGAAGAATGGCACTCTCGGCAAAAGCTAAGTACTTGTGTATATTTTATCACACCCCCCACCCCCAAGCTGGCTTCAGTGGCTGTTAATTTTTCGGGGCCTGAGATAGGCCCTGTTGAGTGCCTAGAGCCATCCTCCAGGACCTGGAGAAGGAATAAATTAGCAACTGGGGGAAGCGATACCTTGCCAGTTCCACTAACTGGGGAGCTCAGGACAGAAGTGGCTCCTGTCCAGGCACAAATGGTCCATGGACTTTGAGCACCTTTCCCCCCTACATGGACCTGTGTGGGCCTATTTCAGGAGAATAGGCCTTCGTTTGCAGACTATAAGTGTTTCAGCTGTGCGATGGAGAGGTGGGTGTTTGATGTTTGACACTGCTTTGCCTATTAAACAGGGTCCTCACCTACCCACATCAGGGGCCTAAGGACTGGTGGCTTCACTCAGGTCACCTGGCCACCTGTGATAGGGGTCCAAGGATAGCTGATACTTCCCAGTCCTTACAATCAAAAACATTGGCTGCCCATGGTCTGTCTGCAGAACCCACCCATCTGTACACTCTAGGGAAGAGGGACATGCTTTCCTCAGAAACACTTGGGGGATGATTCTCAGCCCCCTGCCTTGTTCAGAACATGACTCTCTGCTGCAACCAGATACTGGCACCTACACCAATCACCCCTCCCCCTCTAAGACTGTAGGAAAGGTCCTGTACCACACACTTGATGATCAGCTACCTGGACACCTGAGCTGAATTCAGACCAGAAAAGAGAATGGACTCCTAGACTGATATACCTGATAACAGCTCTAGTCATCTGAGGACAGTATTTCAGAGCTCCAAAGGTGAAAATAATCAAACTAGCTCACTCAAGCAAACCATTTTGGCATATCAGAACAAAGTAAGAAGATAGGATACACTAAGCAAACATAAAAGAAATGAATACAATAACTACAGATGGCTTGGAGACAGCACTCAATATCAATTCACATAAAGAAACAGACCATGATTGCCTCAACAAGCACTCAGAACAAAGAATCAAGGGATCTTCTAGATGAAAGTGCCTTCCTGAAATTACCTGAGGCAGAATGCAAAAGATTAATATACAAAACTCTTCAAGATATCAGGAAGGAAATCAGGGAACACACAGAACAAGGCAAGGATCACACAGGTAAAGCAGTTGAAGAAATTAAAAAGGTTATTGAGGAATATAATGAAAAATTTAATAAGATGATAAATCCATAGAGAGAAAACAATCAGAAATTCAGAAGAATTACAGAATGAGACAACTTAAGAGAAAGAGGAGCAGAATTCACCAAGTGGAAGGCAGAATTGGTGAACTTGAAGATAAAGCACTTGGCACCAATATATTTGAAGAAAAATCAGATAAAAGAACTTAAAAATATGACGAAACCTTAAGAACCATGTGGGAATCTATCAACAGAATTCACCTACGAGCGACTGGAGTTCCAGAACAGGGAGGGATAACAGAAAATACGGAGAGAATTGTTGAAGATTTCTTGGCAGAAAACTTCCCTGGTATCATGAAAGATGAGAAGATATCTATCCAAGATGCTCATCAAACTCCACATAAGGTAGAATTTAAAAGAAAGTCACCAAGACATATTATAATCAAACTTGCCAAAACCAAAGATAAAGACAGAATTTTAATAGCAGCTAGGGATAAATGAAAAGCCACCTACAAAGGAGAGTCAATAAGAATGATCTCAGACTACATGGCAGAAACCATGCAGGCAATAAGGCAATGGGATGACTTATAAAAAAAATTGAAGGAAAAAATTGCCAGCCGAGAATCATGTATCCAGGAAAAGTGTCTCTCAAATATGAAGGTGAAAATAGAACATTTCCAGATAAACAGACGTTTAGGAAACTCATAAGAACCAAACCAAAACTACAAGAAATACTAAAGGGAGTAATTTGGTAAGAAAATCAATAATATCAGGTATCAACCCAAGACTAGAACACTGGGCAGAGCAATCAGATGTCAACACAGACAGGGAAATAACAAAAATACGTCAAGATTAAAAAATACTCAAAACAGAGGAACAGCAATATTATTATGTAAAAGAAGACAACATTAAAACAATAAAGAGGCACTAAGAAATGTAGTCATAAATCTTTCATATAGAGAGGAAGACAAGGTGATACAAAGAAAAAAAAGTTAGGTTTAAATATAGAAAAATAGGGGTAGATAATAAGATAACCACAAAGGAGAGAAACTATCCTACACATCAAAATAAAATACAAGAAAAAATAGAGGTTAAGCAGAAAAAAAAATCAGCAACAACGATTATGAGGAAAAGGCAATATATAGAGATAACCTAGTCAGCACAAAAAATTAAGTGGGAAAAAGAGACTGTCAACAACACACAAAAAAAGACATCAAAATATCTATCCATAATTACACTGAATATAAATGGACTAAATGCACCAATAAAGAGACAGAGTGGCAGAATGGATTAAAAAACACGATCTGCCTATATACTGCCTACAAGAGACACACCTTAGACTTAGAGACACAAACAAAAACTCAAAGGATGGAAAAAAATATATCAAGCAAACAACAATCAAAAAAGAACAGGAGTGGCAATATTAATTTCTGACAAAATAGACTTTAAAGTTAAATCCATCACAAAGGGTAAAGAAGGACATTATACAATGATTAAAGGGACAATATACAAGTTTTTTTTTTTTTTTATACACGGAGGATAGAACCGTATTAAATATTTATGCACCCAATGACAGGGCTGGAAGACACATTAAAAAAAAAAAAAAACTCTATCAGCATTGAAAGGTGAGAAAGAAAGCTTCTCAATAATAGTAGGAGACTTTAACACACCAGTTTCAGTGAAGGACAGGACATCCAGAAAGAAGCTCAATAAAGATACAGAAGATCTAAATGCCACCATCAACCAACTTGACCTCATAGACATATACAGAACACTCCACCCAACAGCAGTGAAGTATACTTTCTTTTTGAGAACATTCTCCAGAATAGACCACCTATTAGGTCATAAAGCAAGCCTTAGCAGATTCCAAAACACTGAAATATTACAAAGTATCTTCTCTGACCCTAAGGCCATAAAAGTAGAAATCAATAACAGAAAAATCAGGGAAAAGAAATCAAACACTTGGAAACTGAACAATACCCTGCTCAAAATAGACTCAGTTATAGAAGATATTAAGGATGGAATAAAGAAATTCATAGAATCCAATGAGAATGAAAACACTTCCTATCAGAACCTCTGGCACACAGCAAAAGCAGTGCTCAGAGGTCAATTTATATCAATAAATGCACACATACAATAAGAAGAAAGGGCCAAAATCAAAGAATTATCCCTACAACTTGACCAAATAGAAAGAGAGCAACAAAAGAAACCCTCAGGCACCAGAAGAAAGCAAAAAATAAAAATTAGAACAGAACTAAAAGAAACAGAAAACAAAAACAATTGACAGAGTTAACAAGACCAAAAGCTGGTTCTTTGAAAAAAGCAACAAAATTGATAAACCACTGGCCAAACCGACAAAGAGAAACAGGAGAGGAAGCAAATAACCCAAATAAGAAATGAGATGGGCAGTATTACAACAGACCCAACTGAAATTAAAAGAATCATATCAGATTACTACGAAAAACTGTACTCTAACAAATTTGAAAACCTAGAAGAAATGGATGAATTCCTAGAAAAACACTACCTACCTAAACTAGCACAAACAGAGTTAGAACAACTAAATAGACCCATAACAAAAGAGGAGATTGAAAAGGTAATCAAAAAACTCCCATAAAGAAAAAAGGCCTGGCTTGGAGAGCTTCACTGCAGAGTTCTACCAAACTTTCAGAGAAAAGTTAACACCACTACTACTAAAGGTATTTCTGAGCATAGAAAAGGACAGAATACTCCCAAACTCATTCTATGAAGCCAGCATATCCCTGATACCAAAACCAGGTAAAGACACCACAAAAAAAGAAAGAAAGAAAGAAAGAAAATTACAGACATATATCCCTCATGAACTTAGATGCAAAAATCTTCAACAAAATTCTAGCCAATAGAATTCAACAATATATCAAAAAAATAATTCACCATGACCAAGTGGGATTCATACCAGGTATGCAGGGATGGTTCAACATTAGAAAACAATTCATGTAATCCATCATATAAATAAAACAAAAGATAGCAGTCACATGATTTTATCAATCGATGCAGAAAAGGCATTTGATAATGTTCAACACACATTCGTGATAAAAACTCTCGGCAAAATAGGAATAGAAGGAAAATTCCTCAACATAATAAAGGGCATTTATACAAATCCAATAGCCAACATCACCCTAAATGGAGAGAGCCTGAAAGCATTCCCCTTGAGATCGGGAACCGGACATGGATCCCCTTTATCACCACTCTTATTCGGCATTGTGCTGGACGTCCTAGCCAGAGCAATTAGGCTAGATAAAGAAATAAAGGGCAACAAGATTGGCAAGGAAGAAGTAAAAGTATCTCTATTTGCACATGACATGATCTTATACACCAAAAACCCTAAGGAATCTCCAAGAAAACTACTGAAACTAATAGAAAAGTTGAGCAGACTATCAGGATACAGGAGAAACATACAAAAATCAGTTAAATTGCTCTACACCAACAAAAAGAACATCAAAGAGGAAATCACCATTTACAGTAGCACCCAAGAAGATAAAATACTTAGGAATTAATCTTATCAGCTGTGTAAAAGAGTAATACAAAGAAAACTACAAAACACTTCTGCAAGAAACCAAAAGAGACCTACACAAGCAGAAAACCTTCCTTGCTCATGGATAGGATGACTTAACATTGTAAAAATGTCTATTCTACCGAAAGCCATCTATAGATTTAACGCAATTCCGATCCAAATTCCAATGACATTTTTTTTAATGAGATGGAGAAACAAATCACCAACTTCATATGGAAGGGAAAGAGGCCCCAGATAAGTAAAACATTACTGAAAACGAAGGACAAAGTGGGAGGCCTCACGCTACCTGATTTCAGAAAATATTATATGGCCACAGTAGTCAAAAGAGCCTGGTGCTGCTACAACAACAGATACATAGACCAATGGAACAGAATTGAGAATCCAGACATAAATCCATCCACATATGAGCAGTTGATATTTGACAAAGCCCCCAAAGCAGTTAAATGGGGAAAAGACAGTCTTTTTAACAAATGGTGCCGGCATAACTGCATATCCACCTGTAAAAAAATGAAACAAGACCCATACCTCACACCATGCACAAAAACAAACTCAAAATGGATCAAAGACCTAAATATAAAATCTAAAATGATAAAGATCATGGAAGAAAAAATAGGGACAATGCTAGGAGCCCTAATACATGGTATAAACAGCATACAAAACATTACTAACAATGCAAAAGAGAAACCAGATAGCTGGGAGCTCCTAAAATTCAAACACGAATGCTCATCCAAAGATTTCACCAGGAGAGTAAAAAGATTACCTACAGACCGGGAAAAAGTTTTTAGCTATGACATTTCCGATCAGTTTCTGATCTCTAAAATCTACATGATACTGCAAAAACTCAACTACAAAAAGACAAATAACCCAGTTAAAAAATGGGCCAAAGATATGAACAGACACTTCTCTAAAGGAGACATTCAGGTAGCTAACAGATATATGAGGAAATGTTCCTGATCATTAGCCTTTAGAGAAATGCAAATCGAAACTACAATGAGATTGGCAAGGAGGAAGTAAAATTATCTCTATTTGCAGATGACATGATCTTATACACAGAAAACCCTACGGAATCCTCCAGAAAACTACTGAAACTAATAGAAGAGTTTGGCAGAGTCTCAGGTTCGAAGATAAACATACAAAAATCACTTGGATTCCTCTACATCAACAAAAAGAACATCGAAGAGGAAATAACCAAATCAATACCATTCACGGTAGCCCCCAAGAAGATAAAATACTTAGGAATAAATCTTACCAAGGATGTAAAAGACCTATACAAAGAAAACTACAAAGCTCTACTACAAGAAATTCAAAAGGACATACTTAAGTGGAAAAACATACCTTGCTCATGGATAGGAAGACTTAACATTGTAAAAATGTCTATTCTACCAAAAGCCATCTATACATACAATGCACTTCCGATCCAAATTCCAATGTCATTTTTTAAGGTGATAGAGAAACAAATCACCAATTTCATATGGAAGGGAAAGAAGCCTCGGATAAGCAAAGCATTACTGAAAAAGAAGAAGAAAGTGGGAGGCCTCACGCTACCTGATTTCAGAACCTATTATACAGCCACAGTAGTCAAAACACCCTGGTATTGGTACAACAACAGGCACATAGACCAGTGGAACAGAATTGAGAACCCAGATATAAATCCACCCACATATGAGCAGCTGATATTTGACAAAGGCCCAGTGTCAGTTAAATGGGGAAAAGATAGTCTTTTTAACAAATGGTGCTGGCATAACTGGATATCCATTTGCAAAAAAATGAAACAGGACCCATACCTCACACCAAACACAAAAACTAGCTCCAAGTGGATCAAAGACCTAAACATAAAGACTAAAACGATAAAGATCATGGAAGAAAAAATTGGGACAACCTTAGGAGCCCTAATACAAGGCATAAACAGAATACAAAACATTACCAAAAAGGACAAAGAGAAACCAGATAACTGGGAGCTCCTAAAAATCAAACACCTATGCTCATCTAAAGACTTCTCCAAAAGAGTAAAAAGACCACCTACAGACTGGGAAAGAATTTTCAGCTATGACATCTCTGACCAGCGCCTGATCTCTAAAATCTACATGATTCTGTCAAAACTCAACCACAAAAAGACAAACAACCCAATCAAGAAGTGGGCAAAGGATATGAACACACAGTTCACTAAAGAAGATATTCAGGCAGCTAACAGATACATGAGAAAATGCTCTCGATCATTAGCCATTAGAGAAATGCAAATTAAAACTACGATGAGATTCCATCTCACACCAACAAGGCTGGCATTAATCCAAAAAACACAAAACAATAAATGTTGGAGAGGCTGCGGAGAGATTGGAACTCTTATACACTGCTGGTGGGAATGTCAAATGGTACAACCACTTTGGAAATCTATCTGGCATTATCTTAAACAGTTAGAAATAGAACTACCATACAACCCAGAAATCCCACTCCTCGGAATATACCCTAGAGATACAAGAGCCTTCACACAAACAGATATATGCACACCCATGTTTATTGCAGCTCTGTTTACAATAGCAAAAAGCTGGAAGCAACCAAGGTGTCCGTCAACGGATGAATGGGTAAATAAATTGTGGTATATTCACACAATGGAATACTACGCATCGATAAAGAACAGTGACGAATCTGTGAAACATTTCATAACATGGAGGAACCTGGAAGGCATTATGCTGAGCGAAATTAGTCAGAGGCAAAAGGACAAATATTGTATAAGCCACTATTATAAGATCTTGAGAAATAGTATAAACTGAGAAGAACACATACGTTTGTGGTTAAGAGGGGAGGAGGGAGGGAGAGGTTTTTTTACTGATTAATTAGTAGGTAAGAACTGCTTTAGGTGAAGGGAAGGACAACACTCAATACGTGGAAGGTCAGCTCAATTGGACTGGACCAAAAGCAAAGAAGTTTCCGGGATAAAATGAATGCTTCAAAGGTCAGCGGAGCAAGGGCGGGGTTTGGGAACCATGGTTTAAGGGGACTTCTAAGTCGATTCGCAAAATAATTCTATTATGAAAACATTCTGCATCCCACTTTGAAATGTGGCTTCTGGGGTCTTACATGCTAACAAGCGGCCATCTAAGATGCATCAATTGGTCTCAACCCACCTGGAGCAAAGGAGAATGAAGAACACCAAGGTCACACGACAACTAAGAGCCCAAGAGACAGAAAGGGCCACATGAACCAGAGACCTACATCATCCTGAGACCAGAAGAACTAGTTGGTGCCCGGCCACAATCGATGACTGCCCTGACAGGGAGCACAATAGAGAACCCCTGAGGGAGCAGGAGATCAGTGGGATGCAGACCCCAAATTCTCATAAAAAGACCATACTTAATGGTCTGACTGAGACTAGAGGAATCCCGGCGGTCATGGTCTCCAAACCTTCTGTTGGCACAGGACAGGAACCATCCCCGAAGAGAACTCATCAGACATGGAACGGACTGGACAGTGGGTAGGAGAGAGATGCTGATGAAGAGTGAGCTAATTATATCAGGTGGACACTTGAGACTGTGTTGGCATCTCCTGTCTGGCGGTGGGATGGGAGGATAGAGAGAGTTGGAAGCTGGCAAAATTGTCACAAAAGGAGATATTGGAAGGGCTGACTCATTACGGGGAGAGCAGGTGGGAGTATGGAATAAGATGTATATAAACTTATGTGTGACAGACTGACTTGATTTGTAAATGTTCACTTGAAGCTCAATAAAACTTAATAAAAAAAACTACAATGAGAATCCATCTCATTCCAACAAGGCTGGCATTAATCCAAAAAACAAAATAATAAATGTTGGGCAGGATGTCGAGAGACTGAAACATTTATACACTGCTAGTGGGAATGTAAAATGGTACAACCACTTTGGAAATTGATTTGGCGCTTTCTTCAAGAGGTAGAAATAGAACTGCCATACGATCCAGCAATCTCACTCCTTGGAATATATCCTGCAGAAATAAGAGCCTTTATACAAACAGATGTATGCACACCCATGTTCACTGCAGCACTGTTTACAATAGCAAAAGGATGGAATCAACCAAGGCGCCCATCAACAGATGAATGGATACATAAATTATGGTATATTCACACAATGGAATGCTACGCATCGATGAAGAACAGTGAGGAATCTGTGAAACATTTCGTAACATGGAGGAACCTGGAAGGCATTATGCTGAGTGAAATTAGTCAGTAGCAAAAAGACAAATACTGTATAAGACCACTATTAAAGAACTAGAGGTATAATTTAAACAGAGAAGAAAATATTCTTTGATGATTACAACAGGGAGGGAAGGAGGCAGAGGGTTATTCACTAATTAAATAGTAGATAAGAACTATTTTAGGTGAAGGGAAAGACAACACACAATACAGGCAAGGTCAGCACAACTGGACTAAACCAAAAGCAAAGAAGTTTCCTGAAGATACTGAATTCTTTGAAGGCCAGCATAGCAGGGGCGGGCGTTTGAGGACCATGGTTTCAGAGGACATCTAAGTCAATTGGCATGATAAAACCTGTTAAGAAAACATTCTGCACCCCACTTTGGAGAGTGGCGTCCGGGGTCTTAAACGCTAGCATGTAGCCATCTAAGATGCATCAATCGGTCTCAACCCACCTGGACCAAATGAGAATGAAGAATAATCAAGGACACAAGGTAATTATGAGCCCAAGAGACAGAAAGGGCCACATAAACCAGAGATTACATCAGCCTGAGACCAGAAGAACTAGCTGGTACCTGGCTACAACTGATGACAGCCCTGACAGGGAACACAACGGAGGACCTCTGCGGGAGTAGGAGAGCAGTGGGATGCAGATCCCAAATTCTTGTAAAAAGACCAGACTTAATGGTCTGACTGAGACTAGAAGGACCCCGGTGGTCATGGCCCCCTGACCTTGTTAGCCCAGGACAGGAAACATTCCCAAAGCCAACTCTTCAGACAGGGATTGGACTGGTCTATGGGATAGAAAAAGATGCTGGTGACAAATGAGCTTCTTGAATCAAGTAGACACTTGAGACTCTGTTGGCATCTCCTCTCTGGAGGGGAGAAGAGAGGGAAGAGGGGGTTAGAAGCTGGCAGGATGGATACGAAAAGAGAAAGTGGAGGGAAGGGGTGGGCTGTCTCAGTGGGAGAGCAATTAGGAGTACATAGCAAGGTGTATATAAATTTTTGTATGAGTGACTGACTTGATTTGTAAACTTTCACTTAAAGCACAATAAATTTTTTTTTTTAAATGTGGGAATTTGAATAGGATTTGCATGGTCTCTGTAGATTGCTTTTGGTAGAATAGAAGTTTTTATAATTTCAAGTATTCCTATCCACGAGCAAGGTATGTTTTTCCGCTTATGTAGGTCTCCTTTGTAATGTCTTGTAGTTTTCTTTGTATAGGTCTTTTACATCTCTGGTAAAATTTCTTCCTAACTATTTTATCTTCTTGGGTGCTACTGTAAATGGTGATTTCCTCTTTGATGTTCTTTTTGTTGGTGTAGAGCAATTTAACTGATTTTCGTATGTTTCTCTTGTATCCTGATAGTCTGCTCAACTCTTCTATTAGTTTCAGTAGTTTTCTTGAAGATTCCTTAGGGTTTTTGGTGTATAAGATCATGTCATGTGCAAATAGAGATACTTTTACTTCTTCCTTGCCAATCTTGTTGCCCTTTATTTCTTTATCTAGCCTAATTGCTCTGGCTAGGACGTCCAGCACAATGCCGAATAAGAGTGGTGATAAAGGGGATCCATGTCCGGTTCCCGATCTCAAGGGGAATGCTTTCAGGCTCTCTCCATTTAGGGTGATGTTGGCTATTGGATTTGTATAAATGCCCTTTATTATGTTGAGGAATTTTCCTTCTATTCCTATTTTGCCGAGAGTTTTTATCACGAATGTGTGTTGAACATTATCAAATGCCTTTTCTGCATCGATTGATAAAATCATGTGACTGCTATCTTTTGTTTTATTTATATGATGGATTACATGAATTGTTTTCTAATGTTGAACCATCCCTGCATACCTGGTATGAATCCCACTTGGTCATGGTGAATTATTTTTTTGATATATTGTTGAATTCTATTGGCTAGAATTTTGTTGAAGATTTTTGCATCTAAGTTCATGAGGGATATATGTCTGTAATTTTCTTTCTTTCTTTCTTTCTTTCTTTCTTTTTTTGTGGTGTCTTTACCTGGTTTTGGTATCAGGGATATGCTGGCTTCATAGAATGAGTTTGGGAGTATTCTGTCCTTTTCTATGCTCAGAAATACCTTTAGTAGTAGTGGTGTTAACTTTTCTCTGAAAGTTTGGTAGAACTCTGCAGTGAAGCTCTCCAAGCCAGGCCTTTTTTCTTTATGGGAGTTTTTTGATTACCTTTTCAATCTCCTCTTTTGTTATGGGTCTATTTAGTTGTTCTAACTCTGTTTGTGCTAGTTTAGGTAGGTAGTGTTTTTCTAGGAATTCATCCATTTCTTCTAGGTTTTCAAATTTGTTAGAGTACAGTTTTTCGTAGTAATCTGATATGATTCTTTTAATTTCAGTTGGGTCTGTTGTAATACTGCCCATCTCATTTCTTATTTGGGTTATTTGCTTCCTCTCCTGTTTCTCTTTGTCGGTTTGGCCAGTGGTTTATCAATTTTGTTGCTTTTTTCAAAGAACCAGCTTTTGGTCTTGTTAACTCTGTCAATTGTTTTTGTTTTCTGTTTCTTTTAGTTCTGTTCTAATTTTTATTTTTTGCTTTCTTCTGGTGCCTGAGGGTTTCTTTTGTTGCTCTCTTTCTATTTGGTCAAGTTGTAGGGATAATTCTTTGATTTTGGCCCTTTCTTCTTATTGTATGTGTGCATTTATTGATATAAATTGACCTCTGAGCACTGCTTTTGCTGTGTGCCAGAGGTTCTGATAGGAAGTGTTTTCATTCTCATTGGATTCTATGAATTTCTTTATTCCATCCTTAATATCTTCTATAACTGAGTCTATTTTGAGCAGGGTATTGTTCAGTTTCCAAGTGTTTGATTTCTTTTCCCTGATTTTTCTGTTATTGATTTCTACTTTTATGGCCTTAGGGTCAGAGAAGATACTTTGTAATATTTCAGTGTTTTGGATTCTGCTAAGGCTTGCTTTATGACCTAATAGGTGGTCTATTCTAGAGAATGTTCCGTGTGTATCAGGAAAGAAAGTGTACTTGACCACTGCTGGGTGGCGTGTTCTGTATATGTCTATAAGTTCAAGTTGGTTGATGGTGGCATTCAGATCTTCCCTGTCTTTACTGAGCTTCTTTCTGGATATCCTGTCCTTCATTGAAAGTGGTGTGTTGAAGTCTCCTACTATTATCGTGGAGCTGTCTATCTCAGATTTCAATGCTGTTAGAGTTTGTTTTACATATCTTGCAGCCCTGTTGTTGGGTGTGTAAATATTTAACATGATTCTATTCTCCTGGTATATTGTCCCTTTAATCATTATACAGCATCCTTCCTTATCCTTTTGGTGGATTTAACTTTAATGTCTATTTTGTCAGAAATTAGTTTTGCTACTCCTGTTCTTTTTTGATTGTTGTTTCCTTGGAATATTTTTTTTCCATCCTTTGAGTTTTGGTTTGTTTGTGTCTCTAAGTGTAAGATGTGTCTCCTGTAGGTAGCATAATCCATTCTGCCGCTCTGTCTCTTTACTGGAACATTTAGTACATTCGGCATAATTATGGATAGGTATGAGTTTAGTGCTGTCATTTTGATGTCTTTTTTGTGTGTTGTTGACAGTTTCTTTTTCCCACTTAATTTTTTGTGCCGAGTACTTTATCTTTGTATATTGTCTTTTCATCATATTCATTGTCGTTGATTTTGCTTCTGCTGAGTCTCTATTTTTTTCTTGTATTTTATTGTGGTGTGTAGGATAGTTTGTCTCCTTTGTGGTTACCTTAATATTTAACCCTATTTTTCTAAATTTAAACCTAACTTTTATTTCTTTGTGTTTTGTCATCTTCCTCTCCATATGAAAGATTTATGACTACATTTCTTAGTTCTTGTTTATTGTTTTAATGTTGTCTTCTTTTACATAATAACATTGCTGTTTCCCTGTTTTGAGAGTTTTTTTATCTTGATTTATTTTTGTGATTTACCTGTCTGAGTTGACATCTGATTGCTCTGTCCAGTGTTCTAGTCTTGGGTTGATACCTGGTATTATTGATTTTCTAACCAATTTCTTGTAGTTTTGGTTTGATTTTAACAAATTCCCTCAACTTCTTTTTATCTGGAAGTGTCCTAATTTCACTTTCATATTTGACAGACAGTTTTGCTGGATTTAGGATTCTTGGCTGGCAATTTTTTTCTTTCTATACTTTATATAAGTCATCCCATTGCCTTCTTGCCTGCATGGTTTCTGCCGTGTAGTCTGAGCTTATTCTTATCGACTCTGCTTTGTAGGTGACTTTTCATTTATTCCTAGCTGCTATTAAAATCCTCTCTTTGTCTTTGGTTTTGGAAAATTTGATTAAAATATGTCTTTTTGACTTTCTTTTAAAATCTACCTTATGCAGAGTTCAATGAGCATTTTGGATAGATACCTTCTCATCTTTCATGATATCAGGGAAATTTTCTGCCAAGAAATCTTCAACAATTCTCTCTGTATTTTCCGTCATCCCTCCCTGTTCTGGAACTCCAGTCACTTGTAGGTGAATTCTCTTGATAGAGTCCCACATGGTTCTTAAGGTCCTTTTATCTGATTTTTCTTCAAATATATTGGTGTCAAGTTCACCAATTCTGTCTTCCACTTGGTGAATTCTGCTCCTCTGACTTTCTATTGAGTTGTCTCATTCTGTAATTTTATTGTTAATCTTCTGAATTTCTGATTGTTGTCTCTCTATGGATTTATCAGCTTATTAATTTTTCATTATATTCCTGAATAACCTTTTTAATTTCTTTAACTACTTTATTTGTGTGTCCCTTGGCTTGTTCTGCATATTGCCTGATCTCCTTCCTCATGTCTTGAAGAGTTCTGCATATTAATCTTTTGTATTCTGCCTCTGGTAATTCCAGGAAGGCACCTTCATTCAGAAGATCCTTGGATTCTTTTTTTTGAGAGCTTGTTGAAGCGATTATGGTCTGCTTCTTTATGTGATTTAGTATTGACTGTTGTCTCTGTGCCATCTATAAGTTATTGTATTAGTTTATGTTTGCTTACTGTATCCTAGCTTCTTATTTTGTTCTGTTTTAATATGTCCAAATGGGTTGCTTGAGTGAACTAGCTTGATTATTTTAGCTTTTGAAGCTCTAATGCCCTTTCACCAGATGGCTAGAGATGTTACCAGGTATATGAGCCTAGGAGTCCATTCATTTTTCTTGTGTGGCTTCAGCTCAGGTGTCCAGGTATTTGTTCACCAAGTGTGTGGCATAGGCTCTGTCCTACAGTCTTAGAGGGGCAGTGGGTATTGGTGTAGGTATAAGTATCTGGTTGCAGCAGAGGGTCACGTTCTGAACAAGGCAGGGGGCTGACAACCATCCCATGAGTGTTTCTGAGGAAAGCATGTCCCTGTTCCCCAGAACCCACAGGTGGGTGTGTTCTGCGGACAGACCATGGGCACCCTGTGCTTTTTGTTGTAAGGACTGGGATATACCAGCTCTCTTTGTATCCCTGTCAAGGGTGAATGGGTGACCTGAGTGGAGTCACAAGTACCTAGGCCTCTTATGTAGGTAGGTGGGGACTCTGTTTATGAGGCAAAGCGGTGTCAATCATCAAACCCGCACCTCCACCGCACAGCTGAAACAGTTTCAGTCTGCCAACAAGGGCCTATGCTCCTGAAAAAGGCCCACACAAGTCCAGGCAGAGGGGAAAGATAGTCAATGTCCACAGGCCATTTATGCCTAGACAGGAGGTGCTTGTGTCCTGAGCTCCCTAGGTTAGTGGAGTTGGCAGATTATCTTTTCCGCAGTTGTGAATTTATTCCTCCTCCAAGGCCGGGACAAAGGCTCAGGGAAGCAACCAGACCTATCTCAGGCCCAAGGAAATCAATAGCCCATGAAGCCAGCTTTGGGGCTGGGGGCATGGTAAAATATATGCAAGAACTTAGCTTTTGCCAAGAGCGCTGTTCTTCTCTGGTTCTGGAGGTGTGAGTAGGCTGTGCAGCTGGTTGTTTCTCTCTGAAGAAGCTGTGGCTGAATGCTACCACCAGCTGCTTCAGCCACTCCCAGGAATGGAGCCTTAGGGATCCCAGCGATTCAGGTCCGGTAACCCCTCTCTGCTTCTGAACAGTCTCTCCTTCTCCCTGCTGCTCAGTCTGTTTTCTAACTTTGCCTTTTATGTTCAGGGCTTCTAGCTTGTCATAAATATAATCGTTTCACTTGTTTTTTGGGGTCTTTGTTGTAAGAGGGTTCACTGGAAGTGTCTGACTAATCAGCCATCTTGACCCTGCCTCTGGGTACTAAGATTTTTACTATGTATCACATTTTCTACAAAAAGAATATTCCACATATTCTACAACAAAGAAAATGAGTTAGTGAACTTAGTTGTTTCAACAGTCAATGTAAAATTCTGCTGATCTCTCACAAAATTTAACTTTCATTGATTTTGCTTTAAAAGGCTCATACTTCAATTTTGACACTTGTGTAATAAATGCTATAATTACAAATGAACAAATAAAAGGATGTCATAAAAGAAAATTTAATGATCAGGAAAGAAATATTACAACAAATTACTATATTTTATTTTTAAATAGAGCTTTCATCTCTAACATGTTATAATTTAAAAAAATTCTTTCCATTCTTTGCTCTTACAAATTCTTCAATGATGTTGTCACAATTAAGCTGCCGAGAAATATCTACACCCATATAATGAGGTTAATGTGTCAAGTCTTTCTTAAAAGATTGATGTATGCTGAGGGTTTTTGAGTCTCTTTAGGGGTGAAAATGAGTGTTCTGTTGTGCAGGTTGTGATCATTAAAGCTAGGAATATCTAAAAAGCAATTTCAACATTGGGAAATAAGCATTGTGTTTTGTCTCCTATTACAGAATCATACATGCCTACGTAAGTAAACTTTGTCTTTCCTGAATCTGTAAACTTAGTTCTTACGTAAAATGAAATTGTCACACTTCTCCATAAAGGTTGGTATTTAAGTCATTGGGAAAAACCTGCACTAATTTCTTGGTTGTCTGAAGGCATTCTTCATCAGATCTATCCACGCTGATCAACATATTAGTGTTCTCTCGCTTTTGCGTGTCATCTGGGAATGGAGTTCCCATTGGTTGTTTACCAGAACATGCCCAAGAGCATACCCTTGTGTTTGTGTCATGGCAAAGAGCATTGCTGGCCCCCCTGGCTGGAGTTGTGGGGACAGCAAATGGGATGTTCAAGACCATTCTCTCGAAATGGATCAGAGGCCTGTTATCTATTAATACAATCTGTCCTTGCCTGGTAATAGCTCATGCTGTTGAGTTAGACTTGACACCCCACCCCCACCTCTTGTTTATTAGAAAGAAATAGTATACTTCCAAGAGACTCACTGAGATAAGGAGTTTCAATTACACAGGTGGGGACCATAGGAGACAGTTGTCAATGAAGGTGTTGAAATGGTGACAGCCTCATAGCTTGAACAACCTTGACCGTGGGTGCCCTCCTGTCTCTGTGTGGACTTTATTTCTGGCTAGCACATTCTCATGCACTGGAGCTGGTATCAGTTTCATTTATTGCCCTGCCAGTTCCCTTCCACTGAGGTGCTCGCTTTTTCTTGCTTCCTGTATGCTTGGCATCTATGGGTCTTTGCTTTGGACAACTGGTGCCCCCCTTTTGTTGTTGTCCTAAGCACATGCTTACCTTGCTTATTGGGTAATCCATTTATGTTAGTTGCCATTTCAAAAATTAAGATGTTTCAAAAAACAGCACAACATTGGAAATTCTTACTTGTCTAGGTCAAGAAATTTGGAAGACAGCTACCTGGTCAACCGACTGGAAGAGATCCATATACATGCCCATTCCAAAGAAAGGTGATCCAACAGAATGCAGAAATTCTTGAATAATATCATTAATATAACATGTAAGTAAAATTTTGCTAAAGATAATTCAAAAGCAGTTGCAGCAGTACATTGACAGGGAACTGCCAGAATTTTAAGCTGGATTCAGAAGAGGACGTAAAATGAAGGCTATCATGGCTGATGTCAGATGGATCTTGGTTGAAAGCAGAGAATACCAGAAAGATATTTACCTGTGTTTTATTGACTATGCAAAGGCATTCAGCTGTGTGGATCGTAACAAATTATGGATGACATTGCAAAGAATGGGAATTCCAAAACACTTAACTCTGTCCATGCAGAATCTGTACAAAGACCAAGAGGCAGTCTCTGAATAGAACAAGGGGATGTACTGTGAATTAAAATAAGAAGAGGTTTGTGTCAGGGTGTGTCCTTTCACCATACTTATATAGTCTATATGCTGAGCATATAGTCCAAGAAGCTGGACTATATGAAGAAGAATGGGGCATCAGCATTGGAGACAGACTCATTGACAACCTGCAATATGCCGATGACACAACCTTGCTTGCTGAAAGTGAGAAGAACTTGAAGCATTTATTGAAGAAGATCAAAGACTACAGTATGGATTACGCTTCTACATAAAGAAAACAAAAATCCTCACAACTGGGCCAAGAATTAACATCATGATAAATGGAGAAAAAATTGAAGTTGTCAAAGATTTCATTTTACTTGGATCTATAATCAACACCCATGGAAGCAGCAGTCAAGAGATTAAACAGCACATTGCATTGGGCAAATCTGCTACAAAAGACTTCTGTGAGTTGTTAAAAAGCAAAGATGTCGCCTTGAAGACTAAGGTGCTCCTAACCCAAGGCACGATGTTTTCAACACCTAATATGCATGTGAAAGCTGGACAATTAATAAGGAAGAGTAAAGAACTGATGTATTTGAATTATGGCATTGGTGAAGAATATTGAGTATACCATGGACTGCCAGAAGAAGGAACAAATCTGTCTTGAAAGTACAGCCAGAATGCTCCTTAGAAGCAAGGATGGCGAGATTTTGTTTCCTACACTTGGATGTGTGATCAGGAGAGACCAGTCCCTGGAGAAGGACATCATGCTTGGTAAAGTAGAGGGTCAATGAAAAGGAGAAGACCCTCTACTTTAGATGGATTGACACAGTGGCTGCAATAATGGGCTCACACATAGCAACGATAGTGAGGATGGTGCAGGACAGGGCAGTATTTTTAGAGTCACTGTGAGTCAGAACTGACTTGATGTCGTGTAACAGCAACAATTGTTGCTGTTGAGTTGAGCCTGACTCATATCAGTCCCATGTATGTGAGAGTAGAACTGAACTCCATAGGGTTTTCAATGGTTGACTTTTTAGAAGTAGATGGTGAGGCCTTTGTTCTGACATGCCACTGGGTAGACTTGACCCTCTAATCTCTTGGTTGGCATCTGAGCAAATTAACAGTTTATACCACCCAGGGGCTCTGGTTATGGGACAAAATACCATAAAACTTCAGCTAAATGGATTTCTGATTCATAAAGGGTATTTTCCCCCAGCTACTATAGTTTTGGTTGTTAAAAAAAGAATGCCTGTGTAAAGCACATTTACAGGCAACTTGATCTCAGCCCAGAGTCAAAATCGCAAATGGTGCCAGCTCAAATGAATTCCACATTTTGAGTTTGTCCTCATCGCTTAAGCACAACAAAACGGTTTTTTGTAAATATCAGTCATATATAGATAGCAAATCAAGTATGAAGTATGTTAAACACATCACAGCTCTTTTATTTAACAAACTAAGAAGGTGAAACCAGCTTTCCTTTCGTATCATAATTAGTTGAGTGATGAATTCACCTAAGAGTGGTCTGATTAGAAATGCCACTAGGCCATATCTTCCCAACATTATTGTCTGTCAGAGACTGGAGGGATGGGGTCCCTCTACGGCCAGCAACAAGATGATAGTGACAACTGTGACAGGCAGCAGAGCCAGAGCTGGGGTCTAAATGGCTGGGTCCACAGGTCTTCTGGGTGGGGCTCACTCACCATAGAGTCCATGAAAGAGAGGGACAGCCTACTGGATCTATAAAAGTGAATATGCTTAGGCCAATATGATGGAGTCTTGAGTAAACATTATGAAGGACTTGGAGTGAAGAGGTGGTTGGTTCCTTGGAGACTGAACCTGGAGAAACTGCCAGAATAATGGACCTTAAATCTTCCTCCTACCTTCCCTAAAGTGATCTAAAGCCACTAAGCTGGGTGATTGTTCATCGATGGAAAGGGAAATACCCGTATCTTTCAGGATTAATAGACACATGTTCTGGGTTGATATGAATCCAATCCAGAATGGGGACTTATAAGGGTAGTGGGAGGCTCAGGGGATAAATGGAATTTTGGTTTAAGTCTATTTTATAGGAAGCCCATGTGGCTCTGGAAACCCATCTTGTAGTTATTTTCCTAGTTCCTGAATTCATAGTTAGGCTAGAAATACTCAACAATTGGCTATCCATACTGATTCCCTAGCTGACAGAGTGAGGGCCTGTTGTGTAACAACCCAGCAGCACCTGGACCCAAGGTCTGCCACATCTCTAACAGACCAAAGAAAGACTGCAGAAACAGCGACCATGACATATGGTTTATTTGGGAAGCTTACTTAAGGGACAGTCAGTCCAGGGCTGCAACTGGACCAGTTTAGAGCTCTGCAGCCACCTAGCAAGGGACACAGGGGCATATACCATTCCAGCTGGGACCAAGGCTCATTGTTTTTCTCCCAAGTCCTTGGGCAGTCAGTGTTCCCAGGAACTTCATGTCCAGGCTCAGATGGTTTTCTTCTTGTTGCTAAGGTGTTCCTCAGTCTTGGCCACCTGCCCAGTCATGCTACTCCTGGTCTTGTACCTTAGCCTGAGTCCATCCAGAATTCACCCCCAGCATTCTTTAGGAAAGAGCAAAACTGACCCCATTAGGAGGGGGTGCATATAGCTGAATAGCATTACCCTACAGGGCCCTTCTGGCAGAAATGGTCAAGTAGAAATCCCTGGATTAACCCTCACTGTAAAACCAAAATGAATATAGCATCTCCGGGTGAATTTTAGAGATTAGAATCACTATCAAAGGAGGTGGCGGCTCCCATAATCTCTCCATTGAAAACAATTAACATAAATATAATCACGTGTGACTACAACTAGCAGCTAATCTTCAAGATATGACCTCTTTATTGGTGCAAATCAACACAGACCTTGCCACCTGGTATGCACATTTCATTCTGGCTAATGCTTTTCTTTACAGGCAGTCCCTGGCTTACAGACATCCTACTTACAGACAACTCGTACTTGCATTTTAATGTTTTGTGAATTTGCCCTCACTTTGAAATGATTGAACCAACCCCTACTTGCAACAAATTCTTTTTTTTTAAAATAATTTCTATTGTGCTTTAAGTGAAAGTTTACAAATCAAGTCAGTCTCTCACACAAAAACCCATATACACCTTGCTACACACTCCCAATTACTCTCCCCCTCCACTCTCTCTCCCTCCACTCTCTCTTTTCCTGTCCTTTTCGCTAGCTTCTAACCCCCTCTACCCTCTCATCTCCCCTCCAGGCAGGAGATGCCAACATAGTCTCAAGTGTCCACCTGATCCAAGAAGCTCACTCCTCACCAGCATCCCTCTCCAACCCATTGTCCAGTCCAATCCATGTCTGAAGAGTTGGCTTTGGGAATGGTTCCTGTTCTGGGCCAACAGAAGGTCTGGGGGCCATGACCACCGGGGTCCTTCCAGCCTCAATCTGACCATTAAGTCTGGCCTAGCCAAGTTGACATATTTTGGGGGACACAAGTCAATTCATGACACCATCCTTGGAGCCACTATGTCAATCCATCTCAGTGAGGGTCTTCCTCTTTTTCACTGACCCTCTACTTTACCAAGCATGATGTCCTTCTCCAGGGACTGATCCCTCCTGATAACATGTTCAAAGTATGTGAGATGAAGTCTCGCCATCATTGCTTCTAAGGAGCATTCTGGCTGTACTTCCTCCAAGGCACATTTTTTCCTTCTTCTGACAGTCCACGGTATATTCAATGTTCTTTACCAATGCTATAATTCAGAGGCATCAATTCTTCTTCAGTCTTCCTTATTCACTGTCTGTCTTTCACATACATATGAGACAATTAAAAATACCATGTCTTGAGTTAGGTTCACCTTAGTCCTCAAGGTGACATCTTTGCTTTTTAACACCTTTAAGAGGTCTTTTGCAGGAGATTTGCCCATTGCAATATGTTGTTTGATTTTTTTTACTGCTACTTCCATGGGTGATAATTGTGGGTCCAAGTAAAATGAAATTCTTGACAACTTCAGTCTTTTTTCATGTCCAGTGTATAAATTTATATATATATATTAGGTGTATAAGTTTATATATATAAAAAAATCAGTCACCATCAAGCTGATTCTGACTCATGGTGACCCCATGTGTGTCAGAGTAGAACTGTGCTCTCTAAGGTTTTCAGTGGCCAAATGTCAGGAAGCAGATCACCAGGCTTTTCTTCTGACATGTTTCTGGGTGAACTCAAGACTTTTGCACTACCCAGGTGCAAATCAGAGATGAAGTTTGGGCTGAGGACTTCACCATGTTTTTTACTTAAATTAAAAGGCAAATAATTATCTCACCATTACAGTAGATAAATGGAAACGTCCCTCGGGAGTGGTTTAGTTGGAAACTTTGTTGGGCCCCAGCTTTCCCAGACTCTGAAGGTCTGACCCACAGCTGGTGCTGCCCAGCCATGGTGAGAGTATCCGATTTCACAGATGCAGAGTGATCCTTGAAGACAGCCCTTCCTTGGCTGCGTTCGTGTAGGTTCCATCCTATCAAGCCTGTTGCACAAGGGTGGAGATGGATGGGTAGAAAAGATGCTTTGTTATGCAGCCAGCTTCCTTATTAGGTCACTTCTCAAGGCAGGTCTGGTGTGCTTAATGAGAGCATCTCAGATCTAAGAGGAATGCTGGCTCCATCCAGAAAAAAGCTGAGGGCGGCAAGGTGGAAGTCAATTAGGACCAGATAACATCATGCCTTCCATTATAGGCAGGGCATGAGTCCTGCACTTTATGAAGATGATCTGATTTCATTTTCCAAGTTTACCTTGGAGTAGGGCTAGGCTTGGGCTACACAGCAGACCAAAGAGAATTCGCCTGGTGCTTTGAGTTCCCCAGAGTCACCAGTGCAATCTATAAGTACTACGCCCCTCCCTGAACAGGTCTTCTCCCCACCCCCCAGCCCTCTGTACCACTCAGTTCGTTGTGTAATGACTGAGCACCTTCTGAAGCTTTGGGACTGGCTTATTTGATTATTCTGCAAAAATATAGTGAAACCTGTGAGAGCTGGAACTTGACGGGACTGCCTTGTTTTTCCGTGTCTGTCAAGTTTTCTGTCTTTGACAGGGTGCAGTCTTACCACTTTTGTGTTGCTTGTTTTAGTGAAAAATATTTGAGTTTTCTTTCTCAGACAGGTTTCTGCCTTACTTACGTTCCAACTTTCACAGGCTTTACTGTATACTTGTCCAGTTTAGGTTTCTTTGGTTTTTTTCCCTTTTCTTTCTCTTTCCTTCTATCTTTACATTCAACCTTCAGCTTTCCTTCATAGTTTTAGGGTTGAAAGTCAGCAAATTCCTCAAGGGCATCAGCAGAGGAAAAAAAAAAAAGACTAATTCCTGGAAATAGAAATGACAGGTGACTCCTATTCTGTTGGCACAGAATCTATATTTTACACAGTATTAGTTCTTATACTTCAGAAAATATAATATAGAGACACAACATGTGCTAACTTGGAAACAAAATCTGTAGTTGGCATATTCTAGAAGAGTGGCTGATACTCTTGCTCAGGTGGGACACAGTTGGGCCACTGGCCAGACATTTTTTCCAAGAAAGAAGAAAAAATGAGATGGAGAATCCCAAATGGTGTTCATAGTTGGCAAGGAATATATACACAAAGACTACAAAATGGTGGCTGGGTTCCCTGCGATTTCCTGCTACAGTCACAAACTACTGAGCTACAAACTGACTTTTCCAAATAAACAAAAGGACTACCCTCAAAACCTTTCCAGGAGCCGTCGAGTCAGCCCTGACTCATGGAGACCTCATGTGTGCCAGAATAGAACTGTGCTCACGGGGTGCTCAGTGGCTGATTTTTCAGAAGTAGATTGCCAGGACTTTCTTCCAAGGCATCTCTGGGTAGTCTCAAACCTACAACCTTTCTTTCAGTTAGCAGCCGAGTGTATTGGAACTACCCAGCGACTCCCTTAGAACCTTAAAAAACTTAAATGGAGAAAGCAGAAGACGGGGAGTAGAAAAAAATCTTTGTTTTGTAAAACTCACGCAAGCCAGGAGGCTGTGTGTAAATAACACGTGATCATTTCTCTCTGAGTCTCGGCACAGGGTGGTGTTTTCCTGCTGTATTTTTTAAGACTCTTTCAAACAGAAAGCTAAAGGAGAGAATGGGTAGAAGAAAAACTAAACATGTTGACTTTGTCTAGTGCTTTGCAGATAACATGCCTCATCTTGTACTTGACTCTTGAAGACTCAATGACCCAGCTCGTTTTTTGGTGCTGCTCCAGCAATCCATATTATTCCTTGGCACAGATTAAGCAAACTCATGGCTGTAGACAGGAACTGAACTATTTTGAGGATGCAGTTTTTGTTTAGATCAAAGTATCTGAAAATACACTTGTTTGGTTTCTCTGTCATACTCTGGCACTTGATGATAACCGCCTGATGTAGAAAACGCTAAACTGTTCTTAGCATTCTAGCTCTCTGAACCCGCGTGCCTGGGCTTGTTGACTGGGACCTTTCCAGCCTTGTGCTCTGCCACTCAAGGAAAGGAAATAAAAACTGAATGTGTAGGGTTGTGTTGATTTCCTCATCCACAAATGCTTATTCAGTGCCTGCTGGGTGCTGAGCCAACTCCAAAGGCTGACGTTCCCTATCAGTGCTTGGTAGAAGGTTAAAGTGCTGTCTTCGCCTTTCATGGACACCTGCCTTTCCATGTCATTCCATTAGGCACTATGGGCAGAAACTTGTTAGAAAACTTAAGTTTTCTATGAAACTCCAGGCACTGAGCTTGGGTTATCAGGGGAAGTTGGCTGCCATATGGTGGGATGGGCTGAGGGGGTCAGCCTTACTGTCATGGATTGAATTATATCCCCCCAAAAATATGTGTATCAATTTGGCTGGGCCATGATTCCCGGTATTGTATGATTTTCCTATATGTTGTAAATCCTGCTTCAATGATGTTAATGAGGGAGGATAGGCAGCAGTTGTGTTAGTGAGGCAGGATTCAGTCTACAAGATTGGATTGTGTCTTGAGGCAATCTCTTGAGATATTAAAGAAAGAAGCAAGCAGAGAGACGGGGGACCTCATATCACCAAGAAAGCAGTGCCTGGAGTGGCACATCCTTTGGACCTGGGGTCCCTGGGCAGAGAAGCTCCTAGTTTGGGTGAAGATTGATGAGAAGACTGCCAGAGAAAGAAAGCCTTCCCCTGGAGCTGATGCCCTGAATTTGGACTTTTAGCCTACTTTACTCTGAGGACATAAACTTCTCTTTGTTAAAACCATCTGCTTATGGTATTCCTGTTATAGCACCACCAGGTGACGAAGACACTTACTATGCCCCTTTTACCAAGGAAGAAGTCACTGAATGGTGTGTGATTGCCTTGGATGCTGCTAGCCATCCTGGAGTCCCTGGGCTCAACTACTAGCCAAAATGTTGATGGTTAGGACCTACCCAGAGGCACCTCAGAAGACAGACCTGGTGATCTACTTCCAAAAGGTCACAGCCTTTGAAAACTCTATGGAGCACAGTTCTACTCTGCACACATGAGGCTGCCATGTGTTGGAATCAGCTTGATGTCAACAAGAAGTAAGTCCATCCAATAAGGTAAACTATTCACACTACAAGGAAGCAAGTGAGCAACTGAAAATTTTCTTCTTTTTTAATTTTTTTATTGTTCTATATACAAAGACACACACATACACAATCTTTTCTCTAGTCCTCTGAGTCCAGAGCAAAAGTTACTGACTAAACAATCTGACTTTTCTTCACCTCTTTCCAAGAGATACGAGTGTAAATATGATTCTTTTTATGAAACACACCAGAACCAATTTGCCAAATGTAAGTGCAGTTCTGCACAAAGTCCCCTTGCAAGACAATAAACTTGATGTCGCTCATTAAAGAATTCTTGAAACTCTTCTTTTTTTTTTCCTGGAAATGTGATTGAATTAAACATTGGATCACAGATCCTGAGAGATTTCAGACCATTATAGTATTCCAGGAATATTCAGCTTTGCTCTAGTTTTCCTTCTATGTCTCTCCTTACCCTGTACAGAGTGTTTTTTTTCTTTCTCACACATGTGTCTTTTTTTTTCCCCCCTTTATAGTTCTGGTCATTGCTTTACCCAAAGCACTTGCTTGAGCACTGGGACAGACTGTATTTTCCGAAGATGGTCACACCAGTATGTTTTCCATTCTGCGTGCTTTTCTTACAGTGTGATGTTGACACTTCTCCGTTGAGAGGTGGGTGAAGCTCTGTAATTGTCTGGACCAATAGCATGCAGTGAAAGCATGTGACTTTCAAGGCTAGGTCATAAAAGGCAATATGGCTCCTGTCTGGCTTTCTTCAGATGCCATGGATTGTGATCCACAGAGTTTTTTTTTTTAATTTTATCTTGTTAAACCGAGCAAAACAAACACCAATTCAACCCTTTCTACATGTATAATTCAGTGACATTGATTACATTCTTGGAGTTCTGCAATGACTCCCACTCTCCTTTTCCAAGTTGTTCATCACCCATTAACATAAACTCACTGTCCTCTGAGGTTCCTATCTAACCTTTAGAGTTGCTATTGTCACTTTGATCCCATATAGATAGTTCTTAACAGAGCATAGTGCTAAAGGCAGGCATTTGTTACTAGTTAAATCCGTAGGGTTTTCAGAAGAAGACAGAAGAAGAATTGATGCATTTAAATTGTGGTGTTGGCAAAGAATACTGAATATACCATGAGCTACCAGAAGAACAAAAAAATCAGCCTTAGAAGAAATACAAGCGTCATGCTCCTTAGAAGTGAGGATGGCTTACTTTGGACACATTGTCAGAAAAGGCCAATCACCAAAAAAGAGCCTCGTGCTTGGTAGAGGGTTGGTGAAAATGAGGGAAACCCTTAATGAGATGGATTGTCACAATAGCCACAACAATAGGCTCAAACACGTCAACGATCAGGAAGAGGTCACAGGACTGGGCGATGTTCTGTTCCGTCATATGTGAGGTGTCCATGAGTTGGACCGACTTGGTGGCAACTAATAACAGTGAGAAGCCACTAAATTTGAGGGAACTTGTCAGGCAGCAACAGATTACTAATAAGGGGCATCCTGGATCCTGGCCCAGAAAATAAGCTGCCTTCTGTAGTAGACTTCAGATCATCGAGCTTAGGATACTCAGGACTATTCTCAATTCCCTTAAAAAAAAAATATTTTATTGCCTCCTTCACAATCCTGTGATGAAATTCATAGATAGTAGAACTTTAGATACGTGATATACATGTCCAAACTAAACCAAACCTATTGCAGTTTAGCTGATTCCGATTCATAGTGATCCTATAGGACAGAGTAAAACTGTCCCATAGGGCTTCCAAGGGGTGGCTGGTGAATTCCAACTGCTGACCTTTTGGTTAGCAGCCCAGCAGTTAACCACTACGCCACTAGTGCTCCAATCTACATATATACCCATGTAAATGCGTATCCATATTTCCATTTATATACCTAACCATAATATGAAGGAGAAATAAATTTTTAACTAAGTAACATGAATTTCATTATATGGCTGTTTCTCTACGATGAAGAATCTATGTTCCTAAAGTCTCTGCATTATGGAAATTTATGTAATAAAAGTAACAGGGCTTATGGGAAAAATAAGGTTAGCAACAGAATACTCAAAACATGCATAAACTTGTAATCGGTTTATTACAAAATAAATAAGAAACTTTACTCAAGTCCTACCACAGTTTGAAATATCTTATATTCTTAGTAAATAAAGAAATGCACATAAATACAGCATTTACCTTGATAAGCACGTGACGTTTGCTGAGTGCACGCGGTTTCTGGAGAAGGGGTGCGCGGGAGGGCTCATCCTCCGTAGCATGAAATGCCTGGATACTGGAACAGCTCCTGTGGCTCATGGCTTTGTCTTGGTCTCTTCTGCACGGGCTTGAAATAGAAACCCCACTATACTGAGTGTTGGGGCTGTCGTCTTCAATCCACCGCAATTTATTCTCACTGGCACTTAAGATAACTGATAACTGTGGTATTTTATTTTATTTTTATTTTATGTTCAAAGCCATTTTTATTTATGTATTTTTATGTTGGGCGAGATGAACTCTTGTAGGTGTGATCTGCTTGCATTATCACATAATCTCTATTTCTTTCAAATCACTTTATTATTTCAGGCTTAAGGATTTCCTTGTTATTCATACTTGTATTCCTATAACCAGAATGTTTCCTCGCATTTGAGATTTGGTAGCAGATATTTTTCTGAGAAATTACAATACTCAAGCATCTACATCAGATGCTCCACACTTGTAAGGCATCTCACCTGAGTAACCTGGGGGAAGAGAGAGGGCAGAGATACGAATCCCTCTGGCGGTCACTACTGGGAGCCAGGTGGCATCTCTCACGTACATTTAGTGTTACATCAGCATAGAATGTCGTTACCTCATGAAAAGTGACTTTTTGTTGTTGTTGTTTTGCATCTGGTGATTTTATTCTCTAATTTTATTTACTATGTATTATGGTGGATTAAAGATGGCTGCTAATTTTTTGCAACTCCACTGAAGAAATAGAGACTATTTCCCTTCCCCTTGAATCTGGGCTGGCCCTGTGATTTTCTATAAGTCATAGAAAGCAGTGAAAGTGTTGCTCTATAACTTCTAAGGCTGGACTATTGCTTGTTTGGAATGTTTTATCTTTGAACGCACCCATAAAGCTGGGAGAAGCCCAAGCCACATAGAGTGACCATGTAGAGGGCAACCAAGGCACTCTAGCCCACAGCGATAACTAAACTACTCACTGACACTGCAGGTACCATCTTAGATGTTCCAGTCCATCAATCCTCCTGATGACTGCAGTTGACACCATGTGGATTAGAAAACTGCCCTGTGGATCCCAGTCAACGCACAGAATTGTGAGCAACAGTGAAGAGTTTTGCTGTTTTAAGTAACTATTTTTTTAGAGTGGTTTGTTGAATAGAAAGAGAACTGAAACAACATGTGAACAAATTAATTCTGTAAGAACATGTGTTTTGGCAGAAGAGATGGTATAATCTTTAGGCACAACTTCACTAAAAATGAGGAGGTAATGAGATATTTGTGGCTACTTAAATAAGATTGAATTTGAGAGAAGGAAGTCAATGTTCAACCGAATATTTTTGACTGTTTTTGACATTTTGTTATAAGGACTAAATAAGAGTACACACACACACACACACACACACACACACACACACACTTCAGAATCACTTTGAGTGCTCCAGCCACAAATGCAGACTGATGATGCAGGTGTTGTTTTTATGACTCAAGTACCACAGGTGGTTTTGTCATCAGGAATGTGATCTTCTAAAATAATGAACCACTTTTTTTTTTTTTTTTGGTAAAGTTCCAAACAAAACAGAGAACTTGGAAAATAAACTCTTCATAATTTACATGATTGATACATTTTTGGAAATCTCTATGTATTTTAAATTCTTGTGAAAATATACCTTGTATTTACATGTAAAGACTCGTAAGGCCATAGACTTGGATAATTTTAAATAGGTTTTTCATCTATGTGAAAATCTAAGTAGAATTTCAAAAGCCATGCAAGATGAGGGGCAGTTTGGTATTTTGAGGGATGTCTAGCACCCTAACTTCCTTCCCACCAGGTACGAGAAACACATATCTATCCTTGTGACAACCAACTAAACCCAGAGTCTCATCCTGTAAGTTGCTGAATTACAGTGCAAATTGAATTCCCAACCTCACAGTGTCTCCTCCATTAAAGTTAGAACGTTGACTGTGAAAGAATGGAGTTGTGAAAATAATAGGGACATAAGAACAGATGAAATGTCACTGAGGACCTCAGACCCCTGAATTCCTCTATGTCTTCTTTAACAGTTGTGCCGAATCTAGCAGGCCTAAGACAGGCCTGCTTACATGTTTGGCTCTTGGTTGGCTTCTGAGATTTTGGGAGGGTTCCCACCATTCCCTGAATGATAAAGGTGGCTCACTGTGCCTAAACTCTTTATTCAAACAATGTAGTTTATACTGAACACCTGCTTTTCTTCTAGGAGTCTGAAATTTTGGTACATGCTAGGCAGAGGGTACCTATATAATCGGCACTCCCTTCCACCTCTGCCAAAATGAAAAAAAATTCCTGGGCATTGAGCCTGTAATGAGTTTCTTTGGTAGACAACATTTTACATGTGGTGTTATAATTACTGGAGGAACTGAGTACATCCTGTATGAGTCCATGGGAAGAGTGCTCTTGAAAACCTGTACCCGGTTTCTCTCAGATTTTACCTCATGTGCCTTTTCCATTTGCTGATTTTGCTTCATTCACCCTTTTGAGGTAATAAATCATCGCCATGAGTACAACTACAACTATATGCTGAGTACTGTGAGGCCTCCTAGCAAATCATTCAACTAGAGGTGCTCTTGAAGACCCCTGGTACAACATTAGAAGCAGCCATTTCTCCTGCCTCATGTGAACCACGCTTTGCCTGAAGAAGCCCTAATGGCTTCCTCTAGAGATAGCTGCCCTATGTGCCCTATAGGCATTGCTTATTTTCCTTAAGACCTTCCCCCACCATCCATATTTATTTCTAGACTTATAATTCCACTCAAGCCCTAGAAGACCCCAAAGGTAAGGTACGAAGTGTGACCCATGAAGAGGTACAATACACACCAAATAACTGCATGGTTTTTCTCATTTATATTGACAAAAACCTGGGAAATACATGTAGGATTTATGGATTTTAAGAGCGTGGCATCAAGGTGAAAGCAATATAAAGTCGGATCTGTGCAAACTTATTGATATGGGCCCACTAAACAGAGATTATGGTTTTGACGTTTTAGCTTGAGGGGTTTTGTTGGTTACTTAAATTAAGGATGATAAAGACTGACAGTAAAGGCTCAGAAGGAAACAAGAAACATTATAGAGAAACCCCAAATAGTCTTACAGAAAGCCTTAATCACTGCAAATACATTATTAGTAGGAATCTAGTGTTATAAATTGAAATGTGTTCCCCCAAAATGTGGTTTAAAATCCTAATATCTGTACTTATAAATATAATCCTGTTTGGAAATAGGAGTTTTCTTTGTTATGTTAGTTATGTCATACCCAAGTAGGGTGGATCCTAAACCTAATCACTTCTGAGTTATAAAAATAGCAGAATAGACACAGAGACACACAGGGGGAAGGAAGATGTCAGGAAATATCAAGGAATGCCAAGGATTTTCAGCAGACACCAGAAACTAGCAGAAAGGCTCACAGAAGAAACCAATACAGCCAAAATCGTGATTTGGACTTTTAGCCTCCAGAATGATGAGAAAATAAATTCCTGTTCTTCGAAGCCACACACTTGTGGTATCTTTTGTTAAGATAACATTAGTTAACTAAGATATATGGACCTTAAGGATGCTGCTGGAAAGGGCTCAGAGGAAGTGAGGAACATGTTATAAGAAACTGGAGGATGAGAGGCCTGTGTTATATAGTTGCAGAAAGCTTAGTGAAATTGTATTCTGCAATTATGTGGGAAGCAGAACTCACAGTGATGAATCTGGATACACGGCCTAGGAGATTTACAAGCAAAGCGTTGAAGGTGCTGCCTGGTTTCTTGCTGCTTATAGTAAAACGTGAGAGGAGAGAGATAAACTGAGAGAAAAAAACTGTTAGGCAAAAGGAACTAGGACTTGATGATTTTGATATTTCTCAGCCTACCCAGGCTGCAAAAGATACTAAAAATCAGAAATGGATGCTGAAAGCATGGCATGGAGTAAAGGCTGAGTATGTATCTGTTCAACTCTTTGCTTAAACCTCAGAAAGACCAAAAGCCTAGAGAATTCAGTACACAGAGAATCTTAAAGGGGTTAGTGGTGTTCTCACAGACCTTCTCAATCAAACTGGAGGGCCTCTAGGTAACTCAAGAACGTTCTTCAGTCCTGTCAGCAGAAGCGAAAAAATAGAGAAGGCGTATCTGGGAAAGATTTGAGGATGCAGCTCATGTCTAATGGAGTAAAAATCAGAGAAAATCCATGCAAGGCCCACAAGATTTTTGAAAAATTATAGTAGCAGGAACACAGCCTGCTTGTACTAAAAGAAATAGAAATAACTGTCAGACCTCCAAAATTCTACTAGCAGGCTGGAGGCTGATAAAACCACTCAGCTGAGAACATGTGCTACCTTCCATGTAAAAGGGAAGATGGTGCAAAGGGCAGAACCAAGAGTCCAGAGGGTGGAGATGAAGGCCCAGAGCAATGGATGAATACTTTCAGGTCTTGAACCTGATGAGTTTTGTCTGACCAGATTTCAAAATTGCTTTCGAACTGGAATGTCTATAACTGTTATCTTATGCCCATCCCACCATAGTATGTTGGGCGTGTTGGGGGCAGATATCTTGTCTATTTATTTTCACAGATACACATATGGAGAAGACTTGTGCCCTAGGAGCTATACTCAGCAAACTATACTCCAGGAGTTTCATCCACATAGATGATTTAGGTCATGAGACTTTTTACTTTGAACTGATGTGGTGATAGATGGAGAATCATTGGGAACCTGGGGAAGGGTGAATGTGTTTTGCATGTGGGAGGACTGTGACTCATGGGGGCTAGATGTTGGATTGTGGGAGACAGGATTGTAAGCTGTCCCTCATTATATCAGCTCCCCTGGTATTACTCCCATGTTTGTTACATGACATGGCAAAGAAATTTTGCAGGTGTAATTAAGGTTAATAATTAGTTGACGTTAAGGTAGATTGTCTGGGTTGGCTTAACCTAATTACAGGAGCCTTTTGAAAGTAAAGTTTTCTCTGCCTGGTAGAATAGAGGGAGTTGGAGAGCTTCCAAATGTAAGAATTATTTGATGAACAATTGTTGGCTTTGAAGATGGAGGGGCCACAAAGCAAGGAAAAGCATGGAAGTGGCTGCCAGAGCTGAGAGTAGCCTCTGACTGACAGACTGCAAGGATATGAGCTCTGCCATCAGTCTGAATAAGCTTAAAAGTAAATTCTTCCTCAAAGCCTACAGGTAAGAGCCCATACTAGTCAGTACCTTGATCTTGACCTCCTGAGACCCTCAGTAGTGAACCCACTTGAGCTCACCCGGACTTGTGACCTACAGAGCTATGATATAATATTTGGATGTTGTTTGAAGCCATAAAATTTATAAGAATTTGTTGTGCAGCAGTAGAGAACTAATATGCCCTATAATCCTAATGCAATTCTGATTGTCATAAATAAATATTTGCTGAACACTTTCTATACTCAAGGCACTATGATAGGAATATAAAGAAATAGCAATTACAAAAGTAATGATTAGCTAATATTTATGGAGCATTTTTATAATGTGTCAAGTACTCATATGGCTTTATGTGAATTATCTTGTTTAATCTCTCCAACTACCTGTGAAGGAGGTAGCATTTTATTTTAATCAATCTAAAGATTAGAAAAACGAGGCTTAGAGATGTTACATAAATTATCCATGGTTTATTCATATAACAAAACATACATTAAGCATAACCATCAAAATTTCCATACTTCCTGGGGCAGTGTTGATCTCAAATATTCAGCTCCCTTGTCCCCTAATTACATTTACAATTATCAAACCATGTACCTGGGGCTTTGGTTCATCTTATTTATAAAATAAAGACATATGTCAGGTAGCATCTTTCCCAGAAGGTTGGGATTGTGTAATCTTTGGGGTACATGTTTAAGCCTGTTGCAGTCATCTGTCACTGTGTGTCTTAGTGTCTCAGGGCTGCTATAATGAAATAGCACACAGTGCTAAAGAACAGAAATTTATTGTACCACAGTTCTAGAGGCCAGAAGGTTGAATTCAGGGCATCGGCAGAGCTATGTTCTCTCTGCTTTCTCTAGTGGAAGAGCCTTTCCTGCCTCCTTTAACTTTTCACTGCCCCAGCATTTCTTGGAGCTCCTTGGCTTGTAGATGGAGTCTCATGTTGTTACTGCAATTTCATGAGTTAGAACCACCTGCCGCAAACAGCCAATTCTTGAGACGGGGTGAGGGGGGTAGCAAGAGCTTTATTAGATATACCGGTATATGGAGACAGAGGGGAATGATCTCCTCCTAAAATCGTCTGTCTCACCAGACTACCGATCAGCTCAGGTTTTTAAGGGAAAAGGGGCCATAAGTTTTAGGGACTTGTGGAATGTGCGCTGTCTTTCTTCTGTTTGGTTTCAGTGGTCATATCTCAAACATGTTGATCTTTTCCTACCATTACCCCATCAGCTCAGGGGGTAGCTGGCGCCATCCTTCGTCTTATTTGACAGGCTTAGATCAATATCACTTGTTTTCCACAGTGTAGAGGAAACATTGGTTAACACTTAACCATTTGGGGAGCTAACATCAGGATCTTACTTGGAGGTAGGGATGGGTTAGGGGAGGGAAAGGAGAGAAAGAAGAAGGAAAAAAAAATTGGCTCAGGTGCTGTTTAAGATATGGCTGAGCAGCCTGTTTCAATGTCATGTCTTCCCCTGTGTGCCTCCGTATCTGTTCACCTCTAGTATCAGACATCATTCAGAAGAGATTAGGATTGGGTGCACCCTACTCTATTATGACTTAACTAATAAAAACCTGTTGCCATCAAGTTGATTCCAACTTGTAGAGATCCCATAGGACACAGTAGAACTGCTCCACAGGGTTTCCAAGGAGCACCTGGTGGATTTGTACTGCAGACCTTTTGGTTAGCAGCCTTGCTCTTAACCACTGCACCACTGATAATATCTTCAAAAAAGAAAGACCCTATTTCCTCAAACCAGGTCACATTCACATGTGCAGGGTTTAGGACCCCAACACACATTTTTGAGGAAATGATTCAATCTATAAATAACACTGTAACAATCTACCTCAGAACATAATGGCTTAAAACTCATGATTTTGTGGGTCTGAAATTCGGAAAGGGATTTTCTGGGATGATTCATCTCTGCTCCCCCTGGCTGGGGCTGGAAGATTCGCTTCCAAGATGGCTCCTTCCCTCTGTGTCTGATGACTTGGTACTCCTCCTTGAGTATTCTCCCCACCTGCCCCGCTGCTCTCTCTCCATGTGACATCCCATCCTTCAAGGCCTCTTGATGTAGTTTGGACTTCTACAGTATGGGGTCTTAGGATAGTCACACTTCTTTTATGACTGTTGGGTTCTGAAAGGCTGGAGGCCAAAGCTGCCAGGCCAGTTAAAGAAGACAGCACTACTGGCACGGCGTCCCTTCCACTATATTCCCCGGGACCTAGCAGTCAAGAGAGTCTGGCCATCACGCGGCAGGAGAACCTGGGCCTTGGCACATATTGCTGTGGTCATCCTCGAAAAATACAATCTACCGAGAGTCCCTTGAAAAGAAAAAAATCTTTTTTGAACAGTAAAAATGCCGCAGATTAGGCAGAATAACCTCAAAAGAAACGCCCGATGATCTATTTCAGAAAAAAATCAGCCACTGAAAATCCTATTAAGCACAGTTCTACTCTGACACACATGTGGTTGCCATGAGTTAGAGTTTACTTAATGGCAACTGGTTTTAAGTAAAAAAAAAAAAAAAAAATTAAAAATTTGACCTATTAACATAATTTTTACCATTCACCTTTATATAGCATAATACCACTTTTAAACACAAATGTAAAATACAAATTGTGTAATTTCAACGATTCCTCATGTGAGTTACCTTGTTTTACACAAATAACGCATGGCTTCTACATTTGTTTGCCAACCGTGCCCTCCTCTCTTGAGGTATTTTATTTTCGTAAGTGCGCTACGCTAATTTTTTACAGCAACGTATAAAAAAACTGGCATAGTGGTGGTTATGTAAATACCTTGCTGGAGGGGGGGATGCAGCTGGCAAACAAATGCAGAAGGCATGCATTATTTGCATAAAAATACGGTAACTTTTATGAGGAATCATCGAAATTATACAATTTTTATTTTGTGTCTCATACATGCATATTTATTTCATTCTTATCATAATAAAACTCTCTCAACTGTTTTTATTTTGCTTCCTAATATGTGCACATTCTACCAACACTGTCCACTTCAGCTCACTGATGAGCAAGGAAGCACTAAAGGAAAAGGAACAGCTGATCGCTCTATCTCCTCTCCTCCTTTTCCTTCTATGTCATCATTTTCAGAATAAATGGTTGTCTCAGTTATTTAGTGCTGCTATAACAGAAATACCACAAGTGAATGGCTTTAACAAAATGAAGTTTATTTCCTCACAGTAAAGTAGGGTAAAAGTCCAAATTCGAGGCATCAACTCCAGGGGAAGGATTTCTCTCACTGTCAGCCTTCTCATTAATCTTCCCCCAGACTCGGAGTTTCTCTTTGCAGGGACCTCGGCTCCAAAGAGGACATGCTCTGCTCCCAGCACTGCTTTCTTGATGGTATGAGGTCCCCACTCTCTGCGTGCTTCCCTTTCCTTTTATCTCTTGTAAGATAAAAGGTGGTACAGGCCATACCCCAGGAAACTCCCTTTACATTGAATCAGTGATTTGACCTTAGTAAGGGTGTTACAATCCTACCCCAATCCTCTTTAGTATAAAATTACAATCACAAAATAGAGGACAACCACAGAATACTGGGAATCATGACCCAGCCAAACTGATATACGCGGTTTTGGGGAGACATAATTTAGTCCATGACAGTGGTTGACTCATGCACAGAAGTACCACAGGTAAGAAAGGATGTGATGGGGTTGCTTGGTCATTCATGTTTCTTAGAAGGCCATTACCTTCTTTCCACATTTGAACAAGTTCTGGTTCACACAGAAAGTGTGGTCTTTGGGGCCTGTATTTGCCCCTGGTTACTCAGTTGTAGACGTACACTTTTACCTTGTACTGACTCTGAGTGTCACTGAACTCCCACACATTGCAGGTCCACTGGGATTCTTGTTTTTGAGGCATTGTGAGCACCCTATGAGAATGTGGCAGCAAGGAACTATTGTACATGTTGTGTATATGTAGCACAGAGCACATACCTCCTTTGAACACAGGCATGCTTCAATATCCCATCAGACTTCACTTACAAAACACAAATTCAACTACAAAATTATTAAAAACATTCAAGAGAGGGACGGTGGAGCATTAACCAAGAGCAAGGCCCTTCTGAGTGTGGGACCATGGCTTAGGGGTTGCTGGAGTTCTCTTGTCAGGCTGTCTGTGTACAGCAGCGACCACGCAAGTCCTTTTCCTAAGTAGAAGAAAAATCAATAAAGCAGGAAATGTAAAAGTTAATAACGATTCTGAGGGTACATGAGATAAGAAAACCTAGGCCCAGAATCAACCCAAATTATAGACAGTAACATTGCTTTGCTTCTCAGCTTCTACTTCTCTATTCCTGATATGGTTTTATAAAAATGAATCTTCATTAACAAAGTAAAAAATAAAATTAAAATGATTGATCCTCATTGTCTTCTACCCAAAGTAAGTGTAAAAAGTATGTTGTCCTCTAAACCGTACTGTAACTGAACGAGAAGCACAGCAGGGTTTTGGACTTGTCATGGCAAGTCCTGACATTAAGGCAGTGAGAGAATGAGATAATTGTTTTCTACACATTCAGACAGAAATCTTGTTTCTGTAAATACACCATGAAAAAACAGACAGAGGAAACGACTTTCTCATACCAAGTACGTGAAACATCTCCCAGGACAAGGTGTTGCCAGCCCCAGACACACAGGGACATGTAACCTCTTTCGGAAGAACTGTCAGGCGGCACTCACGGAGGCTCATAGAGACCCTATAGGACACAGCAGAATTGTCCCATAGAGTTTCCAAGGAGCGCCTGGTGGGTTCAAACTGTGATCTTCTGGTTAACGGTCATAGCTCTTAACCACTACACCACCAGGTTTTCTAATGAGTCGGACTTGACTGGACGGCAATGGAGAGCCAGCCTCCACGTGGATCTTCACAAGAAGACACACATAAGGAACAGTTGTACTCTTATCTGTCAAGGAGGAGAGATACCAGCAGCAAGGGCCAGGGTGTCATTAACGGGTCAAAGTACATCTGGGTTGCGGGCTGCAACAAGTACAGGAAGTCTTCTTTGATCATTGGTCCAACGTATACGTAGAGGAAGCCTTAGCTCTGCACGGCATTAGTGCCTCAGTGGTAGAATTCTGACCTTCTCTCCCTCATTGTCGTCTATGTGGGAGACCCAGGTTCCATTCCAGGCCAATGCGCCTCATGTGGGAGGCTCAGGTTCCATTCCCGGCCAACACACCTCATGTGGGAGACCCAGGTTCCGTTCCCGGCCAATGCAACTCATGTGAGGGGCCCAGGTTCCATTCCCGGTCAATGCATCTCATGTGGGAGACCCAGGTTCCATTCCTGGACAATGCACCTCATGTGAGAGGCCCAGGTTCCACTCCCAGCCAATGCACCTCATGTGGGAGACCCAGGTTCCAGTCCCGGCCAATGCACCTCATGTGAGAGGCCCGGGTTCTGTTCTCGGCCAATGCACCTCATGTGAGAGGCCCGGGTTCCGTTCCCGGCCAATGCGCCTCATGTGAGAGGCCCAGGTTCCATTCCTGGACAATGCACTTCATGTGGGAGGCTCAGGTTCCATTCCTGGCCAATGCACCTCATGTGGGAGACCCAGGTTCCGTTCCCGGCCAATGAACCTCATGTGGGAGACCCAGGTTCCGTTCCCGGCCAATGCATCTCATGTGGGAGACCCAGGTTCCGTTCCCGGCCAATGCCCCTCATGTGGGAGACCCAGGTTCCATTCCCGGACAATGCACCTCATGTGAGAGGCCCAGGTTCCACTCCCGGCCAATGCACCTCATGTGGGAGACCCAGGTTCCACTCCCAGCTAATGCACCTCATGTGGGAGACCCAGGTTCCATTCCCGGCCAATGCACCTCATGTGAGAGGCCCGGGTTCCGTTCCCGGCCAATGTATCTCAGGTGGGAGACCCAGGTTCCATTGCCGGCCAATGAACCTCATGTGGGAGACCCAGGTTCCATTCCCGGCCAATGCATCTCATGTGAGAGACCAGGTTCCATTCCCAGCCAATGCACCTCATGTGGGAGACCCAGGTTCCATTCCCGGCCAATGCACCTCATGTGGGAGACCCAGGTTCCATTCCCGGCCAATGCACCTCATGTAGAGGCCTGGGTTCCGTTTCTGGCCAATGCACCTCATGTGAGAGGCCCCGGTTCCATTCCCGGCCAATGCTCCTCATGTGAGAGGCCCAGGATCCAGTCCCAGCCAATGCACCTCATGTGAGAGGCCCGGGTTCCGTTCCCGGCCAATGCACCTCATGTGAGAGGCCCGGGTTCCGTTCCTGGCCAATGCGCCTCATGTGAGAGGCCCAGGTTCCGTTCCTGGCCAATGAGCCTCATGTGAGAGGCCCAGGTTCCATTCCTGGACAATGCACTTCATGTGGGAGGCTCAGGTTCCATTCCTGGCCAATGCACCTCATGTGGGAGACGCAGTTTCCATTCCCGGCCAATGCACCTCATGTGAGAGGCCCAGGTTCCGTTCCCGGCCAATGCACCTCATGTGAGAGGCCCGGGTTCCATTCCCGGCCAATGCATCTCATGTGGGAGACCCAGGTTCCATTCCCGGGCAATGCACCTCATGTGAGAGGCCCAGGTTCCATTCCCGGCCAATGCACGTCATCTGAGAGGCCCTGGTTCCATTCCTGGACAATGCACCTCATGTGAGAGGCCCGGGTTCCATTCCCGGCCAATGCATCTCATGTGGGAGACCCAGGTTCCGTTCCCGGCCAATGCACCTCATGTGGGAGACCCAGGTTCCGTTCCCGGCCAATGCCCCTCATGTGGGAGACCCAGGTTCCGTTCCCGGACAACGCACCTCATGTGAGAGGCCCAGGTTCCACTCCCGGCCAATGCACCTCATGTTGGAGACCCAGGTTCCACTCCCAGCCAACGCACCTCATGTGGGAGACCCAGGTTCCATTCCCGGCCAATGCACCTCATGTGAGAGGCCCGGGTTCCGTTCCCGGCCAATGTATCTCAGGTGGGAGACCCAGGTTCCATTCCCGGCCAATGAACCTCATGTGGGAGACCCAGGTTCCATTCCCGGCCAATGCATCTCATGTGAGAGACCAGGTTCCATTCCCAGCCAATGCACGTCATGTGGGAGACCCAGGTTCCATTCCCGGCCAATGCACCTCATGTGGGAGACCCAGGTTCCATTCCCGGCCAATGCACCTCATGTGAGAGGCCCCGGTTCCATTCCCGGCCAATGCTCCTCATGTGAGAGGCCCAGGATCCAGTCCCAGCCAATGCACCTCATGTGAGAGGCCCGGGTTCCGTTCCCGGCCAATGCACCTCATGTGAGAGGCCCGGGTTCCGTTCCTGGCCAATGCGCCTCATGTGAGAGGCCCAGGTTCCGTTCCTGGCCAATGAGCCTCATGTGAGAGGCCCAGGTTCCATTCCCGGCCAACGCACTTCATGTGGGAGGCTCAGGTTCCATTCCTGGCCAACGCACCTCATGTGGGAGACCCAGGTTCCATTCCCGGCCAATGAACCTCATGTGAGAGACCCAGGTTCCATTCCCGGCCAATGCATCTCATGTGGGAGACCCAGGTTCCATTCCCGGCCAATGCACCTCATGTGGGAGACCCAGGTTCCACTCCCGGACAATGCACCTCCTGTGAGAGGCCCAGGTTCCACTCCCAGCCAATGCACCTCATGTGGGAGACCCAGGTTCCAGTCCCGGCCAATGCACCTCATGTGAGAGGCCCGGGTTCCGTTCCCGGCCAATGTATCTCAGGTGGGAGACCCAGGTTCCGTTCCCGGCCAATGAACCTCATGTGGGAGACCCAGTTTCCATTCCCGGCCAATGCATCTCATGTGAGAGACCAGGTTCCATTCCCAGCCAATGCACGTCATGTGGGAGACCCAGGTTCCATTCCCGGCCAATGCACCTCATGTAGAGGCCAGGGTTCCGTTTCTGGCCAATGCACCTCATGTGAGAGGCCCCGGTTCCATTCCCGGCCAATGCGCCTCATGTGAGAGGCCCGGGTTCCACTCCCGGCCAAGGAGCCTCATGTGAGAGGCCCAGGTTCCGTTCCCGGCCAAGGAGCCTCATGTGAGAGGCCCAGGTTCCGTTCCTGGCCAAGGAGCCTCATGTGAGAGGCCCAGGTTCCGTTCCCGGCCAACGCACTTCATGTGGGAGGCTCAGGTTCCATTCCTGGCCAATGCACCTCATGTGGGAGACCCAGGTTCCATTCCCGGCCAATGCACCTCATGTGGGAGACCCAGGATCCAGTCCCAGCCAATGCACCTCATGTGAGAGGCCCGGGTTCCGTTCCCGGCCAATGAGCCTCATGTGAGAGGCCCAGGTTCCGTTCCCGGCCAATGCACTTCATGTGGGAGGCTCAGGTTCCATTCGTGGCCAATGCACCTCATGTGGGAGACGCAGTTTCCATTCCCGGCCAATGCACCTCATGTGAGAGGCCCAGGTTCCGTTCCCGGCCAAGGAGCCTCATGTGAGAGGCCCAGGTTCCGTTCCTGGCCAACGCACTTCATGTGGGAGGCTCAGGTTCCATTCCTGGCCAACGCACCTCATGTGGGAGACCCAGGTTCTGTTCCCGGCCAATGCACCTCATGTGGGAGACCCAGGATCCAGTCCCAGCCAATGCACCTCATGTGAGAGGCCCGGGTTCCGTTCCCGGCCAATGCACCTCATGTGAGAGGCCCGGGTTCCGTTCCCGGCCAATGCACCTCATGTGAGAGGCCCGGGTTCCGTTCCCGGCCAATGAACCTCATGTGAGAGACCCAGGTTCCATTCCCGGCCAATGCATCTCATGTGGGAGACCCAGGTTCCACTCCCGGCCAATGCACCTCATGTGGGAGACCCAGGTTCCACTCCCGGACAATGCACCTCCTGTGAGAGGCCCAGGTTCCACTCCCAGCCAATGCACCTCATGTGGGAGACCCAGGTTCCAGTCCCGGCCAATGCACCTCATGTGAGAGGCCCGGGTTCCGTTCCTGGCCAATGTATCTCAGGTGGGAGACCCAGGTTCCGTTCCCGGCCAATGAACCTCATGTGGGAGACCCAGTTTCCATTCCCGGCCAATGCATCTCATGTGAGAGACCAGGTTCCATTCCCAGCCAATGCACGTCATGTGGGAGACCCAGGTTCCATTCCCGGCCAATGCACCTCATGTGGGAGACCCAGGTTCCATTCCCGGCCAATGCACCTCATGTAGAGGCCAGGGTTCCATTTCTGGCCAATGCACCTCATGTGAGAGGCCCCGGTTCCATTCCCGGCCAATGCGCCTCATGTGAGAGGCCCAGGTTCCACTCCCGGCCAAGGAACCTCATGTGAGAGGCCCAGGTTCCGTTCCCGGCCAAGGAGCCTCATGTGAGAGGCCCAGGTTCCGTTCCCGGCCAAGGAGCCTCATGTGAGAGGCCCAGGTTCCGTTCCCGGCCAACGCACTTCATGTGGGAGGCTCAGGTTCCGTTCCTGGCCAACGCACCTCATGTGGGAGACCCAGGTTCCATTCCCGGCCAATGCACCTCATGTGGGAGACCCAGGATCCAGTCCCAGCCAATGCACCTCATGTGAGAGGCCCGGGTTCCGTTCCCGGCCAATGAGCCTCATGTGAGAGGCCCAGGTTCCGTTCCCGGCCAATGCACTTCATGTGGGAGGCTCAGGTTCCATTCGTGGCCAATGCACCTCATGTGGGAGACGCAGTTTCCATTCCCGGCCAATGCACCTCATGTGAGAGGCCCAGGTTCCGTTCCCGGCCAAGGAGCCTCATGTGAGAGGCCCAGGTTCCGTTCCTGGCCAACGCACTTCATGTGGGAGGCTCAGATTCCATTCCTGGCCAACGCACCTCATGTGGGAGACCCAGGTTCTGTTCCCGGCCAATGCACCTCATGTGGGAGACCCAGGATCCAGTCCCCGCCAATGCACCTCATGTGAGAGGCCCGGGTTCCGTTCCCGGCCAATGCACCTCATGTGAGAGGCCCGGGTTCCGTTCCCGGCCAATGCACCTCGTGTGAGAGGCCCGGGTTCCGTTCCCGGCCAATGCACCTCGTGTGAGAGGCCCGGGTTCCACTCCCGGCCAATGCACCTCGTGTGGGAGACCCAGGTTCCACTCCCGGCCAATGCGCCTCATGTGGGAGACCCAGGTTCCCTTCCCGGCCAATGCGCCTCATGTGAGAGGCCCAGGTTCCGTTCCCGGCCAATGCGCCTCATGTGAGAGGCCCAGGTTCCGTTCCGGCCAATGCGCCTCATGTGAGAGGCCCAGGTTCCGTTCCTGGCCAATGAGCCTCATGTGAGAGGCCCAGGTTCGATTCCCGGCCAACGCACTTCATGTGGGAGGCTCAGGTTCCATTCCCGGCCAACGCACTTCATGTGGGAGACCCAGGTTCCATTCCCGGCCAATGAACCTCATGTGAGAGGCCCAGGTTCCGTTCCCGGCCAACGCACTTCATGTGGGAGGCTCAGGTTCCATTCCTGGCCAACGCACCTCATGTGGGAGACCCAGGTTCCATTCCCGGCCAATGAACCTCATGTGAGAGACCCAGGTTCCATTCCCGGCCAATGCATCTCATGTGGGAGACCCAGGTTCCATTCCCGGCCAGTTCACCTCATGTGGGAGACCAGGTTCCATTCCCGGACAATGCACTTCATGCACAGCCACCATGTCTCTCAGCGGAGGCTTGTGTGTTGCCATCATGTTGAACAGTTTTCAATCTCGACAATTCCGCTTGGCCTTAAACTTGCACGCCCCGTGCCCTTAGCCTTATTCCCACATGCACTCAGGGCCCCCGCAGCAGCTGCTGAGCACAGATCCTCCACATAAAGCCCTGAGTTTGCCCTGAGGGAAGTTGTACCAAATATAATTTTCTGCACCTCTTTCTCTTGAATGGTGCTTTGTGCTTTGTACTCCCTTATTGATGTAACCCAACGAATGTCTCTATTAGACAACAAGATAAGATTTAAACTTAGGGAGGAATATACGGGTCCAAGTAGATGCATTTGCTGCTGTTAAGGGGCAGCTACAAAGAAAACTGATTTTAGAATCCCAGTGAAAACGAGATGTCTAAGAAATATTAATAACTGCTTTGAGGAAGGGTAAGTGTGCGTTTCCACACTCAAGTCTATGAGACACAGGGACCCACTGAGGACTTCGATGACATTTTATATTGTGCACTTTTATCTTAACTGTACCACACTAAAACAGCAACTACAGGTATAATAAACGAGCATGTTTGGCATTGAGGGACCGAAAGGCTCACTTGTCTCAAAATATTTCTTCTTCTGGATTTCATTGAGGCTGGAATTTCCTGTGTTTGCTGCTGAAGGTTTCAAGTATATTACAAGATGAGGGCCACCTTAGGCCATTATCTGTCATCAGTGTGTAAGCATGAATGTAGTTTTTCCTGAGAGGTGGCAGTGATGGTCAGGTGGTCCAGGGAAAGGCAGTTAAAGCAAGAACTGGGGAGGAGGGAAGGAAAGGCAGGCAGCCTTGAAAAGTTGAAGAAAGACTGGGTACTACAGGGAGGGGCACGGGTAGTCCATCTATTCTATGGACTGGCAAAGGCAAAGCAGCTGGGGAGAAGAAGGTAGCTCAATGGAAAGAGAGGTGGGAAGAAAGGGGGAGAAATCTAGTCCCAAATACACTATTTATTTAAAAACAAAGCAAAACAAAAGCCTAGAGTGGTGCATTGGCAAAGCCCGTGCCCAGAGTGGTGGGGTAAATGCAATGGGACGGCTGGAAGGACACCTGGACTGGTTTAATGAAGGGGTCATCGCCATAGCTGCATCACCTGCATGCAGGTTAAACATCAGATAGCATCATGTCCTGAATGTGAAATGATAAGAAGGTGCAAGGTTGCATTATTTTTCAAAATTTTTTCTATGGCCAATTGCAGACATGATTGGTTTTGGTGCCCAGGGAAGCTGTGTATGTACTCGTGTGTGTGTGTCTGTAAACGTACATGCACATGTAAATGTATTTGCAGGTGGTGGTGTCCCAGATGACATACCATAGCCAACTTGACTCTAGAATACCAAGGCGAAGTGCTCGCCAGCTGATCACCCCTGCAGACTCCAGCTCCAGGGTGGACATGGTGCCTTCCCAACCAGGAGCCTGAGAATATGTTAATGTGCCCTGTGGGGAGAGAAAGGAGTACCACCATTCTGTGTTTCTGAAGGCCACTCGGGAGCGGAGAGGAAGGAAGACAGGCTTTGGAACAAGACCTCCTGGCTTCCAATTCCTGCTCTGTGGCTGTGAGGCTTTGGGAGGGTTGTGTAATCTCCCTGTACCCCAGATATCTTATCTATAAAATGGAGCTAATAATATCACCTTTTCAGAGTAGTGGTGGGCCTCAGATATGACATATCTAACATGCCCGCCATGGAGGTGGGGGCGTGCTCCGTGACTGCAAAGAGAGGAAGGAGACAAAATGAAACCCATCTTTATAATACCTCAACTTAGTTACAGAATCCTTGGGTAGTGCAAGTGGCTAACACGTTCAACTGCTAACTGAAAGGTTGGCAGTTCGAGTCTCCACAGAAGGGCCTCGAAAGAAAAGCCTGGTCATCTATGTGAGAAAAATCAGACATTGAAAACCCTGTGGAGCCCAGTTCTGCTCTGACACACGTGGGATCACAGTGACAACAGTTTGCTCTGCTCCTTTCTCTTTCTTTGTTTTCAGTTTTCAAGCAATTGAAGGGTCAGTAGGGTGTTTGTATTACGAATAATTTCTAAATATTTATTTGTTTAATTTCTGATTATCAAGATGTAAAATGCGTAGGAGCAATCATTCCTCAGCCTTGCTCAACCTTTATTTCCGTTTTCATAAAACCGCGTTTTGTCAGATAAACAGGGGTGGATTAACCAGTAAGTAAGGTACCCAGGGTTTTAGAGTAAGCAAGGTATGCACAGGCTTAAGTGTGCTTACTTAGATGTGGCAAAAAACAAGTGAAATTTTGCACTAGATTAGTAAGCAAGCACAAGTAAGCCTGTGTGCACCTTGATTATTGGGTTATCTATCCCTGCAGACAGGTAATACAGTCTCATTGCAAAGATCCAAGCAATAGAAAAGCAAATAGACTAAAACCCCAGTACTTGAAATGGTTTCTGCTGTATAGCCTTCGCGGCGTTGGGTTTTTTGATTGGTACAGCCTTCAAGATATTTTCCTTTACACTGAAAATCTGTACATGTGCATATACACAGATTATTTTTGTGTATTGGGTCATACCATACATATGTAATGTTTTCTGACTCCTTTTTTTTAGAGGAGTTTGGAGTTTTTTTTTTTTTTTCATATTGGCCTGCAAGCTTTATCTTATTATTTCAAAAAGCTAAATAATATTCTGCAATATGGGTATATCATATTTCATTTCACCATCTATGAAGATTTTAATTGTTTTGATTTTTCAATACTGTAATGCCATGTTCAAGCATTTCATAGGTATCCAAGGCTAGATACCCAGAAGTGGAATTGCAGGATCAAAGTACCGGCCCATTTATAATGTTCGATTTACCCATTTATACTTCCTCAAACAAAATGTATGACAGTCCCTGAAACCATGCCAACAGTGCTTCTTTTCTTTTTTTTTTTTCCCAAGCTTTTATGTTATTTGCAACTTATTTTTACGTATGGTGGGTGGTTAAAATGCCAATTTTTATTTAAAAACAGTTTTGTTATATACATCAGTCTACTTCCAAAAATCAGCTAATGAAAACCCTGTGGATTGCAAAGGTGCAGTCCAAAAAACAAGTCTGTTTCCTAACTTTTAAATTCTATTCCATCTATTTATTTGTCTGTCCCTGTGCAAAAATCCACTCGTTTAGCTATCATAGCTGCGTAATAAGCTTTCATAGCTAGTAAGGAAAATCCCGTTTCACCAAAATTTCTGCTTGGTCATTGTTGTGCTTTCTGTCCCCCTACTCTCTGCCAATATATATTTTAGAACTAGCATGCCAATTTCCATTAAAAAAAACTGGTCAAGAAATAGCCCAGGCATTCACCGACAGATGAATGGATAACCAAATTGTGGTACAGTAGAACGCTACACAGCAATTAACAAAAAAAAAAGATTGAACTACTGATACACGCAATCACGGCTAAATTTCAAAATAATTATGCCGAGTGAAAGAAGTCAGTCCCAAAAGACTGAATGATCCCATTAACACAAACTTCTATAAGAGACAAAGTTACCCTGTGGTGGATAAAAAACCAGGACAGTGATAGCCTTGCCACAGGAGTAGGTATTGATTGGGCAAGTCCCTGAGAAAACTTTACGGGGTGATGCTAATGTTTTATACTTGATGGTGGTATCTCTCTCAAATCTTAGAAAACATTCACTTAGTATTAGTGCATTGAATGGTATCTACATTTTCCTAAAAAAGAACCATAAACAAATAGCTAATTTAGGTTAATGATACTTATATGAAATGTTTAGGGGTTAAGTATACGAATGTCTGAAACTTTCAAATACATTTAAAAAGATGGATTGATGGATAGATGGATTTTGTAATAAAGCAGATATGGTAAAATGCTAATAGAGTCTGGCAGCTCTTCAATGTACAGTTCTTTCAACTTTTCTTTATACTTGAATTTTTTGCAAAACTAAATGTTGAGAAAAAGTCATGTTGAGATTTTGATTGGTCTTCCACTGAATTTACAGATTAAAAAAAAATTAAGTTGGAGGAAAATTGCCGTTTTTAGAATATTGACTTTTCATTAAGATATATGCTATATATGTTAGATAGCATGTATTATATATATGATATATTCGGACATCATTTCAGGTCTTTCAACAGGGATTTTTTTCTTGTAGGTTTTGCACAGTCCTTGTTGGCATACAAGATTCTGTTCCTATCGTGAATGGAATGCTTTCTCCACTACCTTTTCTAATTGGCTATTGCTGTAAAGAGAGAAGCTGGATTTTTATTCGCAGATCTTATATCTGGTGAACTTATTGAACCCTCTTATTCAGTGTGCTGATTTGCCAGGGGATTATCCCGGATTTCCTAAGTAAACAACATTTTGTCTTCAAATAATGACCGTATTTTTCCTATTTTTTCCTTATCATCTCATTCTTTTTCTTATCTAATTGATGCAAAGTGGCTCGCTTACTTTGGGCATGGTGTCAGGAAAAACCAATTGCTAGAAAAGGACATCACTTTTGGTAAAACAGAGCATCCAGGAAAGCAAGGGAAACCCCCAATGAGATGGACAAAACAGGTGACTATGAACTCAGACAAACCAGTGATCACCAAATGGCCCAGGACCCAGCAATCCTTCGATCTGCTATGTGTAGGTCGGAGGCGACCTGACAGTAACTAACAGCAGAACTGTGCTTTAGCGCACAGGCTCCTAAACTGGGCTGCCTGGGTTCAAATCTTAAACTGCATATCACGTTCACAATTGAGCAAACATAGATATGTTATTTAATCTCAGCGTCTCTTATTTTCCTCATCTCTGAAGTGAGAGTAAAAATGGTATCCCCCTCCCCAGGGTTGTTGTGACATTTAAATGAGATGGTTTGTGTAAGACGTAAATGTAAGGTGAAGGTAGAGGGGTCGTATATGGTATTAGAGTTTTCCAGTGCTGCCATAAGAAAAAAAAAATCACAAGTGGATGGCTTTAAAGAACAGAAATTTATTTTCTCACAGCTCTAAAGGCTAGGAGTCCGAATCAGGGTTTCGGCAGGAATAGGCTCCCTCCCTCTATTCATGGGGGCTGGGGAAGGTCCTAGACTCTTTCCGCTTCTGTAGTTCCAGTGTTTTTTGGTGTTCCTTGGCTTCTTTCAGAAGTATCTTCACATAGGCTCTGTCTTTCTCTGTGTGTGTCTGCATCTATCCTGCTCATTGTATAAGCACCACTCAGGGTAGGTTTAGGACACACCCTGGTATGACCTTACTAACATAGCGAAAGGAAACTCTTATTTTTAAACTAGGTTACATTCACAGGTACAGGAGTTGAACTTCAACGTAACTTTTGGGGGGACACAATTCAATCCAGAGCATATGGAAACTCTCTGAACATTTAGCACGTCTCCTGTAAGTCTAAATGATATCAAATAGTTAAAAAAAAAAAAAAAAAAAAACTTCAGCAAGGAGGGAAGAGAAAAAGCAGTCTGTAGTTAGGTCTCCTTTCTCATTTCAAACATTCTCAACTGAAAGGCATTGAGGAAATGAAGTTCCTGTCCTCGTGGAGCTGACATTCTGGTGTGGAAACTGTCAAAAAACAAATGTCATCTGGCCCGGATAGGTGCTGTGGACATAAACTAACCCAGGTAAAGTAGGAAAGAGGGGATAGGGGATGGTCTAAATAGAGGAAACAGAAGACATCTCTGAGGAGGTGACATTTGGACAGAGATGAGGGAGAGCATGCCAGTCACAGGGACATGAGTGAGAAGGCCCTGAGGGGAAGTGTGCTTGGCTTGGTCCAGGAACGCCAAGGAGACTTGAGTGGTGTGTGTAAGGAGGAAAGGACAGGAGGTGGAGAGGTGGCAAGAGCTACGGCACATGGGGCCAGGTAGCCATGGGGAGGACTTCAGCCTTTGAAGTAATCTCCGGAGAGTGTGCACCAGAGAATGACTCCATCTAGTTTGCCTCAAGGAGACTCCCCTTGCCAAGTGAATGGGGTTGGAGCAAGCGGAAGCATAGAGGCTGGTTGCAGTCTACTGCAACAATCCAGGTGAGGCTTGAGAGTGGTCAGCACGAGGTGCTTATTATGGATTGATTTGTGTTCCCGCAAAGAGTTCTGTTGAAGTCCTAAACCCTGCAGTGGTGAATGTGACCTTGTTTGGGGGAATGGGGTTTTCTCTGCAGATGTTATCAGCTAAATTAACTAAGTCATAATGAGTAGGATGGTCCTAATCCTAATCCTTCCTGAGTTGGGTTTCATAAAAGGACAGATACGGAAACTGAGCCACACACAGGTGGAAGACACAATTTAAGCATCTGTCTACAAATCAAGGTGTGCCAAGGAATGTCTGGGGCTATCAGAAGCTGAAAGAGACAATGAATGATCTTCCTCTGGAGTGATCAGAGAGAGAAAGCATAGCCCTGTTAACGCCCTGAATTTGGAATCCTAGCCTCCAGAACTGTGAGAAAATACATTTCTGTTCTTTAAATCCACCCACTTGTGGTATTCCGTCACAGCAGCACTAGGTAAGTAAGACAGTGCTATTGGAGTGGGAAAGGAGGCAGGGAGTCAAGGATGGCTCCAAGGTTCTAGCTTGATCAGTCGGACGCCTTTCAGCATGGGGGAGAAGTAGAGGGTAAGCAGGATGGGGTTCATGTTTGAATATGTTGGTGTTGTCTACGAGACATCTAACTGGAGATGTTGAGCCTGGAATTCAGGGGGGATTGAGCTGGAGATATAGATTTGGAAGTCATCAATGTATAGGTGACATTTACAGCCGCCCAGGGAGAGATGTAGGGAGAAAGCATGGCTGGAGGAGAAAGAGGTCCCAGGACTAAGTGAACCCAGGGCTGGCCAACATCTTGGAGCTAGGGTAAAGCTGAGGGTCGGGCATAGCAGCCTGGGAAGGAGCAGTCAGGGCAGGGATTCAGGTGAGTGAGGGTCTGGAAGCCAAGAGAGAAAGAGTATTAAGGAGAGAGGACTAATTTACCATGTCCGACACCGGATTTGGCATTGTAGATCAATGTTATCTTGACAATAGCAATTTTAATGGAGTGATAGGGATAAGAGACTGGTTGGAGAAGGGTCAAGAAAAAACAGGAAATGGGTAGTGGAGCCAGCGGGACTCATATTTAGAGGTTTTCCCTTTTTCCCGTGAAGTGATGCAGAGGAAAGAGAGGTGTAGATAAAGAATGAGCTTTTCCTTGTAAGATGGTGTAGGCTGATTGAAATGTCCCACAGAAGTGGGGAAATCTGATGGTGCGGGGCAGAGAGGGGAGAGCTGAGGAGGAAGAGGAGGCACAGTGGAGGGGCTCTGTACTCAGCTGGAGACGGTGGCCGTGAGGGGAGCCTGGGCAGTGTGTCCGTGGTAGCTGAACACCTGTTATTACTTTATGCTCATCTTCCTCTTGTGTCTTTTCTGAGGGTACCAACTAGGCTAATTTTAACCTATTTTACTTTTTATTGTGTTAATTTTATTTTCTTTGGTATTGGATCATTCCTTTGTTGTATTGGCATTTCTTTTTCTAAATGTTCATTTTTCACAGACATATGGAGATGTCATCAACTTTCAACACACCTTTGGTTTTGGAAGCCCTGCTCTCCTACCAATGAGAGTTCTGGTCTTAGAAGCAGCTTCTGGTGTTTGCAAGAATGGTATTTGCTTGGATAAGGTGGACTGGTGGAGTCCCTGGGTGGTGCAAATGATGAACGTGCTCAGCTGCTAACTGAAAGCTTGGAGGTTCCAGTCCACCCAGAAGAGCCTCAGAAGAAAGGCCTGGCAATCTGCTTCTGAAAAATCAGTCAATGAAACCCCATGGAGCACAGTTCTACTGTGACGCACAGAGGTCACCATGAGTTGGAGTCTGCCTGGTGGCGATCAGTTTTGTTTTTTGGTTTAAGGTGAACGGGTAGCTTATCTTCTAGGGGTAGCTTATCTTCTGGGGGTGGGTCTTTCTGCTGCTTCTAAGGACTGACTCTGGTCACCCCTAAGGTCTGGGGTGGGAATCTCCAGCTCACTGCTCAGGACAGCAGTGGAGATGAACAATCCCTGGACCAGCTGCTCTGGCTACAACGCCTTATTTATCACTCCTTGTACTATCCTGGACTTCCACCCAGATGGTTGGACTGCTGTTATCTCCACTCTGTTCCTCCCACCTATGTGGTTTGTTTTTTCTTTCTCTTTCCCAGAAATTCCCTATTATTTCTTCCTTCTTGATGGCTGCCTCTTATGAATTTTGTTTTTTTGGCTATGTGAATCTTTCTCATTATCGCAGGGATTTGAGGCAGTGAGGAGGCAGTGTGTGAGCCAGTTTGCCGTTGTCAACATTCCTCTTCTAGTGTCAGCTCTCTATCTCCAGACCAGTCTTCCACCATCGCCCAAACCCACAAGCGCCCCAGGCAAACTTGTCATCTTCTTCGCCAATCGCATCTCCTTGTGGACGTTTCTGTTTCAGGAACTGTCGCTACCGTTTTCTGTGCTCCCTTCCCTTTGTTTTGTAATAGATATTCTATTACCTATTTTACTTTTTGTTCTGTTATGCTTATAGACCTATTTTAATATTTTAATACATACATATATAAAAAGATATGCAAATCATAAAAATCTTTTCCAACAGTGAAGAAAAGTTGGACGACATTGGCATTTTGTCATTTTTGGTGATAACTCCACTTGTGAACGGTTCTCTGGATCATCCGGTTTAATCCTGGGAATGCAGACAGCATTTCTAGTTGGAGAATTAGTGAGAGTTTCCTGTACGGTCCTTTTCGGTTTTTTTCTTCATATATTTTGTGGTAACATCTCACTCCTTCCTGAATCTGCCCATAGACTTTAGCAAAGCAATCAGCATTTGGGCCCATGTTTTAAGCAACTGAAGCCCCTGATTTTGTTAGAAAAACTTCGGCTAATCTTTTGCTGTAAAATGTTTTGACAATTTTCCTCCCTCTTCCATCTTGTCCAGCTCATCCTTGAATTTTTCAGCAGCTTCAACTTTTCAAGCTTTTCAACTGCTTCTCCAGTTACATGCACATTTCGTAAGTCAAATCTGCATTTGAGGTGATGAAACCAGCCCTTGCTGGCATTAATGTACTCATGGTAGTCTTCTCTTTGCTGTTCCTTCAGGTTTTCAAAAAGGCTGAGTGCTTTCACTTGAATCATCAGTAAACTCATAGGAACCCTCTTCTGAGTTTTGTCTTCCTTTCAAGTCATCAACAGCTTCTCCACCTGGTGGATTGGCCCTTGCCTCTTCTTTGCTAAGACTGTCAATTTTATGCCACCGCTTTTTTAAACTGCCTCCGAAATCCTATTCTTATCCCTAATGATTGTCAAAAGGGTCGAATGAGACAGTCCTGCCTCAAGTGCTCTTTCTCCGACTTCCTTCCCTTTATCATCGGCCTTCATGATCTTCATCTTTATATCCATGTCTAGAGACTCCCTCGCCTTCTTTTTGATTAGAACTTTCAGTGGCATGACTTCTTTTGCTAGACATATTGTCGGGGGTTTAAACAGTGCAGGTGTTACAGTGTGAGAAACTTGAACAACTCGGCTTCTAACTACCAACCGATGGTTTTTATGGTACAGAAAGCTGAGTAAGATCACGCTATAGGCCTGGTCTACGATGAAGTTCACGTTGGTGTTGTAACAGTGCAGCTGGAGTCGTAACGGCCGTCGGACGTCTGCACAGTTCAACTTTCTATCCCTTCCGACTCCCTTTCTGTCCCTTACGACTCCCGACACAGACAGTGACTTCACTGTAGAACATGTCTAGCCTGCTACATGGCAGTGTTTGGAACAGTAAATCATAGCATTGAACATTTTCGAGTGACCACCTGAGAATGATAACATCGGCAAATTATGGATGCAACATTGTATGTAGTACATATGACTAACGATAAGATGTAAAAAAAAAAAAAAAAAAAGACTGTCATAAGTGCAGCTTGTTGTAAGTCAAATACATTGTAAGTTGGGGACTACCTATTTAGTGCTGGAAAATGAGCCCCCTAGGTTGAAGGCACTCAAAATACACAATGGGTGCAACAGTGGACTTGAGCATACCAACAATCAGGAATATGATGCAAGGCTGGGTAATGTTGCGTTCTGTTATACGTGGGGTCGCCATGAGTGGGAGTGGCTCAATGGCAATAAGCAACAACAACTCTCCCCTGTTCTAACACCTTTAGTGGCTCCCCACTGCCCATTGATCACATCCCACACCTTGGTCTAGCAAATATAAAAAGAAGACCCATCAAAAGAGACATATGAAGCTCCTTAGGTAAAACAAAGTTGGGAAAAACTGGAAGAAAAAATTATTTTTCCAACATATTTTCCCCCAAGGAAATTAGTGAAAATCTCTTTTACCAGCACTGAGAATTTAAAAAAGGAATTGTTCTTTCAGGCCATATGGGCCTCATCTGAGAATGGGTATGGGGCACGAATTGCCTTGAAATCTAAAATTAATCCTTAAGAGAAAGGTAAAAAATCACTGTTACTGGTGTGGGAAAGCTCGTTGGGGCCCAGGGAAGTTTATATTTTTATCTCATTGCTGTGGGGAAACGGGTGGTGAGCGTGACAGTTAAGATGCAGAGCAGGTCCCCATGTCTTGGCTCATGGGTGGAACATTGGGACCCAAGCCCTCTATAATTAGGAATCCCAGATGCTGAGGCCCATGGCCTGTCCACCGCAGCCAGAGCTCCCACTCACCTCCCTCAGAGGGTATTTTAGGCTGGGGTTTGGGATTTTATTTTTGCGTCAGATGCACCTAGGATGGAAACACCAAGGTTGATTGATGGCCCACCACACCACTCTCTTACCCCTAGCCTGAGATGCAGGGCCAGGCTGTGGCTTCAGTCAACGGCAGCAGGACGCCAGCTGAGATGTCTGTGGAATCCCACAGATGGTGCCTTATTTCCGGCAGATGTCCTCGATACCAGTCAGGAGAGCCCACCACAAAAAGGGTTGCGCAAAAAGAAAAAATGTCTGCACAGCCTGACCTGCCAGCAGTAGGATCATGGCCCAGACTGGGGAGGGAGATCCAGGCAGATTTCAGTCCACAGCCCAGTAAGCGTCCTTTCATCTAGGGCAATGACCTTGGTCTACCAGTTGAGTCTCTTTTTCACAGTGCTTGGGGTCTCTGCACAGTCTGGCCACTGGAGCCCACGGGAACGAGCTGCAGCAGGAATCTCCCTTCTCCTTTCCGTTGCCATGTTGACATTGAATGTAGGGTCGTGGAGACCCCATCAGACACTAAAAACAAAACAAAACAAAAACAAACTTGTTGCCATTGAGTTGCTTGATACTCATATGACCCTGTAGGACAGGGTAGAACTGCCCCAGAAGGTTTCCAAGGAACAGCCAGTGGATTTGAACTGCCAACATATTGGTTAGCAGCTGTAGTTCTTAACCACTGCACCACCAGGGCTCCCCGTCAGGTATTGTAGCAAACAAAAACAGCAACAGCTGCCTGCTGTGTGTCCGGTATTCTGCCTTCGTCCACCATAACTGTCGAGCAGGGACAAGGGCCCGGGCAAAGCTCTGGGGGCGGAAGCGTGGCCACGGGGACCAGACAGAAATCTGCTTTCAGGGAGTGCACATTTGGGCCTGGATGGATGGAACCTGCTCAGTTCACAGATAAGTAAGTTTACTGTGGAGTCTCTGGGTGGTGCAAACAGTTAACACACTCAGCTGCTAGCTGAAAGGTTGGAGGTTGAAGTCCATCCAGACACACCTCAGAAGAAAGGCCTGGCAGTCTATTGCCAAAATATCAGTCATTGAAAACTCTATGGAGTATGGCTCTACTCTGGCACACATAGGGGTGCCATGAGTTGGCGTCGACTGGACAGCATCTGGTTTACCATACAGCGTGTTAGACACTGTCAGGTGCCCCAGAGGAAGCACAAAGGAGAGTGACAGTGAAAGGCAGCTGGCAGCTGAAGTGGGAGCAGAGCTGCAGGTTTACTCTGTTGCTCAGAGAAGGCTGATGAGATGACATTTGTGCAGAATAAAGGGAGGTGGAGCAGCCAGGTAGACATCTGGGGGTTCCAGACCCCTTTCCATCATCTAACACCAGCCTCCCTGTAGCAGAGGCTGAGTTCTTGCAGATGGGGAAGCTGAGGCTGGGGGTCTCAAGCCCTAAGCTTGGAGACTGGAAGCTGAGATTTGCACCCAGGTTTCCCTGGCCCCAAAGCCCTTTCTCAATGATAATTGCACTGAAAAAGAAGAAAGTCAGAAAGACTTCAAAATTTACAGATTAATTTATGTGTGTGTGTATATATATATATATATATATATATATTATTGTATAAAAAGTTACCCAGAGATATAGGAAGCTGGGCACACAAATTCGGTATGCCCCCCTTCCCCCTCAATCCCCTCCTTGCTCCTTTCCTCTCCTCTCAGGCCAGGGCCAGTGGTAAGGCCTCAGTTTTGCCATTTGGGAGCTCTCGTGAGTTCTTTCCTACCTCCCCTGTGCCCCCTGTTCCTTGCCCTCCACTGTCTTGTCCAACTTTGCCTTCTGTTTTCCCTGTCCTTGTCTCATCTCTCTTCTCCCCATTTGGCTGAGCTGCTTCATGAACAGCCAAAACTTTCTCCCTTTGAGACACAGCTTATTAGCAATTTTCTATCTAAACCTACTCAGTAGTTATATCTCTGAAATGGGCAGCTCTTATTCTGCCTAGAGAACCAACAGGGCCTAGATGGCTCAGGACCAATCGAGGGAGGAGTAATTGGCTCTGTCTTGTGTACTGAGGTGGTAAGGACGCCCCGTGTGGAGGGTTGAAAACAATGGGATTGCCAAGCCAAGGTCTTGGAGAACCACAATAATAAGACCAGGTTCAGATTAAGAGGTTAGGCAATAGACAGACAGACAGAAGGGCCCATCTTTTTCACCTCCATCTGGGGGAAGGCAGAATGTTTGGTGAGGAGAATGTTGAGAGTTCTCTGCTCACCAGCTGTGTGACCTTGGTTAGGTCACTGAACCTCTCTGTTCTTCAGGGCCCTGATGGAAATAAAACTTGCTCTAGGTTTACTTTGCCTCCCTGGTAGGGTTAAGGATAGAATGAAGTGTGAAAATCCGTTGAAAAATAAATCATGTCTTCTGAGTTCCATCGTGACTGGTACATTCTTGAGTTTCAAGGAACAAAAACATGTTTGATGTCTAATTGTGCTGTGTACACTAAACCCCCCAAAACCAAAGCCATTGCTGAAGCCATTGCTGCCGAGTTGATTTCAACTCATAGCGAGCCTATAGGACCAAGAAGAACTGCCCCGTAGGGATCCCAAGGAGTGGCTAGTGGATTTGAACTGCTGACCTTTTGGTTAGCAGCCAAGCTCTTAACCACTGTGCCATCGAGGCTCCTGTCCTATAATAGCTTGATTAATTCATTTTTTGAACCGTGCATTAGTTTGGCAGTGTGAAAACTATGGATTCCTTCTCAGAATAAGACTTTTCAGTGTGTACAAGATACGTAGGATGTCAAAGGAAACCAATCCTGTGTATGTATCCAAAACAGCTGCAATGTGTCCTAAGATACCTGTGATTTCTGTGGTGACAAGATCACGAAGAGGGCTAGTCTTACTGTGGTCTGTCACCTATGTTCATAACTGAAGTCAATCCTAAATTTCAGCTAGAGGTCAGTGAAAATGAGGTTTTATTTGTCTGCATCCATGTTCATACACCCGCTTCCCCACATTCTATCCACAGACGCTTTGGGAATCCATGGACCTTGGGCTAAGAATGCAAGACAGAGAAGCCTCATCTCTCCATAAATATAGGTGAGAAAAAGCCCAGTAGGTTATTTTATTTGGCTATCTACATTAGCTATTTCAAATCTTATTGACTAAAATGTAATAAAAGTTCCATATTTTTACCAAGGTATTTCTGGTTTTATTTTATTTTAGTATATGTGCATTTTTTTCTTTATTGTATTTTGATGAAGGTTTACAGAACAAACTAGCTTCTCATTAAACATACATTAAGTATGTAAGATAATAGAAGATAAGTTTTTTTTAGTTTTGTATATATTTTTTATTGTACTTTAGATGAAAGCTTACAGAACAAACTAGCTTCTCATTACACAGTTAGTACGCATATTGTTTTATAACGTTGGTTAACAGCACCACGACATGTCAACACTGTCCCTTCACCGCCTTGGGTTTCCCATTACCATCTTTTCTGTCCTCTCCTGCCTTCCTGTCCTTGCCCCTGGGCTGGTGTGCCCCTTTAGCCTCATTTTATTTTATGGGCCTGTCCAGTCTTTGGCTGAAGGGAGAACCTTGGGAGTGACTTCATTTCTAAGCTAAAAGGTGTCCGGGGGTGATACTTCAGTCTCTGTCAGGCCAGTAAGTCTGGCTTTCTTTTGTGAATTAGAATTTTGTTCTACATTTTACTCCAGCTCTCTCTGGGACCCTCTATTGTGATCCCTGTCAGAGTAGTCAGTGGTGGTAGCCGGGTACCATCTAGTTGTCCTGGACTCAGTCTGGTGGAGGCTGTGGTAGTTGTGGTCCATTAGTCCTTCGGACTAATCTTTTCCTTGTATCTTTAGTTTCTGGTTTTATTTTTTAATAATCGGCTTTTTTGTCCTGCAAAGGAAATTTTTTTTTTTTTTTAAAGGGGCTGAGTATAGGCTTGCTACTGAAAATGGAATGAGAACGTGTGCTGCTACTTTCATATTAGGTAGGAGTGTTTTATCCAATAGGCAAGGTAAGCTCGGTGGTTACACTGCTTACCAGATCATCTGTAATGAACAATTTCATATGTGTTTGGAGCCCATGTGAAATTGTTCACTAAAGTTTAGTAAGTAAACACAAATAGGCCCGTGCTTACATTGCTTACTGGGTACTCCGCCCCTGTCAGGCATTGTAAATTTGAAAAGAGGCTTTGATTCTGTAGGAACGTGCTGCGGGGTTGGGAGAGAGACATGTGCCAGCCATACCTAGAAGCACAATCTTTGATGTGATGAAAAAAATGTGAACTTGTTCACTACAGGTGATCTGGTAAGCAAGGTAAGCCCCATGCTTGCCTTACCTATCGGATAATCCACCCCTTATACTAGGACTGACTTCCCAATGGGGATTTTTCAATTTCCATCTTGAGGTATAAAATCATAGTGCTGGGAGATGAGTCCTCTAGGTCGGAAGCCATTCGAAATACATGGTGGCCTCAACAATGGACTCGAGCATACCAACAATCACGAGGACAGCACAGGCCAGGGAACATTTTGTTCTATTGCATATGGGTCACCATGAGTTGGAGCTGACTCGAGGGCAACTCACAACAACAAGGAGGTGAGCGAGGAGAGTCAAGTGTTTACCCCAAGCGTGCTTCACCTCTTCTGCACAGACTCTGGTCTTCCCAGAATGCCTGAGGATCAGACCTGGGAACTACATCCTCGTGTGAAGAGTAAGAGGATCGGTCCCCATACTTGGTGGCAAATTCCAGACACAAAGCTTCTTTGGGAGAAGGACTTTTCTCACTCTCAGGATAAAAGAATATCAAACCTGCTGAGTTGCACAATTCCTGTGTTGATGTGACAGTAAAGATAGATTTCGAATAAGTGATGACAAAACTACCAACAGTGTAGTTGGTGATATGGCTGGAAAAACAAGTTATGTAGGATACACAGGGAAGAATTATTATTAAACAACATTTGTGAAATAAATATAGGAATCTGAAATACATTAATGCCTCTCGTTTTGATTCAAAAGTCTCAAATGAAATGCAACTTGTTTAATTCTCTCTCCATTCAGCAATAATATAAACTTTACAGAGAAGGGATATAGTGAATTGATGGGGGCTTTTCTAAATTTTTTTTTTCTTTTTCTATACTCTATAAGAATATTTCATCCCTAAAGCTCCTTCCATAATCGAGATGTCTCTTGTATACACAAAATAAGTTGACAGTGTTGAGAGTTGCAATTTATGTCAATCAGGGCTGAGAAATAGGTGTTGGAAGACTCCAGAAATGCTGTAAGTTTGAGCCCAGGCTCGCGGTTGGGGTGGGTTGTGCTCTACACACCTGGTCCACACCACACCTGGCTGGAGAATCTGCTGGCATCCACAGTCAGAGGATAGAAACGTGTTCCTCTTACCTTTTTAAATGGCAAAAACAGGGCTCTTCCATGCTGAAAAGACTGGGCATTTCCATCTTTCATGATGAAGTCTCCACTGTTAAAGTGGGAGAGTAGATTTCTAGCTCAAAATTATTCAGAAAATTACCACAGGCTTCTCAGTTTTGGTGAAAATCAACGGTGGCAGAGGTGAGGAACAAAACTGGTAGACGTGCTGGTAGGGATGCTGAGGGTGCGGTGATAGAGGCGGTGAGGGGTGGCAGGTTGGCAATAGGGATGATGAAGGGCGTCTGTTGATGATAGTGCAGGCGGGGTAATGGTGGAGGTGAGGGGTAGTATACTGGGGATAGCGAAGGTGGGGTGATGGTGGAGGTGAGGGGTGGTATAGTGGGATGGCGAAGGTGGGGTGATGGAGGTGAAGGGTGGTGAGTTGGGGATGGTGGGATGGTGAAGGTGGGGCAATGATAGAGGTGAGGGGTGGTAGGTTAGGGATGGTGCAGTGGGGACAACAGAGAGATGAGGTAGTGAAGGGAGTGGGGGCCAGTTGAGGTGAGGTGATGGGTGGAGGAGGTGGAGGTGCAGTTGGGAAGAGTGACGAGTGTGGTTGGATGGATGTGAGGCTATGGGATGGAGTGATGGGATGGCATGTCATCTGCACCTGTGAAGAAAGAAGAGAGACTCTGGTATTGTGCTAAAGCTTAAACGATGATAAATATTGGCACCTACCTGAATTTTTTTTTTTTCCCCACATTAAAATAAAACCAGGTCAACTCAATTAGAAAATCCATGTCTCTTCCTTAAAGGATCGCTCTCTCTCATGGACAGCCCTGGAGCCAGATTCTTGCACAGATTCCAGGTGGCCAGTGGGTCTTGGTTCTGGGTTCTCCTTAGACTCACCTGGAAAGAAGCAAAATTACCAAAACATAGGCCCACCCTCACCCCTGGAAGCACGGAGTTGACAGGTCTGGGGTGGACCGAGCCATCAATATCTTTAGAAGCTCCCAAGGGATCTAGTGAGCGCTGCTGTGCAGGGTAGTCGTCTAGACCCAGTGCCGGGAACCTTGCAGTCCTCTGGGGCTGGCTGGGGAGTCCTGCTGGCTAAGAATGGTCCAGAACAACAAGCAGCAGCCTCCACTACCGTCTTTCCTTTTCCTAAACATTTATATGAGCCTGAAAAATACTTAGAAAAATAGAGGAAATAGGAAAAATGACATCCATCTTTACACCACCCCGCTTTAGTTACAAATCTTTGGGTGGTACAAAAGGCTGACATACTCGGCTGCAAACTGGAAGGCTGGAAGTTTGAATCTGCCCACAGGCACCTCAGAAGAATGGCCTGGCAATCTAAGTCTGAAAAATCAGCCGTTGAAAACCCTATGGAGCACAGTCCTACTCTGACACACGTGAGGTCGCCAGGAGTTGGATCCAACTTAGCGGCAACTGGTGGCAATTTAGTGACAGCTCCTGATTTGGTCTGTTTTACCCCAGTCTTTCTTGTTCTGGATAGGTTTGTTCAATTTCATACTCTTTATAAGCACGACGTATATAAATTTTATATCTTGCGTGTTTCACTTACTGTCTTATAAACCTATTTTTATTGTCTTGCACTGTCTTCATTATCACCATTTTCAATGGCTTCATGTTCCTCTGTGGAGTGGATGCATAATATTTGGTTCATTTACCCAGTCCCTTACTATTAACAATATTTTGTTGTTTTTGATTTTTCACTGTTTGAAGGAAAACTTTAGAATGAACGTTTTTGTGCAAAAAGCTTTTCTGATTTTAGAATTACTTCATTCAGATATACAAGTTGGCTGTGCAACGCACAGCTCCAGGGCTGACGTTTACAGCAATTATGACTTACAGGGGGTGTCCTGAGGATGTTGTTGTTCGTTGCTGCTGAGTTGCCTCTGACTCATGGAAACCCCATACAAAACAGAACAAAAGTTGCCTAGCCCTGTGCCATCTTCACAATCTTTCATATGCCCGAGTCCGTTTTGGGCCCGTTGTGGCATCTCCCTACCTAGGGGGCTTACCTTCCCACACTACATCAGACAACCTTCTGTTGAGCTCCATGGGGTTTTCATTCGCTAGTTTTTGGAAGTAAATCACCACACCTTTCTGCCTAGTCTGCTTTCGTCTGGAAGTTCTGCTGAAATCTGTCCACTGTGGGTGACCCTGCAGGTATTTGGAATATCGTGGCAGAGCTTCCATCTTTACAGCAACATGCAAACCACCACAGTACGACAAACTGACAAACACACCCCATAAAAATGTTCTAAAGACTCATTAGATGTGGTATCCTTGAGAAGATGCTATGTCAGTATCATGTATTACTAATTTACCGTGTGGTAAAAATTGCGAAAAAGAGCCCCGGGTTAGGTATGTGAATCCTCTTAGCATTTCTGTGGTAGTCATGTGGGACGTTATTCTGCCTTTCCATTTCTTGCTGCTCTAAGTTCCCTTTTGCTTACAGGACTTTTGAGTTCTAGTTACCCCGAAGCTCGGACAGGTGGCCAATGATGTATCCTGCAAAGAAGGCCCTCCGTCACCTAGAAGTGAGACATCAAACACAGGGCGATGCCCTTTCCCATGGGAGGCGGGTGGGCTTGGAGCAGCGTTAGGCTCTGGGCCTCGCTGTGTCCCCTTTGAACTCTGCAGACACTGCCTGCTGTGCTGCCTCCTGCCCTCCCCTCCCTTTCTGCTCACCGGCTACAGTTTCCTTCATTCTGGGACAAACCCAGTGGGTTCTGAGTTTCTTAACTGATCGTGGAAACAGAAGCGCTCAGGAGCTCTAAAGGGGTCAGTTTGCCATTTTTTTCTGGTGCGACAGTTTCACAGTTGCCCTGGGGGGAAAACAAGTGTGTGTGCCTGCATTCTTGGTGATGCCACTTCTGCTTTTTTTAAAAAAAAAAAACTACAAAAGAACTTGATTTTCAATTCCTAGTAAAAGCCTGTTGCTGTGAGTCAGAATCGACTTGACGGCAAAGGGTTTGGTACTGTTTAGAAGACTTTCAGCCTGAGTGAAGGCTGTGGCCAGTCCTCAGCTCTACTTGAGCCTCTAGGACAACATGCTCCCCAACCACAGACTGGTATGAACAGTGGTCACCAACCTCACCTGGACAGTGGAGCCACCTGGGGAAATTAAAAAATACCCAGGCCTGGGAGCCATTCCTGCTATCTGTGCTGATGGGGTGGGTCTGGGGCGCAGCCCTCAGGTCTGAGAACCACTGAGCAAATAGCACATCATTTCTGCCACGCCACCTCACAGAACGAGGAATTTGATTCTGCATACTTATAAGGCTTCTCTTCTCTTTATCATAACAAACCTCAACACCTTCTGCTTTCTGAAGGCTTCAAATTCTGAGCCTGCCTACAAAAACCTGGGTAAGGGGGGAAAAACCCACAAACATTTAATTACTTGAAAAACCAACGGTTACTAAACACTTAACGAAGTTTAATCCCTTACAAAAGCCTAGCTAACTAGCCTGGCTAAATGCAAGTAGCTGCATTTTCAAATTTAGTTTGATCTATTAAGATATAGCGCATACATTTCCTAGCTGGGGGGACAGTTGTCAGGTAATTGCTTCTTTAGCCTATAATCTCAGCCACATGTTTACTCTCAAGATGAGGAAACTGACAGAAGACACCGAAAGGACAGAGCCAGGGCCACAGGCAGGCCTTCCAGCAGGCCAGCCCAATGTCACCATCTTGTCAGACTTCAAGGCAAGCTACAAGTGTCTCCCACCTTTGTGGTTTTGGAAAAGAAGAATTAGAGGAAGAGCTCAATTGCCAGCTCCTTCCGAAAGCTCTTGCTTTCTCATTCAAAAAAAGCATACTCTCCAAGATGAATTGCTTTTAAAAGCTAGAAATCATGTCGCTAAGACATTGCTGAATTCACCAGTGGACTTTCAATGCGTCATAGAGGCCATTTAAGTAAACAGCGTTGATCAGATTCCTGTTTAAGTTGGAAGAAATGAGAAAGAGAAGAAGAAAGGGAAGTTTGTCATTACTGTATACATTTTTTTAATTGCCTGTGGTTGACTGTGCCTATGATTAAGGTAGCCGAGGTCAGAGAAGCGCCGGTCCTGCCTGTGTGATTCCCCGGTGTCTGGTTTTGGATGGGTGTGTGCACAATGCGGTAGGTGGTGACGGCAGATGGGGGGCCGACCTCACTCTGCAGCAAGCACGAGGCTGTGTCTCTTCTGTGCAGTCGCCGCAGTACTGGAATAAGCCCGAAGGGTAAACTAGCACCTGAGCACCAGGCTGGTACAAGCGGTTAACATGCTAGGCTGCTAACCGAAATGATGGAGGTTCAAGTCCACCCAGAGGCACCTTGGAAGAAAGGCATGACAATCTACTTTTGAAAAATCAGCCATTGAAAACTCTATGGGGCACAATTTTTGACGGTCACCATGAGTCAAAGTTGTCTCGACGGCAACTGATTTAACCTCTAATTTTTATGTATCTGTTCTAAGGGGACATCTTTTTCTTCTTCACAATTTTGTGCAACCGTCCCCGCTATTTATTTCCAAAATTTTTTCATCACTCCAAACAGAAACTCATTACCCCTGAAGCCATAACTTCCCATCCCTCCCTCCTTCTAGCCCCTGGTAACCACTAATCTACTTTGGTGTCTATGCATTTGTGTATTCTAGACATTACATGTAAGTGGGATCATAGAATATTTGTCCCCTCATGTCTGATTATTTCCCTCGGAATAATGTTTTCAGCGTCCATTCATATTGTAGCCTGCATCTGAACTTCATTTCTTTTTATGGATGAATAATATTCTATTGTATGGAGGTACCACTTTAAAAAAAATTTTTTTATTGTACATTAGATGAAAGTTTATAGGACAAATTCATTTCTTATTAAAAAATTATACACGAGTAGTTTTGTGACATTGGTTACAATCCCCACAATGTGTCAGCACTCTCCCCCTTTCTCTTTATACCCTGAGTTCCCTGAGTCCATTCATCCAGTTTTCCTGTCCCTTCCTGCCTTCTCATCTTTGCTTTTGGGCAGGTGTTGCCCATTTGGTCTTGTACAATTAATTGAGCTAAGAAGTACATTCCTCATGTGTGTTATTCTTTATTTTATAGGCCTGTCTAATCTTTGGCTGAAAGGTGGACTTCAGGAGTGGCATCAGTTCTGAGTTAGCAGGTTGTCAGGGGGCCATAGTCTCAGGGGTTCCTCCCGTCTCTGCCAGGCTGTTAAGTCTGGTCCTTCTATTTTGTGAATTTGAATTTTGCTCTACATTTTTCTCTCACTGTGCCCAGTATCCTCTAATGTGATCCCTATCAAGAGGTTGGTGGTGGTAGCCGGGCACCATCTAGTTCTCCTGGGACCAGGCTAGTGGAGACTGTGGATCATGTGGTCCATTAGTCCTTTGCACAAATATTTTCCTTGTGTCTTTGTTTTTCTTCATTTTCCTTTGCTCCAAATGTGATGGGGCCAAAAGATGTATCTTAGATGGCCACTCGTAAGCTTTTAAGACCCCAGATGTTACTTACCAAAGTAGGATGTAGAACACTTTCTTTATGAACTATGTTATGCCAGTTGGCCTAGATGTCCCCCAAGACCATGGTCCCCAGCCCTCAGCCCCAGAAACTCGTTCCCTCAAGGTGTTTGGATGTGTCCAGAAAGCTTCTCTGACTTTGCCTTGGTCATGTCGTGCTGACTTCCCCTATACTGAGTGTTGTCTTTCCCTTCACCAAAGTTAACACTTGCCTACTATCTAGTTAGTGATTTCCCATTCCCATCCCTCCCCTCCCTAGTAACCATTAAAGATTGTTTTTTTCCATGGGTAAATCTTTTCTTGAGTTTTTATAACAGTAGTCTCTTACAATATTTATCCTTTTGTGATTGACTTATTTCGCTCAGCATAACGTCCGCCAGATTTATTCATGTTGTGAGATGTTTCATGGATTCATCATTGTTCTTTATTATGTGTTTATACCATAGTTTGTTTATCCGTTCATCTGTTGATGGGCACTTAGGTTGTTCCCATCTTTTTGCTATTGTGAATAATGCTGCAGTGAACGTGGGTGTGCATATATCTATTTCTGTGACGGCTATTATTTCTCTAGGAGTGGTATTTCTATGTCTAACTTTTTAAGGAGACGCCATATCGTTTTCCATAGTGGTTGTACCAGTTTGCATTTCCACCAGCAGTGTATAAGAGTTCCAATCTCCCTGCAACCTCTCCAACATTTGTTATTTTCTGTTTTCTTTAATTAATGTCAGTAATGTGAGATAGTATCTCATTATAGTTTTGATTTTCATTTCTCTAATGGCTAATGATCACAAATGTTTCCTCATGTGTCTGTTAGCTCCTTGAGTGTCTTCTTTGGTGAAGTGTCTGTTCATATCCTTTGCCCATGTTTTAACTGGATTATTTGTGTTTTTGTTGTTGAGAACATTTTTTTAAAAATCCATTCATCTATTTATGGACATTTGGGTTGTTTTTACCTTTCAGCTATTGTGAATAGTGCTGCAATAAACATTAGTCCACAAATATCTGTTTAAGTCCCAGCTTTTGAGGAGTGGAATTGTTGGGTCACATGGTAGTTCCACGTTTAACTTTTTGAGGAGCTGCCTAACTGTTTTCCACAGCAGCTACACCCTTTTACATCCTGGGGTAAATCATTTAAAAACCAAGATTGCAATATTCTTGCAGATAATTTGCCGTTTTCCATACCCATCCTCCATGAGTAATTGTCCCAGGATGGAGTCCAGTGGCTTGGTCTCTGCTGCTCAACCACTCTGTGGGATGTTGGGCAGATTACCTCACCTGTGTCTCAGCTTCCTCATCTGCAAGTACTAGGCAATGGTACCTGCCTCCTACAGTAAAGAGAATTAGAACAATGAATACATGGGCAAGAGTCTTAGGAGACTGAGTCCTGCGGAGGCAGTGCTCAATCAGTGTCAGCTAACCCTGTGCAAAGGGGAGTAATAATGACATTCCCAGCTGGTAGAAGGGCTGTGGGGTTACCTGTTGTACCTGGAAGACCCCTTGTCCTCTGCCCTCAGGCTTATTATCTCCCTGGCTGGGGGGAATTGAAGTGCCTCTTGCAGCTTTTCTTTTCTCTTTCATTGCTTCAAACAGAGGAGCTGGGGGACTCCAGAAAGCCTTTAGACCACTGTACCCCCGGGATCTTCTTGCTTAACAGTGTGCTGTTTTCTGTATTTTCCCCTTTCTTCCGAGGCCATCATACATTGCTGCCCAGGGACAACAACCAGATCAGTAAAGTGGGTAAGCTGTTCAAGGATTTGTGTCAGACCATCACGAAGCAGTAGTGAGACATCTTTTGATTGTTGTTGTTAGCTGCTGTCGATTCAGCCCCTGACTCATGGCAAAACCACGTACAACGGGATTGGGCCATTGTACTCCACAGGGTTTTCACCAGCTTATTTTCAGAAGTAGCTTGCCAGGCTTTTCTTCCTGCTCTTAGTTTGGAAGCTCCACAGAAACCTGTTCAGTGTAATAACAACACACAAGCCTCCACTGATTGATAGGCTAGTGGCAGCTGTGTGTGAGGTACATCGGCCGGGAATTTAACCCAGGTCTCCACAAGGAAGGTGAGAATTCTGCCCCTGAACTACCACTGTCCGCCTCCCCTCTTTGATAGAGCGCAACAGTTACCTTTAATGTGCACTCAGTCGAGAGGACACTTTGCACATATGAACCTTTCCAGGATTACATCAGGCACTTTAGTCAGAGCTGACGTAAAGCTGCACTGTTAATAGCTTCACATCCTCTCCATAATACTAACACACTCTGCCTTTTAAGAATTTGTAAGTCAGCTATAAAATTTTGCTAAAGATAGTTTTGCCTGAGAATGATTTATTTCCTTCATCCCAATAAACTATCAAACAGTCCTTTCTGGTTTTCTGTATTTAGAATGAATCAAACAAAACAATTTAATCTTTACTCAGTGCAAATTCTTTGCCTTTGATTAAAAAATACTTTATCTTCTACCTTTTGCATATATGTTGTTGGTGTTATGTGCCGTCAAGTCAGTTCCAACTCATAGCCACCCCATGCACAACAGGAGGAAACACTGCCCAGTCCTACACCATCCTCACAATTGTTGTTGTGCTTGAACCCGTTGGTGCAGCCACTGTGCCAATCCACCTCATCGAGGGTCTTCCTCTTCTCTGCTGACCCTCTACTTTACCAAACATGATGCCCTTCTCCATGGACTGATCCCTCCTGATAACATGTCCAAATTATGTGAGATAAAGTCTCCTATCCTCAATTCTAATGAGCATTCTGGTTGTACGCCTTCCAAGACAGGTTAGTTCATTCTTTTGGCAGTCCATGATATGTCCAATATTCTTCACCCACACCCTAATTCAAAGGAATCATTATGCATATTGTTGTAGTTAATTACTTGTTAATACTTATCCATGCTTTGTAGTTCAAAAGGCCCAGGGAATGGAAGGTTTGGTTTCAAGAGCCTTGGAAATCATTTGAGATGAATGACAGCCTATTGTAGTGAAGCAGGAGAGAAGGCTGAGGGTGGGGTGGGGGTGGGGGTCCAGCATGGTGCTGGTACCTTGCCCTGTGGTTTCTATTTCTGGGGCATGCTGAGGTTGTCGCTGTCAAGTGGAAATGAGAAAAATGGGGACTCTTGGGGACTCAGACAAAGTTGTCAACTGTCCTTTAGAACTGTCTCTTTTTTTTTTTCTTCTCACATTCTGAGAAAATGTGATCTTGTCTCAGGTTCTGCAAATGTGGTGGGAGTAGATAATAGTAGCACTCATTATCTTTAACATCTCTTGTGAAATAATATAGACTTGGCAACCTTATGTTTATTCCACACCATCTAATCACCATTTTCTTTTTCCTTCCTTTCATCCTTCTTTCACTTTTATTTTTGACATTTCTGCTGGTCAGTGAAAAAAACAAAAATTGGCTCCAATTTTAATAGCTCAGGAAATAAGAACCTTCGAGTCCTTAAGTTCTGGTTAGGTTGTTTCTCTTACTCATTTATAAAATGGGAATGATAAAATCCCTCTTGGGGACATTGTGGGCATTAGACAACTCTTAGGAACAACTGTAATTACAAGCAGAACAGCTCCTGTGGCCAGGAACAAAAGGCTGGCATGAGTCACGTCTGGTGAGTTCACCCTTTGATGTAAGTGCCAGCTATGATCAGATTTTTCCTATAAATTACCCAATTAGTGGAATGGGCCTCCCTGCTGGTAGGTTTTGTTGGTTGCTCACTCAGGATTTCCAGAATTGTCGTGGAGACCATCAGTGCAAATGCACTTAAAACTGGCTCAGATAGCTCTTAAAGATGAGAAGTCAGACCAGGAACCTTCAGATTCTAAACTGGGGCCATGTAAGTCTGAAAAAGATAATCTCCAAAATCCACTACCACAAAGCCAGTATTGGCAAAATATAAGGCACCAGGAATTGACAGAATACCAATTGAGATGTTTCAACAAACAGATGCAACACTAGAAGTGCTCACTCATCTATGCCAAAAAATTTAGAAGACAGCTTCCTGGCCAATCGACTGGAAGAGATCTATATTTGTGCCCATTCCAAAGAAAGGTGATCTGACAGAATGCAGAATTTATTGAACAATATCATTAATATCACATACAAGTAAAATTTTGCTGAAGATAATTCAAAAACAGCTGCAGCAGTACTTTGACAGGGAACTGCCAGAAATTCAAGGTGGATTTAAAAGAGGATACAGAATGAGGGATATCATTGCTGATGTCAGATGGATCATGGCTGAAACCAGCGAATATCAGAACACCTGTGCTTTGTTGACTATGCAAAGGCATTCGACTGTGTCGATCATAACAAGTTATGGATAAAATTGCAAAGGATGGGAATCCCAGAACACTTAATTGTGCTCATGAGGAAACTGTACGGAGACCAAGGGGCAGTCATTTGAACAGAACACAGGGATATTGTGTGGTTTAAAATCAGGAAAGGTGTGTGTCAGGGTTGTATCCTTTCACCACACTTATTCAATCTGTATGTTGAGCAAATAATCCAAGAAGCTGGACTATAGGATGAAGAACAAGACATCAGGTTTGAAGGAAGACTCATTAACAACTTGCAATATGCAGATGACATAACTTTGCTTGCTGAAAGTGAAGAGGACTTGAAGCACTTACTGATGAAGATCAAAGACCACGGCCTTCAGTATGGCTTATACCTCGACATAAAGAAAACAAAAATCGTGATAGCTGGACCAATAAGCAACATCATGCTAAACGGAGAAAATGTTGAAGTTGTCAAGGATTTCATTTTATTTGGATCCAAAATCAACACTCATGGAAACAGCAGTCAAAAAAATCAAAGGATGTATTGCACTGGGCAAATCTGCTGCAATATGCCTCTTTAAGGTATTAAAAAGCAAAGAAGTCATTATAAGGACTAAAGTGTGCCTGACCCAAGACGTGGTATTTTCGATCATCTCATATGCATGTGAAAGCTGGGCAATGAATGAGGAAGACAGAAGGAGAATAGATGCCTTTGAATTATGGTGTTGGTGAAGAAGAAGGAACAAATCTGTCTTCAAAGAAGTAAACCAGAATACTCCTTAAAAGTGACAATGGTGAGACTTTGTCTCATGTACTTTGGACATGTGATCAGGAGGGATCAGGCCCTGGAGAAGGACATCATGCTTGGTAAAGCAGAGGGTCAGCAAAAAAGAGAAAGACCCTCAATGAAATGGATTGACACAGTGGCTGCAACAATGGGCTCAAACATGGCAACAATTGTGGGGATGGTGCAGGACCGGGCAGTGTTGCATTCTGTTTTCACTATAGACGGCACCTAACAGCAACAACAAAGCCAGAGTCCATAGCGATCCTTGAGCATGTCTGCAGGTGGCATACAAGAAGAGGAACGGTCTTGAATGTCCCTGGCTTATTTCTGTAAGTTTTACTGCATTCAAAAGCCATGCACTGGCTACCACCAGTGTTTCTGAGATGCTCAGCTTAAGCCAGGTACTAGTTAAGTGAGGTAGGAATTGGTGGGATGTCTATACAGTCCTTGGGGTGCCTGTACTGTACAGCCCTGGAAGGTGAGAATCAGGCAGAATGAATTTAGCCAGGCTTTTCTGGTCCACCCCAATCCCTTGTGGTGGGTAAGGCTGGCCCTAGATGTAAATGCTAAGAAGTGGGCCACAAATTTGGCTCTATACTTTTTAGCAGTCAAAGCAAAGGAAAAATGCAGAATTCACAGTGTCCAAAAGCTGAAAAATCAGTTCATCAAAAAAGGACTGAGACAAGTTTCTTTTATTTGGAGCTAATGTGTGAAGAGTGAATATTGAATATACCGTGGACTGCCAAAAGAACGAACAAATCTGTCTTGGAAGAAGCACAGCCAGAATGTTCCTTAGAAGCAAGGATGGTGAGACTTACATGCTTTGGACATGTTATCAGAAGGGACAAGTTCCTGGAGAAGGACAATATGCTTGATAAAGTAGAGGGTCAGTGAAAAAGAGGAAGACCCTCAATGAGATGGACTGACACAGTGGCTACAACAATATGCTCAAACATACCAACGATTGTGAGGATAGCACAGACTGGATAGTGTTTTGTTCTGTTGTATATAGGGTCTCTGTGAATCAGAATCCTGACGGCACCTAACAACAACGAGTGAAGACATGGCCCTGGTTATAATGTTTTCCTTGCGTAGATTTAATAGAGTTGAGTTTAGCTATTGCTTGGAGAGTGCCTCAATGAAACCAATATTCTCACACCAAATGCAATTCAGAAAAAGCTGTTCCACGAGGGGCCAGAGCAATGCTGAAGTATACTGTTTTCTAATTAGATAGGCTACAATGCAAGGGAAAAAAAAAAAATCGGAATTTGTAATACCTAAAAAGATGGCCTGACTACGTATCCATTAGGCAATCCTCCTGGAAAATGTTTTCTTGCGGCCCTGCCTAACAGAGTTAGAGGCTCTATTCCCTGGGGAAAAGCTGCAGTGTAGCTACTCTATGCTGCTTAACTAAGTGAGCAGGAGAATGGACATCCTGTCATGAAAATCAAGAGGCCTTGTGAAAACATCGGCACTCTGACTGGCGTGGGGATGGGCTGATAGAGTATTTGCAGATAAAGCCAAGAATCCTTCAGAAATGCAAACAAGCCCCATGTTCTACACCATGGAGCAAGGGAAAGATGATTTTAGTCTGGGCATTCCTTCAAACCAGGCATTATCAATTGCAGCTAAATGAAACTTCATATAGAATTCCATAGTCTGACAAACTGCCATGGTAATTACACTTTTTTGTAGATACGTTGGCTTATGATCTAGTTGTTGTTGTTGTTAGGTGCTGTCAAGGTGATTTCGATGCATAGCGACCCTATGTACGACACAATGAAACACTGCCTGGTCCTGTGTCATCCTCACAATCATTGTCATGCTTGGGCTCATTGTTGCAGCCACTGTGTCAATCCATGTCATTGAGGATCTTCCTCTTTTTCGCTGACCCTGTACTTTAATAAGCATGATGTCCTTCTCCAGGGACTGGTCCCTCCTGACAACACGTTTAAAGTATGTGAGATGTTTCTCACCATCCTTGCTTCTAAGGAGCATTCTGGTTGTACTTCTTCCAAGACAGATTTGTTCATTCTTTTGGCAGTCCATGGTATATTCAGCATTCTTCCCTATCACCACAGTTTAAATGCATCAATTCTTCTTTGGTCGTTCTTATTCACTGTTCACCTTTTGCATTCATATGAGACAATTGAAAACAACATCACTTGGGTCAGGCACACCTTAGCCTTCAAGGTGACATCCTCGCTTTTCAACACTTTAAAGAGGTCTTTTGCGGCAGATTTGTCCAATGCAATACGTCTTTTGATTTCTTAACCCAGCTTAAGCCAGGCTCAAGTTAAGTGAGGTAGGAATTGGTGGGATGTCTATACAGTTCTTGGGGCTGCCTGTACTGGAAAGTGAGAATCAGGCAGAATGAATTTAGCCAGGCTTTTCTGGTCTAACCCAATCCCTCGTGGTGGGTAACGCTGGCCCTAGATATAAATGGGTATTGATTGTGGATCCAAGTAAAATGAAATGCTTCCAGCATCACAGCAACACGCAAGCCCCCAGAGTATTACAAACTGGCAGACATGTGGGTGTTATCTAATGATGCAAGGTAACTCTGGAGACTTGCTTTCTTTTGTTAGATGAGTCCAAAAGTGGGACACATCAGAGAAGGGATTGTTCTGGAGACAGAGGCACTGTCATGTGAGGCTGAGAGGAAAGAGTAGGAAGCAGTTTAAGGAGAAAAGAACTGCCTGAGAGAGACAGCTAGCTTGAAAGGCTGCTCAGGAAGGCTAGTTAACTAATAGCCATCAAGTCCATTTTGATTCATGACGACCTCGTGTTTTGTGTCAGAGTAGACTGTGCTCCACAGAATTTTCAATGGCTGATTTTTCTGAAGTAGATTGCCAGGTCTTTCTTCCAAGGAACCTCTGGGTAAACTTGAACCTCCAACATTTTGGTTAGCAGCTGGACACATTAACCGTTTGCACCATCCAGGAACACTCAAGGGAGGCAGTGGTAGGCAAAAGGCAGTAGGCCAGTAGTGGGGCGGGAAGGGCAGAGAGAGCCAGTCTTCACCTGAAGGAGCAGGGAGTCAGTCCCAGGGCTGAGCAGATCCTCAGGAAGGAGCTGGTGGTCAAGGTCAGGAACTTGGCCATTGGTAGTGGGTTCTGGCAGAGAGCATCTCTTTTTGCCTCTTTTGAGTAAGTGACAGACTTAGGGGATCGGGGGGGACTTCGGCACTGGGAAGGTGCTATGGAGGGTGTTTTCTTTCCCGTAACCCTCTTCCCATTAAGAGTGTGTTAGGAGTACTTATGAGGGGAGGTATTCAAGCACTCTAGTGGGGATATTTCCCAGACTTCTTGGTAGGAACTCAAGCTAAATACTGTTTTGTTTTCCATATTGCATATACTTGGTTATTCCTGTGAGATCAGGTTATGACCACTGCGAACAACTCAGTAAAACAAATGCCTAGCTTAGACCTCATCCATTGTCTTAGTCATCTGGTGCTGCTATAACAGAAATACCACACGTGGATGACTTTAACAAAGAAAAGCTTATTCTCTCACAGTCCAGTAGGCTACAAGTCTGAATTCAGGGTGTCGACTCCAGGGAAAGGCTTTCTTCTCTCTGTCGACTCTGGGGGAAGGTCCTTGTGATGCATCAGCCTTCCCTTGGTCTGGGAGCATCTCAGCACAGGAACCTCAGGCTCAAAGGACACACTCTGCTCCCAGCACTGCTTTCTTTGTGATATGAGGTCCCCAACTCTTTTCTTGCTTCCCTTTCCTTTTTTTCTCTTGAGAGATAAAAGGTGGTGCAGGCCGCACCCCAGGGAAACTCCCTTTACATTGGCTCTGGATTGTGACCTGGGTAAGGGTGTTACAATTCCACCCTAATCCTCACCCTCTTTAACATAAAAATACAATCACAAAATGGAGGACAATCACACAATATTGGAAATCAAGGCCCAGCCAAACTGATACACACATTTTGGGGGGGACATAATTCAATCCATGACATCCATGTAAAGGTGCCTCTCAGTATGCATTTTCCTATATGATAGTTCCAGAGTGACACTGTAGACTAGAAGGGAAAGAAGGCAGTTAAAAAAGAGAGAGAGAGAAAGAGAGGCCCACACCTAGCTGGTGGCAGAGCAGGCATTTTGACCTGGGTGTATCTGGCTTGATAGTTTATGGCCGTATCTATGCAGCAGGACTAGAGTGGGCGTTTTCCAATAGGTGCTCCTCAACCTGTGTTTTTCTGCTCAAACAAACTGAACGAACACTTGGTGTAAATGTACGTAAAATGATTTTTTTTTTTCCTAAAGAGCCTTTAATTTTCTCTAATGCATTATAAATCTTTAGGAGAGAGGGTGCAGTTTCCATAAATTACAGGACAGTAGATGCTGTTACCTTTGGAATTTCTATTAGCATCCCATAGATTTGGTCCACAGAACACTACTTTGTACAACACTTGGTGTCTTGGTCTCCTAGGCCTATCCTAACAAAGCACTACAAAGTGGGTGGCTTTCAAGAACAGGCATTTATTTTCTCACAGCTTTGGAGCCTGAAAGCCCAAGTCAGGATTTTGGCCACGCTAATTCCTTTTGTGGGCCTCTCTCCTAGTTTCTGGGGGCTGCTGGCCTCCATGATGTTCTTTTGCTGCTTATAGACCGTCTGCCACCATCATCCCATGGTGTTGTCTCCCCCGTGTGTGTCACTCCTTTTTTATGACACCACTCAGAAGGAATTAGGATCAGGACACACTCTACTTTGGTATTACCTTGTTTGGTCCAACTGATGCCAACAACAACAGCAACAACAAAAATCTCTATTTCCCCAAACAAGGTCACTTTCACAGGCTTTGGAATTTGACATAACTTTTTGGCAGACACAATTCAATCCATAACGCCGGGTAAAGGTGCTTGTTGCATATTGGACTGAAAAAGGTCTGAGTCAATAAAAGCAGGATAAGGATTTGGAAAGGGAAGAGAGAAGAAGTGTCCCCAAAGCAAGAGACGGGGCCCAGAAGACAAGCTTCATTCTGCCCATCCCCCCTCCACACACAACTTGCCAAGGTTGGTTCTGTGTGTACATGTCAAGCTTTGTCCCACAATCCTGGAAAGAACAAAAGATTTCCAAAAACAGTAATCACATCTTCTTTATCTGTAAATCAAATTTCATCCACCGAGAAGAATAATCAAGACTAATATAGTGTCAGAAAAAAATCAATAACCAAGAAACAGCAGGCATTCAATTCACAGAATTTCTTTCTTACAGACCTGTTTGTTTAGAGAAGTCTTTACACAAAAGATGCAGAAGAAAAGATGGCATTGTGGGTAGTGTCTGCCAGTCAGTGTGGTTGCTATGGTAATCAGCACCTGTGGCCACTAACAAGTGCTTCCCTAAGTTCAATGCTATGGCATATATTCATCAACAGTAGTTTCCGTAACCTTTGCTTCTTTTTAGGAAATCGGGAACGGAAATATATGCATGCAGGTCAGAGACAGCCAGCTGTCCCCAACATCCATTCTTCCTTTCTTTTCTAATAGGAGCCCTCAACATTTTATTTGAGCCAGGAACTCTCATCAGAGACTGCATTTTCCAGCATCCTTTGCTGCTAGATATGACCATGTGGCCAATTTCAGGCCAATGAGCTGGAAGGGAAAGTGACACGTACCTTAGAAAAGAAGCTGATTGTCCTCTGCTTGCTCCTTTTCCTTCCTAAAAAGAAAAAAATATTTTCCTTTCTACCAGCTTGGAAATATGACAGTCTGTGACCCAGAACTGGAGGCTGTATGTTGAAGGTGACAGAATTGTTGACCCAGCCCAGACTATTTGCTTTTGGTGTCTTATATGAGAGGGAAATAAATTTATTTCGGTTTTGTATTTTTAGATCTTTATTATGGCCATTCAGCCTATATCTCAACTCATAAATCCCAACGGTGTAAGTCAATTTAAAATGGATCATTACTACAAGAGAATTTCCTATTGCCTTCTCTCTCCCTCGTTATTTTAAAACACTGATTGAATATCTTCTACATGTCTTACTCTGTGCAAGGGGCTTCCCTTTCCACTGCGCAGTAGATCAGGGCAGATGCCTTTACTAAATGCAACTTTGGAGAAAGGGATTAAAAGGACTGCACAAGCAATGCAGGGCAGGTACTTACCACTGTTGACAAGCAAGGGTGCTTGTTTGACTCATTTAATAGGTAAAAACCAATATTACTAGGAACTTTTATCTTAAGTACTCACTGGACAGAAATTGTATGACTCTAACTGAAAAACTGGCAGTTCAGATCTATCCATGAGTGCCTCAGAAGACAGGCCTGGCCATCTGTTTTAAAAAAGTCCGCCATCGAAAACACTATGGAGCACAGTTCTGCTCTGACTCACATGGGATTGCAATGAGTCAAAATCAACTCCACAGCAACTGATTTTTGGAACATAACTGGAGTAAATAACAAACGAGCTTTCTTAATTTGATCTAACTAACACAGGAAAGAAAAATACACAAAGGGAAAACACAGAATCTTCTCCCTTGAAATGTAAACACTGCAGTGTGTGTGGCCTAGTGGAGGCAATGTACCTGTACAGGGCTGGAAACCTAAGGGCTCAGGGTCTCCGAGTTTGCAGAAGGAAGACGTAAAGGTTCTCAATCCCCTTCCCAGTTTATCACAATATGATTCTGTGGCAGACTGTGTTTCCCAACAATGGTTTCAACACAATCTCCCACCTCACAATCAGTGTCACCTTGCACTCCACCCCTCAAGAGCTGGGGAGTCCAAATTGCCTCCTCTTGAATCCATCCTAGCCATAGTGACTGGTAACCAAAGGAATGCTGCTTTGGGAGTGATGATGTCTGACTTCCAAAGCTTGGTCAGGGGACACCCTGAAGCTTCCACCTTTGTGCCTTGGAAAGCTCACTCTTCACGGGCTCCCTCTTGGTATTATGCTGTGAGAAGCCCAAGCTACAGGAGAGGCCATGCGTTGTTGGCTCTCTGGTCGACCTTCCCAGCTGAGCCCAGCCTTCAAGTCATGTGTACAATGCCTCCAGGTGATTCCCTCCTCAGAGGTTTTAGCCTCCCCCTGTGAGGGCCCAGGTATTGTAGGGGCAGAGACAACCCCACTGTCACCCCGCAGACCCCTGTTCAAATCCCTGACTCACAGAATCTGTGAGAATGAGTTGTTATTATACACCACTAAACTTGGGATGGCTTGTTATTCAGCAGTATTAACTGGAACTGAATTTATTATCCTTCTTGTGGTGTACAGTTTTTGAGTGAAATGAGAGGCATATTTTGAAAAACATATCTTGAGTTATTAGTCATACTGGAAGTTTCTTAGTTAAATTATCAGCGTGGAAAAATCACACTTAAATATTAGGTAGATGGAAGAAGGTCATCAAGTAGTAATATCAAAAGGATCATTTTGGACGATTGCAGAAATTCAACACTGTAGAGACAAATGGAGTATGATAGGCTTACCTGTACTTCAAGCCCAGTTTTGGTCTCTAATGAAGGCAGAGACATAACCTGGCCTGAGGTACCAGGATGTCACAGAGTGTGAAAGGTTTTGGAACCAAGAGTTTATGTATATGACCTTAAAAATCACTCACCCAGTTTGGTGAGAAAAGAGGTCAGACGTGGTCTTGGTATGAGGTCATGCATGGGGCTCTCCAAGGAGGAATTGTATGAGGGCTGCAAGAACAAGCTACCACAAAGGTGGTGGTTTAAGTGACAGATATTTATTGTCTCACAGTTTTGGAGGCTGGAAGTGTGCATTCAGAGTGTCGCGAGGGCCACGCTTTTTCAAAAGGCCGAAGGGGGTAGATTCTTTCTTGTCTCTCCTAGCTTCTGGTGGTCCCAGGGGCTCCTTGGCTTGTAGATGCCTCGCTACGGTCTCTGCCTCTGTCTTCACATGCCCACCTTTCCTCTGTGGGTCTCTGTCTGTGTTTCTTCTCTTCTTTTACAAGGACACCAGTCATAATGAATTAGGACCCAACCTACTCCAGTAGAAGTCCCTGGATGGCACAAACAATTAAGCACTCAACTACTGGCCCAAAGGTTGGCGATTCTAACCCAGACAGAACTGGCCATCTGCTTCTGGAAGGTCACAGCCCTGAAAGACTTACGGAGCTGTTTGACTCTGCACACATGGGGTCTCCATGAGTTGAAATCGGCTGGACAACAATTAACAACAATAACCACAATAACTACTACTCCAGTATGACCTCATATTAACTGAGAACTCTTTCAAAGACCCTATTTCAAATGAGATCATATTCACAGGTACAAGGGTTAGGAGTTTAACATATCTTTTTTGAAGGACACATTCAATTCGTAACAGAAGTGTTGAGAGCTTCCGCTGAGGTGAAAACAAAGGGCTGAGGAGGAGTTGAGTGAGATCCAGAAAGAAAGGCCCTGAGAGACTGTGGAAAGCAGCCTGGTCCTGTTGGATTCCTCACTGGCCAGGGGACCAGGGATGGGCGTGCAGAGTCACCCAAGCTGCCACTGCTGTTCATTCCCTGTCACTGGCCTGGTTGGGCTGCCGAATCTGCCAGAACCCAAAGGGTAAGTCCAGCTGGCTCAGGACACCCAGGTTCTGCCATTGCCTTGCTAAGGATTAGAGAAAAACTCAACTAGGCAGACCCTTCGGTGGAGACACTAGAAACCTGGGTGTGCTGAATCCTCTGGAGCAGTGGCTCACAGTAAGGCTTCTGATTTTTAACTAGGAATTTGCTTGCGATTACACCCTGTCTGATATTCTATTTTTTATTTAATAGGTGATACATTCCACGTGGTTCATAAATCAAAACAAGTTTTGAGTCAACAGTTACCCTCCCTCACCTGCCTCCACCTGCCCCATCCCCCTCCCCCAGCCCTCGGTCTCCACTTTCATTACCTTCGTGTGAATACTTCCGGTTTTCTAGATGCAAATACAGTCATATTTTCTTTGCTCTTCCGTTTTCCACACACAGAGCAACACTCTCTGCCCTGACTTCCTAGAAAGCATTAAATAGTAAATTCCGTGCTATCGTGAAAATTATATCACTTTTAATGATATTATGGTTATGTTTTTATTTTGCTTCCAGAGAACGATTATTCTTGAGCTAAATATGGATTGAGGCTGGACTCTGTCAGGAAACAGAAGTGTGCACCTTTAAAGACTTGTGAAACCCAGGCAGGTCATCTCTTCCACCCAGGCAGGCATGATTTTAGTAGGATGTAGAGATTTTCATTTCAACAAATACCTATTTCCAGCTGGCAGCAAACATGGAATGGAACTCAAGTCCATGCATTTTCTGCTTGATGTCCTTGGCCACCACACCCAATATGAAAACCTCGATTGCTCTGCCCTTCCCTGCAATGGCTGAGGTAGACAAAATGGTTTCCTCTGTGTGTGGATGTGGTGCCAAGAGATGATAAAACATCAACACTTCTCTCTGTCACTGCTCAGGGTTACAGACTTTGCTTAATCTGGCTATCTCATTCACTATTTGGCTACGCTGCGAAGCTTCCATTGGGAAATTTACCTGGTATCTGTCTTCAAAGGCAATCTTCTCTCTCACTGCCCTTGCTTGGTCTGTATTCTTCCGTACTTATTCTGGTAGCTACGCTAAGTGGCTTTTCATAGGAAAAGAGGTAAAAGAAATGTACTGATATTTCTAGAGATTACATGAAGATCTAAATAGCTGTGATCAACTTAAATTGGTCTGACAGTTTTCTGTTATGGATTAAGTTTTGTCTCCCCAAAATATGTGTTGGAATCCTAACCCCTATACCCCGTTTGGGAATAGGTTTTCTTTGTTTTGTTAATGAGGCCTGTCAATGTAGTGAGTGTGCTAACCTAGTCATTTCTGAGTGGTAAGGAGCAGCACAGACACAGAGACAAGCACACACATACAGGGGAAGACAATGGAGGGAGAGGAATCCACAAGCCCAGGAACTCCAAGGATTGCTGGCTGCTAGAACCTGGAATAGACAAGGAAGGACTTCCCCTTAGAACCACACACTAAATTCAGACTTCTAGCCTCCCGAACAGTGAGAAAATATATTTCTGTTCCTTAAAGCCACCCTCTTGTGGTATTTCTGTTACAGCAGCAGTAGGAAACTAAGAGAGTTTCCTAGATGGGATTGGAGGAATATACCTCAGTGGTTTCTTTAAAAACAAACAAACAAAACCACTTAAAAAGGCACCTTGGCTTTTCCTACAAAGTAGCAAGCCCAAGAAAGCAAAGACCTCCCATGTGGCTGTGCCATTTCAGAAACAACCACCATGTCAGTTCCAGCCCTAGCGAGGATGGCCCTCCCCAGGGCAACCTGTTATGAAGGAAGCATCTGCTTGGTGTCCAAGGATAGAGGGAGAATCGTGACCCTTGATGCAACCACCAACCACCCCAGAGGAGACAAGATGCCTGCAGGCCCTCCTCACTTTTGGTCTCTCCCAGCAGGGTTAGACAGGAGGAAAGAGAAGGGCCTCCTGCACCAGAAGCTGGGCCCTGCCTGTAGGGTGCTTGGGGCCACTACTCTTGGGAAGGAAATGGGGGTGGCATAGTGCCAAGGGCACGCTGGCTCCTGAGTCTGACAGGTTCATAGCAAGGTGGTAGTTCCAAAGTCACGCCTGGCACCCTGGGTCGGAGAGAAGGGGCTACTGACAGTGAATGCTCCTTGTATGTCTTCCTGTGCCATTTACCATCCCCGTTTTTTTTTTTTTTTTTAAAATTTAATAGACTTCATTTTTTAATGCAGTTTTAGGTTTACAGAAAAACTGTGCAGGAAATACAGAGAGCACTGATATATCCGTCCTCCCCCTGCACATGTTTGTCCTCAGTATTAACAGCTTGCATGTGTGGTACGTTTGTTACAATTGAGCCAATACTGATACATTACTACTAACTAAAGTCTATAGTTTACACTGGAAACCCTGTTGGTGTAGTGGGTAAGTGCTATGCTTGCTAACCAAAATGTCGGCAGCTCGAATATGCCAGGCGCTCCTTGGAAACCCCGTGGGGCAGTTCTAGTCTGTCCTGTACGGTCGCTATGAGTCAGAATTGACTCAACAGCAAAGGGTGGGTATATAGTTTACATTAGGGTTCACAGTTTGTGTTGGACAGTTTTATGGGTCCTGACAAATACGTAACATCACGTGTCCACCATTACATTCTCATACAGAATAGTTTCACTGCCTTAAAAATGCCCGGTGCTCCATGAATTCATTCCTACGACCGCCGCCCCCATCGAACCCCCGGTAACCACTGATCTTTTTACTGCCTCTGTAGTTTCCAGAATGTCAAATAGTTGGATTCATGCAGTACGTAGCTTCTTCAGGCTGACTTCTCTCACTTAGCAACATGCATATAAGAGTCCTCCATGTCTTTTTGTAGCTCGATACACTTTTAATGAAAGTATGGTTATGCTGAGTAACACTCCATTGTATGGATGTACCCCAGGGATTTTATAATAAAAAAATATCAGCTGGAGGAAACAGCTCGCATTAGGGGTAGAAGGAAGGTGAGGAGAGCAGTGTCGCTGAGCGAGTAGGGGACAGAAAAGCGCATTGGTTCCTGAAGTCCTGGACCAGCAGGACAGCCCCTGAGTGTTCACCGCACATGTTGTCCATGATGGTACAGGAGCGTTTCCTTCCCTGCCTTCTCCCTATTTGAATAAATCATTATTGGCTTGAGACAGAGGTAGTGGAGGAACCTAAAACACCAGACAGTCATATGACATGCAAATTTCAAAATCTGTAGCACTGAGGGCATTTAATAAGCCCATGAAATGCCTGTGGGGATTGAAGGAGAAAGAGAAGCTTGTGGCATTTTCCCGGGAGCGTGCATGCCAACGAAGACAATTCATGCAGACCCTGGGAGAGCACAGGGGACAGGGTGTGTTCTGAGAACATACCGGTCTCCACAGGGTCCATGGGAGAGCAGGGAAAGCAGCTCCTTTAAACAAACACACACCCTGCCCTGTGTTATGCTGAGATGACAGTGTGACTTGTCAGCGATGACAACTGATACAACTTGGCATCAAATGAGCTGTGTACGTGAGGCCTGCTTGGCATCCAGCCCTGGCCTGTGGCCAGCTGTTACGTGCTCCACATCGCCAGACACTTACAAAGCAGATGCCGTTGCCTCACCATGGTCAGGCAGTGGCCACGCCCCGTGAGCTAAATGCTCTCTTGTTTTCTCAAGTGCCTTTTTTTTTTTTTTGCATAATTTGGCTTTCTTAAAAAACACATAATTTAGCAGGATGCAGACATGGAGAAAGTCATTGTCACCCTGCTTTTGGTGGATGGGATGCAGAGGTGTTTTGCCAAAGTAAATTCTCCTCTTGGATCATGGAGACAACCACTAAAGAGCCTTTCTTATGATTGTAAAACCGGTTGCCACCAGGTTGACTCTGACTCGTGGCGACCCCATGCGTGTCAGAGTAGAACTGTGTTCCCTGGGGTTTTCAGAGATGATTTTTTGGAGGTAGATCACCAGGCTTTTCTTCCGAGGCACCTCTGGGTAGACTTGAACCATCAACCTTTTGGTTAGCAGCCAATTGCTTTGCCTGTTTGCACCACCCAGGGGCTTCCTATGATTGTAGACACGCTGTAAAGGCAAAGCCTATAGACCCTTTCATAAAAACTCCTTTAAATCAATCTATACTACCCTTCCTCTGTGTTCTGAGTCAAACTCTAGTAGCGGGAGGCCACACACAGTAGGGACCTGATTTCAAGCGAGGAAAAGACACGGTTACTGCGTTCATCTTCTCTTATCGCATAGCAAATTACAACAAATGTAGATGCATAAAAGAACACATATTTATTATCTCACAATTCTGGGGCTCGAGCGTCTGTGTGCAGATTATCTGGGTCCTCTGCTCAGGGTCTCACATGGCTGAAATCAAGGTGGCAGCAGGGGCTGTGGTCTTGCCTGACCTTGGGGTCCTCTTCCAAGCTCACTGGTTGTTGGCTAAACTGTGGCTGTAGGGCTGAGGTCTCTGTTTTCTTGACAGTTGTCAGCCTGAGACCCCTCTCAGCAACTAGAGGCTGCCTCATAGGCAGTTTGCAACATGGTTGTTGCTTCTTTTTCCAGGGCAGCAGGAGTGCATTTCTTTGTCTTCTTCCTCTGAGACCAGCTGAAGAAAATTCTGTGTTTCTAAAGGGCTCATGCAAGGAACCCTGCCAGGGCAGTAGTTGAGCACTTGGCTGCTAACCGAAGGTTCAAACCCACCAGTGGCTTCGCAGGAGGAAGATGTGGCAGTCTGCTTGCATAAAGATTTACAGCATACAACTCTGTCCTATAGGGTCACTGTGAGTAGGAATCTACTAGATGGCAATGGATTTGGGTTTAAAGGGCTCATGTGATGAGGTCAGACACATCCAGAATAATCTTCCTTTTGTCTTATAAAGAAACATAATCGCAGGAGTGATCTGCTATCATAGCCACATAGTCCATCTTAGTCCATGATCACGGGGTGGAGACTATAAAGGGCATGCACACCAGAGGGCAGGGAACTCGAGGGCAATCTTGGAATCCTGCCTGCCACAGTTACCAATGGGATTTGGATTCAGGAACAAGTTTTCTACTAATATGCCTGCTATGGATTGAACCGTGTTCCCCAAAATATGTATCGAAAGTCTAACCTGTATACCTGTGGATACGATGTAATGTGATATATTCACTTTCCACAACAAAATCCAATATAATGTAATCGCCTTCCATGATGCAAGTGTAATGTCATCAGTTGAGGTCATACCAGTATAGGGTGGGTGCTAAACCTATTCACTTCTGAGTTATATAAAGAGGATCATAGACACAGAGGCATACACAGACACATGGGAAGACAGAAGACATGTGAGGGTCATCTGTTAGCCAAAAGAACAAAAGATCACCAGCAGAGACAAGAACTAGGACAGAGGCTCACAGAAGGAATCAATACAACCGAGACACTTAATTGGACCTTCACACTCCAGAACTAGCCTCCTAATTCTTCCACCTCTTCTTCTCTGATGGTCAGCCACTCTCGGATGCTCAGCCACAGTCTTCCAAGGTCATACCATAGCTTGTGTCGTTACTAAAAAGAGAATCCTATCACAATTGCCATTTCAAGCATCTACTCTCTGGGACACCTCTTCCCACTTCCCCAGCTCACTTCCTCGTGTGCATCTGCTTCTATCCTTCTTCAGTCTCAAATGGGATCTACCATCCACTGCCTCTTAGAACTCTCATGGTATCATTGCTCTTCTTACATCAGCTAAATAATCCATGATCACAGTCACACCCTTACATATACCCTTAACTCACTTATTCCACTCTTGCTTTGTCCTACACTCCTGGCGGGGGGGGGGAACCCAAACTGGATAAATCTAATTTTCCCAGGACAGCCATTTTGGCTGCTTCTCACTAGCATGGTCCTGGTCTACTCTTGCCAGTCAATGCCTGTGACATATTGGTTGTTAGATACTTTGAAGTTCACTAGTGAATTTCTACCCTCTCTGCACCTACACCCATGCAGCTGCTTGAGGGTTGAAAAATATGCCCAAATATGCTGACTGGTCTCACTTCAATTTCATAACATAAAATGGGCCCTTTGTGTTTGCCAGCTGTTACACGGCAGTTCCTAGTCATTTCAGACTCATGCCCTAGATGATTATTTCATTACTTCTCTACTCGAACCTCCAAAATTTCCTCACCATGTTCTCTTGTACTTGATCACCTTGCTTTCTACTTCACTGTATGTAAAAAAGGAGCAATCATAGAAAACTCCCATCATCACATATACCAACATACTTAAATATCTAGCAATACGCTCTGTATTTCCTCCTGCCACTATGAACTGTCTGTGCTCTTATCTAAGAAAAACCTCTTCAATTGTTCACTAGATCCTATATTCTCTACCACATTGCTCCAGAAATTCTCTCATCTCCTGCATAATAAAAATTTTCCACAGTCGTGGAACATCAGCATGAAAATGTATTGTAATTTTACTATTTAAAACAACAGCAACAACAAGACCTTTTTTTGACTTCATGTGCAAATCAATTCAGGGAGGCTAAGATCACCCACTTCTCAGGCCAGATTGTGTGGTGGATAAAAAAATCCCACTCCACACTCCACCTATATCCTGTGGAAATCTCAGTTTCCCTTTCCTGTTCAGTTTAGGCTCCTGCTGTTCATACAGCCCTTCTCTCTCCTAGGGCTATGTCAGCAGGTACTGGCTGCAAGCTCACAAGTTCACATGACTACCTCCACTTTAGACCAGCTAGCCCCAAATTTGGGGTCTCTACACCCTCAGGGTACCAACTGCAAGCCTGAGAGTCCACATGACTCCCTTCATTTCAGACTAGCTGTCTCCTTCTCCTTTGGGTCTGATAATTTGCTTAAATGACTCACAGAGCTCACAGGAGACACCAAACCTGTGATAACAGCTTTAACATAACAAAAAAGGTTACAAATGAACAGGCACATACGGTAAGGTCTGGGAGGGGTCACAGTGCAGAGCTTCCATATTCCAAGGGGTTGTACTACCCATCCCATGCATGCTTACCAACCAGTAAGCTCCCTGAGCCTCTGTCTTTCCAAGGCACTTGCTGGTCTCACCATGTGGTCATGATAGATTACATCATGCCTCCCGAGGCTTCTTCAGCACTGGGCTTCCAGGCAAACCCTCTTGGTCTGGTCAGCCCCCATTCATTAGCTCAAAAGAATTAAGAACAAGAGCCTACATTGCTTTGTGCAAGGTAAGTCCACACCTTGCACTTCATATCTATCTTTAGTTACAGCCTTGTGCTGTAGTTTGCCTATGATTTTCCATGTTTTATAGGAGATGAATGCCTGTAATTTCCCAAAATCCCTGCCTGCAGGGTTCTGGCTTAGCTTTTATTAGTGAGGGGTACTCTCATAGTATTTGGAGGGTAGAGGAATATCATTCTGTTTTAAAAGCTGTTGTAGTCTTTTGTAATGTTGGTGGGACAACATTTATGCACTTTCCTGATTTCTGAGTAACCTCTCTCCTGTCCTTAATCTTTACTCCTTTTTTTTTTCTAAATTATTTGTAAGCTGCTAATCCTTTACATTATAAAAAAAAATTTTTTTTTTTTTACATTATATTGTGTTTTAATTGAAGTAGTTATAGTTGCTTCTGTTCTCTCACTGAATCCTGATTAAAACTGTGTCTATTACTGTAAAACTCACCTTCAAAGATGGGATTGGTTAACTGACTGGGATCAAAGCTAGGAATAACATAATTACCAGTAGAAAAATGAAATGTGAGTAGTCTTCGGTATGTAGTGGCACAACAATTAAATTTTCTTCTGAGGTTGCCTGGAATGCAAGCCTTTGGGATACCATTGGTTGCTGAAGTGGGTCATTAGGAAGAGAATGAGGTCTATGAATATTCTGCATTGGGGTACCCACTTCTGATTGCAATGGAAAAATCTACAGAAATAAAATTTTATTTATTTATTTATTTTGGCCTTTAAATTTTTGCTGAAGTCATAGTCAGAAACCAGGGAGTGTCAATGCTGCCCTGAAAGAATTTCTTATCAGTGATATATCCAAAATCTTGATCCTGCAGATAACAGAATTATAACAAGTTAAATTCATAGATTTACAGATTCCTTATATGAATGTCAGAACATCGATGGGGAAGAGGAGGAATTAGGAGAATAGGAATGGAGATATTTGGGTGTATTCACATGAATACAAGTATCTTGAACCCTGATGGGACTCCTAGGCCAGCAGAGGCAGTACTTCCCCTTCTGAGAAGACTTTCTCTTCATTGCTGGAAGTCTTCATGATGTCCTCACCAAAGACGGTCATACTAGGGTCAGACCCCAGTAGGCTCCCAGTTAAAAGTTTGATTCAGGGGAAATGGCTCACATGATTTAAAAAATTACAAGTTTTTGCTAATTTATATCAGTAAAAATCTGACATATGTTTGTGGCAATAGATTCTAAGTGTGCTAAACCAGGGGGGAGAGAACACATCATTGGATGGACCTAAGTTTGTAGATATTAAGTGCACTTCCCAGAAGTTCTGAATTCAGTATCTCAGATCAAGTAGCTGGAAGTGGCTCTAAAAGTTGACTCAATTGGATTATTCAAATGTATTCAATAGTGGCTTATAGTAAATGAAGCTGAAAGTGCAGAACTTCCTTGGTATAAGGTAAAGAATTCAAAAATGTAATGAGGTAGAAATGTGAGACTGCACAGATCATCTGTGATCAGTTCAACTGCTCTGAGAAGCTCTGAAGATGTTTCTCTACAGGCTGGGAATGGTGGTGAATTATGTTGTCACTGAAATGAGTATCCCAATCTCATCTTTGGATTTTTTTTCTTTACCTTATACAGTGGTAACTGTAATGGGTATCATGGCCAGTGCAGTAATGCAGAAAGATCCATATAGATCTTCGGTGGTGGCTAATTAATCATGTTACCTCTAAGACAAATAAATGAGTAGTTTAGGTCTTACTTGTAATTGGAAAACTCCAGATCCTGGTAACAAAGTCCTAATTTCAGCTATGACAATTGTGAACTACCACCTCTCCCTCAGGCCTGAACAAATTTTCACATCAAAATAGCCTTGAATGCAAGACCCTGGGAACTGTCATAAGTACATCTGGTACATATTCTTCTTCTTAACCTTCCTCAAAGGGACTGGCAGATTTACCAGGTTGACTATGCACTGGAGAAAAGGAAATGCCCAGACCTTTGAGGCGTTACTGGGCATTAGCTCTGAATTATTTTAACCCCTGGAGACTCAGAATGCCATTTTCATCCCTTTTTCAGAGTGGGAGCTCATGGATTCAGGCAACAAATGAAGTTTCAATCCCAATCCATCTCACAGTGAGCCCAAGATAGTCATACATTTGGCCTTTGGGTGTTCTCCAGTCCCTGAATTCATTGTTAGACATACTCAGCAACTAGCAGAAAATTCACATTGACCGGCTGACCTGTGGAGTGAGGGTTATTGTGATGGGAGGTACCAGGCGGAAGCCTGGAACTTCTTTTCTCAACCAATGTAGTAAAACAAAAACAATACTGCATCCATGGAATAATGACAGAGATTAGTGCTGTGGTGATTCCTACAACATCTCGGCGTATTTCACTTCTTGGGCCTCTAAAGAAGAAAACTTAATTAGTGTTGATTACAATTGCAGCTTGTATTCCAGATGTGGTCTCTTTATTGAGGCAAATCAACACAGTTTTTGGCACTTGGTTTATGTAGCTATGATTTGACAAATGCCTAATTTTCTATTACAGTTAGAAAAACCCACCAGAGTCCTTTTCTTTCACCTGGCAGACACAGCAACACACATTTACTGTCTTGCCTCAGAGCTATGCCAACTCTGGCTTTCCTGCTTTTCTTCATAGTTCAGTTCTTTGTTTTGTTTTCTAGTTTTCTAATTTCTTTTCAACTTCTGGAAAACCTGGTGGCGTAGTGGTTAAGTGCTATGGCTGCTAACCAAAAGGTCAGCAGTTTGAATCTACCAGGCACTCCCTGGAAACTCTGTGGAGCAGTTCTATTCTGTCCTATAGAATCGCTATAAATTAGAATTGACTTGACAGCAACAGGTTTTTGACTTGTGGCCTCTAACAGTGGGTTAATCTTGGGTTTAATCATTAGACATCTCTTTTTATCAAACTCATACTCTGCTGATCTCACCCACTGTCTGGTTTTAAATATTGCCTACTACTCTGATGATTCCTAAAAGGGTATCTCCAGCCAGGCCTTTTCCATTGAACTTCAAATTTATATAACAAAGTTTCTCCTTGACAACTCCACTTGAATACCTAGGAGTCATCTTCAACTTAATATGTCCTAAACTGAACATCTAATTTTCCCCAACCCTAACGTGCTCCATCTGAAGTCTTGCCCATCTCAGTTAATGCCAATTTCATTTTTCTAGGTACTCAGATAAAAAGCCTTGGAGGCATCCTCGACCCTTCTCTTCTTACAGCCCACATCCAATCCACCAGAAAATCCATCCTGTTGGCTTTGTCTTAAAAGCATACCATAACGACTTCACCCCACTCCTACTGCCTTTATCATGGGGCAAACCACCCAACATCATTTCTTAATTACATAACAATACTGTTGCATAGTCTATTCTACATGCAGCTAGAATTATTCTTTTCAATCATCAACCAGTGTGGCTCCCCTCTACTGAAAACTTAAAATGATAACTTCCCATCTCACAAAGAGTAAGAGACAATGGATTTACAATAATCTCTCAGGTCTGATGTGATCTGCCCCCTTTGCTCTGACCTCATTTTCTACTACTGTCTTCCTACCTCACTTCTCTCTGACCTTACCGACCTTATTCTTGTTTCAGGGCCTTTGTGCTTTCTGTTCCCTCTGCAGGGAATGCCTTCTCCCCCAGTAGACACATGGATCACTCCTTTGCAGTCTTCACTCAAATGTCACCTTCTCAGTGAGACCCTCCTGAGCACCCTATTTAAAATTTGAACACACTCCTCCTTCTGCCCTAGCTCTCCTTATTTCCTTTCCTAATTTATTTTTTCCTCTAACACTTGTCACCATCTGACTTACTGTGTGAATACTTATTTACTTCTTTATTGTTTGTTTGCCTCACTAGAATGCACACTCCACAAAAGCAGGGGTTTTCATTTGTTTTATTTACTGCTAGAATAAAGTCCTACACGTAGTATATACTCATTATATTTGTGGATTGATAAAATGAATGAATATAATATATTTTTTGAGGCCATAAATTTTCTTCTGAGCACTTTGTTAAATGTAGCCCATATGCTCTGGTTTGTTCGGCTTGTATTATTAGCCTAGTCTAGATAGTCTGCTATTTAGTTTTGATTTCCTTTTTGAGTTGAGCTGTTCAAGAGATGGGTTAAAAATTTCCAAGCCATACAAGTTGGTTTTTGTTTTGTTTGGGCTATTTTGTTTGTTTCTTAATTGTGATATTTATTTCTTGTTTCTTACAGTTTGATCAGAGAATGATGCTTATCCTATGTCTAATTTTTGGTGTGTACTGAGGTTTTCTTTATGCTCTTAGTCATTTTTGTTAATGTGTTATTAACACTTGAAAAAAGCGATTACGTTATTTTCATCTTCTATAACCTATTTTTCTCCCCTTGACCTGTATGAACTGGAAGTGGTTAAAATCTCTGTCTGCTAACATGTTTTCTGTGTAGCTTTCCTTGTGTAATTGTATCTTCTCTTTTATGAATGTTGATGCTATTTTATTTGATGCATGGATATTCCTGTTATATCTTCATTATGGATTGCACCTCATCATTATAAAGTGTTCCACTTTGTGTTCCTTAATGCCATTTTCTTTTTATTCAAACATAATTGGATTGTGACTCTTGCTATCTTTCTTGTTTACATTTGCCTCATATGCTTCTTTTAATCTTCACGTGTTTTTGATTCACTTTAGGCATGTTTCTTATATACAGCATATGCTTTGGCATTCCTTTTATCCAATATTTGAGTTTTTTCTATTGAATGCATTTACATTTCTTTATTTGATATCGTCTTATTTCAATTTTAGGGTATGCATTATGTTTTTTGTATTTTTTAAATCTTTGTGTTTAGTTTGATATATATGTCTCCCTTGATAATTTGATAAAGTGATTAGTTATAATTAAATATAATACACTTAGTCCTCCATTTCTTTGGATAAAATCTATCCTTATCACAAGTATGACAACCTTAGTTTATTTTCTTCCCTTTCTCCCCCTGGCCAGCAAGTCATTTTAATTTTATTGATATTTTCCTTAGCGTTTCCCTTTGTATTTTAAAATACTTATGTCTCTTTTACTTTACTCGTCAGTTTTGGGATCTCTCTGGATCCTTGGCTCTCAAAGTTAAAGAAACCGTCAGGCTTACAATGCCTTTCAAATTTTACCTACCCCCTTGTCTCTGTTATTGCTGCCTAAATCTTTACCACACTATAACCTCTGTTGCATTTGTTATGGAATCTTAATCCTAGCTTTCAGTATTAGTGCAACAGTTAATAGTTAATGCTCACAGCCCGTTCTTTTGCTGTAGTTTCTCCATTCAATTCTTCTTTGTTTCAAGTGTCTCCCCAGTAGTTTCTCAAATTATTAGGTATTTTAAAATGTTTTCTTCCTCTTGACTCTTGAACAACGGTTTAGATGGGTTCAAACCTTTTTGGTCACTTTTTCTATTGTTGAGGGCTCTTTGGACATCTTCATTGTCTTCTAATATAAAATGTCTAAGACCAGCCTAAGCTTTTCTAATTCAAAAACTTGTTATTTTTCAGGTTATGTCTCAGAGGTGATTGTTCTTTGTTAACTTTTCCTAAGAAACAATATGCCCATTTAACAATAATAATAATTATTTTTCTTTGATTTCAGGACAGTTTTCTAGCATTATATTTTGAAATATTTGCTCTGTTTCATTACTTAAATTTTCTTCCTGAATGACAATTATGCATATGTTGGACCTCTATTGCCTGTCTTTCACATCTCTTACTTTCTCAGAAACCCCTGAGATTCTTAAAGTCCATTTCCATTTTCTCAGCCCTGTATTTTATGCCTTTTTCTGTGATATTATATTCCTTTTTATTGCTTTCTATATGGCCTTCATTTCTGGAAAGACACTTCCTTCCACATCTGTTGGCTTGTGTTTCAACTCTTTGTATTGGCTTGTCATGTCATATCTGGAATTTTCCTATCTTAGCTTTTAATATTTCTTTTATAAGGGCAATTTATTCAATACTTTGTTGATTTCATGGCAATATGTTTATTCACAATTCACCTGATCTGTAACAAAATTTTTCAAGGGATTTTTTTGCCTGATATTTGAGTTTCCTGTTGTGCTGTTTCTCCTCCCCTCCCAATATGGTTTACGTGACTGGATACCATGCTAAAACCATTTGTTTACACATATTTAAATGAGCTGAATTATTTCTGGACCAGTCATTGGCAAATAGTTCCTGGGGAATGGCCCTGGGCTATGTTCCAAGTTGGCAGGACTTTCCCATATGACACAGGGTTGTGTGTGACATTGAATTATTTTAGCCTTTTCTTTTTCCCCTATCAGAGCCTATTAAAAGCTTACAGTGCAGAATCTCTGTTCTCCAGTCCTCTTCATCAGCAATCTGTTCCCAGAAGACATGACTTGATTCTCTGCTACCAAAATCACCCCTCCCTTTCCAGATTTTTAAGTACTTGCACACAGCATGTTATAGCAAAGCACTTCTCCCATTCTGTTCCTATTATTGCATACAAGGGATTTGTGGTTTGCCATTTCAGGTGTACCTTTGAGAAGCATTTTCCACCTGCTTTTCCTGCTATACTCGCTCCTCATGTGTTCCTACACCATGTTGACTGTTGTCCTTGTCAGCCCTGCTTCTTACATTATAGTTCAGGGTTTTGGATATCTTTAGCTTCATCAGAAATGTAGCTTTTGTTTCTGTTTCCCATATTGCTTGCTGCTTTTTTGGAGATTTCTCAGAAAGAAACAGGGAAACAAAGCTTTTACACCATCATGTTAAACCCAGATTTCATAAAGTTTTGACTAAATTTACTCTTCGATATGATTTTATTAGAGCAACTATGTCTTAGTAGAAATGTATTTGAAAATACATCATAGAGACTGATTTCTTGTTCCTAAGCGTCTCTTCTTCTCTGATTGAGGTAGGTCCCATTTAGATAATTATCGCACCTGCTAACATTACAGAAATCAAATGGGTAAGTTTATTTAAGAGATGATAAGCTAAGAAAGGTGAATGAGGTCAAATGAAAACTGTTTTCTTTAAAACTCTCATCCTTAGTTAAATTAACAGTATGAAATGGTCATAGTTATTTTCATTACAATTAAATAAACATCTAATATTCATCAATATTTTAAAAATAATTAAGACACCCTCATTTTTTAGTTTATTTTAGAATTTTTTAAGGATAGCAGCATTGTATTATCTACAGTACACAGAACTTGGCACATCAAAGGCACTCAATAAATGCTTATAAAGTTTATAGATACAAGAATAAATGTAATGACTTCTAGCCATCATTATAACATATGTTTGATTTATAAACCTATTTCTGCAGAATTCCATATGGTACAATCCTCTAAGGTGTCTGATCTACAGTCTATTTCTAAGGACATTGGAGCCACTTTTACCTTTGCTGCTTGTCTTCTTAACCCATTAAAACCCGTGGCAGTGGAGTTGTTTCTGACTCATAGAGACTCTATAGGACAGAGTAGAACTGCCCCATAGGGTTTCCAAGGAGTGACTGGTGGATTCGAACTGCTGACCTTTTGATTAGCAACCGTAGCTCTTATCCACTGTGCCACCAGGGCTCCTTGTCTTCCTAGTCAAGTCAAATTTTCACCTGCCTGACTTTTCTAATTTGACATGAAGTAGGGCTTCTCCGTAGTTCTGCTTGTCGTTGTTGATAGACCAGCAAAAGTCTCGACCAACAGTGCTGCACTGCTTTCCTTTGCTTTTTTCTTGCCTCTTGCCTCACAGATAATTTAAGAAAACCCTTCATAAAACACAGCAAGAACTTTCATCCTGATCATTATCACTGAGACTACCTATTCCCAGTTAGAATCAAAGCTGTCCTTCCTTAACCTTAATTGTCTTATTTATTGACACCAATTGTGTCTCCTTCTAAGGATTAGTAACCCTTATCAAATATCAGATGGATTTTGTTTCCTAAAACAAGCTTCCTAGCATTTTTTAAATAAAATATTGCCTTGCTTTCAGGCCAATAGGGTTTTTTCTTTCTTTCCTCAAAATAACTAAAATAGGTAGATCAGAACATTTCTTAGAAACAGTTTCAAGTATGTTCCCCAATACTATCAGGACTTTAGAACCTTTGGTATCAGGAATGCTAGTGACTGGTTATAATGCTATTTCGAGTCCAGGGCTGCCTGAAAAGATTTTAGCTTTGATTAGTGAGCTTGTAGGTGATATGGTGCATTATTTTTGATGGTTTTAAATTATATGTGATTTTTCCTCCCTGCACTCGCTTACACTCATATGCTTTGGAGAACAAATTCATTTCTTAAATTAACATTGGTTTAAGCACTTTTTGAGAAACTATAGTATCACAGGGAAACCCTGGTGGCATAGTGGTTAAAAGCTACAGCTGCTAACCAAAAGGTTAGCAGTTGGAATCCACCAGGGGTTCCTTGGAAACTCTATGCAGCAGTTCTACTCTGTCCTATAGGGTCGCTATGAGTTGGAATCAACTCGATGGCAATGTTTTTTTTTTTTTAATAGCATCTCAAAGTAATGGGACCTGCACTATCCAATATGGTGGCCACTAGTCACATATGAAGAAGTCCAAGCTGCACTGAAGGCCTTGGCAAAAAACAAGGCTCCAGGAATTGATGGAATATCAATTGAGATATTTCAACAAACAGATATAGCGCTGGAAGTGCTCACTCGTCTATGCCAAGAAATGTGGAAGACAGCTACCTGGCCAACTCTCTAAATAAAGAGATCCATATTTAAGCCTACGCCCAAGAAAGGTGATCCAACCAAATGTGGAAATTATCAAATAATATTAATATCACACACAAGTAAAACTTTGCTGAAATCATCCAAAAGTGGCTGCAGCAGTATATAGACAGGGAACTGTCAGAAATTCAGACCAAATTCAGAAGAGGCCGTGGAACCAGGGATATCATTGCTGATGTCAGATGGATCCTGGCTGAAAGCAGAGAAGACCAGAAGGATGTTGCCTGTGTTTTATTGACTGTGCAAAGGCATTCAACTGTGTGGATCATAACAAATTATGGATAACATTTGGAAGAATGGGAATTCCAGAACACTTAACTGTGCTCATGAGGAACCTATACATAGATTAAGAGGCAGTTGTTCAAACAGAACAAGGGGATACTTCGTGGTTTAAAGTTAGGAAAGGTGTGTGTCAGGGTTGTATCCTTTCACCATGCCTATTCAATCTGTATGCTGAGCAAATAATCCAAGAAGCTGGAGTCTATGAAGAATGGACTATATGAAGAATACAACCAGGATTGGATGAAGACTCATTAGCAGCCTGTGTTATGCAGATGACACAGCCTTGCTTGCTGAAGTGAAGAGGACTTGAAGCACCTACTAATGAAGATCAAATACCACAGCCTTCAGTATGGATTGCACCTTAACATAAAGAAAAAAAAAAAAATCCTGACAACTGGACCAATAAGCAACATCATGATAAACAGAGAAAAGATTAAAGTTGTCCAGGATTTCATTTTACTTGGATCCACAATCAACACCCATGGAAGCAGCAGTCAAGAAATCAAAAGAAGCATTGTGTTGAGCAAATCTGCTGTGAAAGACATCTTTAAAGTGTTGAAAAGTAAATATGTCACCTTGAAGACTCAGGGGCGCCTGACCCAAGCCGTGGTAGTTTCAATCACATCATATGCATGAGAAAGCTGAACAATGAATAAGGATGACTGAAGAAGAATCGAAGCCTTTGAATTGCAGTGTTGGCAAAGAATATTGAGTATACTACGGACTGCCAAAAGAATGAACAAATCTGTGTTGGAAGAAGTACCACCACAATGGTCCTTAGAAGCAAGGATGGGGAGAGGCTTCGTCTCACATACTTTGGACACGTTGTCAGGAGGAACTAGTCCCTGGAGAAGGACATCGTGTTTGGTAAAGTAGAGGGTCAGCAAAAAAGAGGAACACCCTCAATAAGATGAACTGACACAGTGGCTGCAACAATTGGTTCAAGTGTAACAACGACTGTGAGCATGGAGCAGGACCGGGTGGTATTTCATTCTGTGGTACATAGGGTGACCATGAGTCAGAACCGACTCACGGCGCCTAACAACAACAACAGTCACATACAATATTACAATATTTGAAATGTGGCTAGTCCAAACTAAAATGTGTAGGTACAAAAAAAAAAAAGGAAAATATCCCACTAATAATTTTTTACATTGATGACATGTAATAACACTTCTCTATAATGAGTTAAATAAATTATTAAAAGTAATTTAAAAAATTTTTTAAAAACATGACTACTAGAAAGTTTTTATAAATTTATGGAGGCATTGGTGGTTCAGTGGTAGAGTTCTCTCTCCTTCCATGCAGGAGACCCGGCTTCAGCATCCGGTCAATGTGCCTCATCTGTAGCCAGCATCCATCTAGCAGTAGAGGATTGTATGTTGCAATGATGCTGAACAGATTTCAGCAGACCTTTCAGACTAAAATAGACTAGGAAGAAAGATCTGGTAATCTTCTTTTGGAAATGAGTCACTGAAAACCCCATGAATCACAAGTTTCAAACCACAACTGATTATGGGGATGGCGCAGGACTGAACAGTGTTTCATCCCATTGTTCATGGATTTTGCAGGAGCCAGGGGCCAACTTGATGGCAACTAACAGTAACAACTAGAAAATTTGAAATTACATTAATGGCTCACATTTTGTGACTCATATGCCATTTCTACTGGCAAATACTATTTGAGATGCTAGCCCGGGCTAGTATCTAAAAGTTAGCTAGGAGTAGTGACTACAAAGGATGGTAAAAAGGAAAGAACAAGCCAGACCTCCTGGTCAGGAGAGAGCTGGGTTCCTCTGCTTGTTAGCTGTGTGACCTTGGCTAGGTGACTTAGTCTTTCTGTACTTCAGTTTGTGGGACTATAAAAATGTGTACAATGATGTCTTCCAAACATTTTCATGAGGAATAGATAAAGTAATAAATAAAGCATCTGGCATAGAGTTTTTTTAGTAAGCCTTCGCAAATGGTTAGTTTTCTTACTTTGGCAAAGGACTATTAAAGCACATTTATTTTTGTTTAAATTGTTCTGACAGCATCCTTTATGGAAGTACAAAATAAGATCCCCATCATGGTGTTCTGGGCAAAGACCAATCCACCAATTCGGTCAGGGAAGAATTGCTACACAACCCTTCCATCAGACAGGCCTGGTGAGTGAAGGCTGCCACACACACACACACACACACACAGAAAACCCCAACATAAGTAAGAATTTAGCAGCCCTTAGCTGTTAAGAAGCAATGGTAGCATTCTGCCCAGAGCTATCTGAGCAGCCACCCACATTTACAAGCACTGAATGCACAACTATTTGTGAAGGAAGGGTGAAGAAAAGGATTATAAAGCAGCTTGCAGCTGCGTGATGTAAGATCAGCAATTCAAAGTTTTGAATTGTCCAGTACTTTCTACCTCAGACTACACTGTCTATTGCCTGGGGATAATCCCTTATTGCTGGGCTCTCTCACATTTGTTTGTTTTTTTGTTCAGGTGAATGTCCCAGCAGTGACTACTGTCAGTTGCCAAATACCAAAGCGGTGATCTCCAACAGTGGGACAGGCTGTGAGAGGGAGATGCAGAAGAGAGGATACTCTAAGAAGAAATTCAGGGAATGTGTGAATTAGAGCCAGCCTTCAGGGAAGATGGCCTGAGCACCCAGACCCTAGGCAAGGCCACAGGAAACTAGAGTTCTCAGATCCCTTTAGAGTTTTTGAAATGCTTTGTCCTTTAATGGCCAACATTCCATCTACTTCCAAAAAAATCGGTCATTGAAAACTCTAGGCAGCACAGCTCTGCTCTGACACACATGGGGCCACCATGTGTAGGAGTCGACTCGAGGGCACCTGGTTACCGGATATGGAGGACCTGAGATTTATCTTGGACTTCCCGTCTCTAAGATAATGAGCACTGCAATATTTAAAAATCCATTTTGGGGGAACTTTCTAATCAATTATGTCACACATGGAGAGTGTATTATAACTAGTAGAGATTTTGTCTTTAGTGGGCTGTTGGTTAAATTGGCAAAGAAGGGAAAAAGTGCACACAAACATTTTTATTCCTATGTATCAGTGATAGGTTTATTTTGGTGGCTCCCCATGACCTTTCCTCCTGGCAATCACTACCTCGTGTTGTCCCGTCCCACATAAACTTGGACATGTGACTTGCTTTGGCCAATGGGACATTAGCAAGCATAACACAGAGGTTTGATAAGTATTTGCATAATGAGCTTGTCTTTTTGGAACACTCTGTCTTGGAGCCCTCAGCATCATGCAAAGAGACCCAGCCACCCTGATGGAAAAATCAGGTGGAGAGAAAGAAATGCCTGGCCAGACGCCAGAGGTTCCAGCCATTTTGGCTGAGACATCACGCATCTTAGTGAAGAAGCCATCTTGGATGTCCCAATCCCAACAGACACCACTGTCCAGCCAAGCCCAGCCTAGATGTCTGAATCATGAGAAATAATAAATCATTCTTGTTTTAAGTCATTAAATTTTAAGGAAGTTTGTTCAACAACAACAGATAACTGAGATAGTGTTACTTATAAAAACTGAGGCTACTATATACAGTATACTTTTTCCTCACTTACTATCTCATTATCCAACATTTATGACCATAGTAAAAAAAACTACTATCCAGCTATTTTCGGGATTAACAAAGTACGTCTGACAGTAATGAACAATAACGAATGCCAGTTTGTGAGGCAAGATTAATGCTGGCTTTTGAGGATTAAGGTTATGTGTCAGCTTGGCTGGGCCATAATCCTCTGGGGTTTGGCAGTTATGTAATGATGTAATTTGGCAGTTATGTAATGAGGTGGTCATCCTCCATTTTGTGATCCGATATGGTCATCCTCCATTTTTGCATAACTAATTCCCAGAACGACCTGGTCTTCGGAACCTGATCCTGTAGGTGAGTGAGGAGAACGTGTATACCAGTTGCTGTTGAGTCGTCCCTGACTCATGGTGGCCCCACGTGTGTCAGAATAGGACTGTGTTCCATACAGCTTTCAATGAATGATTTATTAAAAAATAATAATGTATTGTGTTTTTGGTGAAGGTTTATACAACAATTTAGGTTTCCATTCAACAATTTCTACACAAATTGTTCAGCGATATTGGTTAAAAAAAAAAATTGGTTACATTCCTCCAAATGCATAAAAATTCTCATTATTTCCATTCTGGTTGTTCAGTTTCCATTAATTTCATTTCCCTGCCCTCTTACCTTCACCTCTTTATTTTAAAGTAATTGTTGACCATTTGGCATCACACAGATAATTTTTTAAAGGAGCACAGTACTCACGGGTGATATACCTTATTTTATGAGCCAATCTGTTGTTCAGCTAAAAGGTGACCACGGGGGCTTCTTCAGTTCAAAGCTTGAGGAGTATCTCAGAGCAGTGGCCTCAGGGAATCCTCCAGTTTCAACCGGTCCAGTAAGTCTGGAATTTTTTTTTAAGAATTTGGAGTTCTGTTCTTCATTTTTTTCCTCTTCTATCAGGATCCATCTACGGTGGCCCGGATCAGATGGTTCAGTAATGACAGTTGGGCATCATCTAGTTCTTCTGGTCTAAGGGTAGATGAGGCTGTGGTTCATGTAGACTATTAGTCTTGTAGATTAATTTCTTCTTTGAGTCTTTGGTTTCCTTCTTTCTCTTTTGCTGTGGACATAGAGAACAATCTCAATGGCTGATTTAAAAAAAAAAATTATTGTGCTTTAGGTGAAAGTTTAAAGGGTAAATTAGTTTCCCGTTTGATAGTTTGTAGATAAAGTGTTCCATGACATTGACTGCATTCCCCTCACTGTGTCAGCACTCTCCCCACTTCTGCCCTGAGCGCTCCATTTTCTTTTGTCTGGGTTTTCTACCCATTTCTGCCTTCTTGGAGCCCTGCTTTTGCAGTGGTTAAGAGCTTAACTGCTAGCCAAAAAGTTGGCAGTTCAAATCCACCAGGCACTCCTTGGAAACCAAATGGGGGCAGTTCTACTCTGTCCTGTAGGGTTGCTATGAGTCAGAATCAACTTGACAGTAATTTTTTTTTTTTTTTATTTGGTGGAAGGGGGCAAATGTTGTCCTCTTGATCTCATATAAATAATTTATTGTTCTAAGGAACAAGTTACTCTCGAGTGTTACTGTTTATATGGGACTGTCTATTGTTTGGCTGAAAGGTGTTCTCAGGGAATGGCTTCAGTTCCAAGTCAGAAGTGTGTCTTAGAGCCATAGTCTCAAGGGCTCTTCCAGTCTCTGTCAGATAAGCAAGCCTGGTCTTTTTTGTGAATTTGATTTCTTGTTCTATGTTTTTCTCCTGCTCTGTCTGGACCCTCTGTTGTGATCCGAGGTAGACCGGTTAGTAGTGATAGCTGGGCACTATCCAGTTCTTCTGGTTTCAGGGTCATGTAGGCTTGGTTCATATGGTCCATTAGTTGTTTGGACTAACTGCTTCCTTGAGTCTTTTGTTTCTTCACTTTTCTTTGCTCCAGATGGGAAAAGACCAATAGTTGTATCTTAAATGTTGTCTTGCAAGCTTTTAAGACTCCAGATGCTACTCATCAAAGTAGGATGCAGAACATTGTCTTTTGAACTATGTTGTGCCAATTGATGTGGCTGTCTCCCGAGTTTATGGTCCTTTGCCTTCAAGCCTAGGAACTTCATCCCGTGAGGTGTTGGGTTATGTCTAAGAGATTCCTGTGGCCGTGTCCTTTGTGTGCCCTATAGTGTATATTATAATACATGCAGCACCTACAATTATGTGTGTAGAAATATTGACAACCAAACCTATATGTACCTATGTATCCATTCATAGATTACTGTTTGTTAATAATATTGTTGCATGATTTTCTACGTTACAGTAATTGCCGCAGTTGCCCTTTATTCTTGCATTCCTCTCAGTGTCTTTTTTTGCCATGGTCATGTTGTATTGATTTCCCCATACTGTCTGTTGCCTTTCCTTTCACCAGTATTAACAAGTGTCTTCTACCTAGTTAGTAATTTCCCTTCCTCCCCTTCCCATCCCTGGTAACCATCAAAGAATTTTTTTTTTCCTGTATGTAAACCTTTTCTTGTTTGTTTATAATAATGGTCTCGTATAATATTTGTCCTATTGTGATTGACTTCTTCACTCAGCATGGTGTCGCCAAATTCATCCATGTTGCAACATGTTTGGCAGATTCATCGTTATTCTTGGTCTTTATGTGTATGTACTACAGTTTGTTTATACATTCATCTGTAGTTGATGGGCACTTAGGTTGTTTCTTTTTGCTATTGTGTACAGTGATACAATGAACATGGGTCTGCATGTGTCTATTCCTGTGACGGCTCTTATTTCTCTCAGGTATATTCCTAGGAGTGGGATTGCTGGATCCTATGGTGTTTCTATTTCTAGCTTTTTAAGGAGGTGCCATATCATCTTCCAAAGTGGTTGTACCATTTTATATTCCTACCAGAAGTGTATGAGTTCCAATCTTCACACAACCTCAGCGGCATTTGTTATTTTATGTTATTATTATTATTAGTGCCATTATTGTTGGGATAAGATGGTACCTCATTGTAGTTTTGATTTGCATCTCTCTAATGGTTAATTATTATTCTACTCTGTCCTATAGGGTCCCTATGAGTCTGAATCTGGTTTTTCTGTTTGGTAATGGTTAATAATCACAAACATTTCTTCATGTGTTTGTTAGCCAACTGAATGTCTTCTCTGATGAAGTGTCTGTTCATATCCTTTGTTCTTTTTTTTTTTTCAATTGGATTGCCTGTCTTTTTGTTTTTGAGGTATTGGTGTTTTCTATAAATTTTAGAGACTAGACCCTTGTCGGATATGTCATAGCCAAAAACTTTTTCCCAGTCTGTAGGTTCTTTTTTTACTCATTTGGAGGAGGCTTTTGATGAGTATAAGTGCTTAATTTTTAGGAAGTCTCATTTATCAAGTTCATCTACTATTGCTTAGCCATTTTTGTTTATGTTTGGTATTCTACTTATGCCATATATTAGAACCCGTAATGTTGTCCATATTTTTTCTTTCATACTCTTTATCATTTTACACTTTATATTTAGGCCTTTGATTCATTTTGAGTTAGTTTTTGCTTATGGTGTGAGGTATGGGTCCAGTTTTATTTTTCTGCAGATAAACATCTAGTTTTGCCAGCAACATTTGTTAAAGGGACTTTCTCTTCTCCATTTAATGAAATTAAGCCCTTTGCCAAAGATCAGCTGTCTATAGGTGGATGGATTTATGTCTGGGTTCTCAATTCTGTTCCATTGGTCTATGTGTCTGTCGTTGTAACAATACCACGCTCTTTTGACTACTGTGGCTATATAGCAGGTTCTAAGATGGGGTAGCATGAGGCCTCCTACTTTGTTCTTCTTCTTCAATAATGCTTTAATTATTGGGGGGTCTCTTTGCTTTTCATATAAAGTTGGTGATTCTTTTTTCCATCTTGTTAAAGAATACTGTTGCAAATGGATCAGCATTGCAATATATCTACAGATTGCTTTGGATAGTATTGACATTATCACAATGTTCAATATTCCAATCCATGAGCATGGCGTGTTTTTCCATGTATGTAGGTCTCTTTCGGTTACTTGTAGTAGTGTGTGTTTGTTTTGTTTTGTTGTATAGGTCTTTTACGTCCCTGGTTAGATTTATTCCTAAGTATTTTATCTTTTGAGGGAATATTGTGAATGATACTGTTTTCCTAATTTCCTTTTTGAAGTTCTCTTTGTTGGTGTAGAGGAACCCAACTCATTTTTGTATGTTGATCTTGCATCCTGCGACTTTGCTGAATCCTTCTATTAGTTCCAGTAGCTTTTTTGTGGAGTCTTTTGGATTTTCTATGTATAGGATCATATCATATGTGAATAGGAGTAGTTTTACTTCTTCCTTATCAATTTGAATGCCCTTTATTTCCTTTTCTTGCCTTACTGTTCTTGACAGGACTTCCAGTACAATGTTGAATAACAGTGGTTATAAGAGTGGTGATAAAGGGCATCCTTTATCTAGTTTCCATTCTCAAAAGGAATGCTATCAGTCTCTCTCCATTGAAAATAATGTTGGCTGTTGGTTTTGTATAAATGCCTTAATTATGTCGAGGAATTTCTCTTCTATTTCCTATTTTGCTAAGAGTGTTTTAAATCAGGAATGAGTGTTACACTTTATCAAATGCCTTTTCTGTGTCAGTTGAGATGATCGTGTGATTCTTTTCGTTTGTTTTGTTTATGTGATGAATAATGTTGATTGATTTTCTTAAAGTTGAACCATCCTTGCATACCTGGTATGAATCCCATTTGGTCATGATGTATAATTTTTTTGACATGCTGTTGAATTCTATTGGCTAGAATTTTGTTGAGAATTTTTGCATCTATGTTCATGAGGGATATTGGTCTGTAATTTTCCTTTTTTCGTGGTGTCTTTGCCTGGCTTTGGTATTAGGGTTATGCTGGCTTCATAGGATAAATTTGGGAGTATTCTTCCTTTTCTGTGCTCTGAAGTAGCTTGAATAGTATTGGTGTAAGCTCTTCTCTAAATGTTTGGTACAATTCTCCAGTGAAGCTGTCCTGGTGAGGGCTTTTTTTTTTTTTTTTGGTGGTGGTCAGGGGCCTCATTATCGCTTCAATCTCTTATTATGGGTCTGTTCAGTTTTTCTACTTTAGTTTGTGTTAGTTACAATATGTTGCGTGTTTCTAGAAGTTTGTCCATTTCCTCTAGGGTTTCAAATTTGTTGGAGCACAATTTTTCATAGTATTTTGTTATGATCCTTTTTATTTCAGTTGGTTCTGTTGTAATGTCACCCATCTCATTTCTTATTTGGGTTATTTGCTTCTTCTCCTGCTTTTGTTTTGTCAATTTGGACAATAGTTTGTTGATTTTCTTGATTCTTTCAAAGAACCAACTTCTGGTCTTTTTGATCCTATTTTTTCAGTTCTCTCTGTCATGTATTTCTGCTCTAATCTTTATTATCTCCTCTCTTTTGGTGACTTTGGGCTCCTTCTGCTGTTCGTTTTCTGCTTGTTCACATTTTACAGTTGTCACTTTTATTTTGTCCCTTTCTTCTTTTTTGGTGTGTGCACTTATTGCTATATATTGATCTCTGAGCACTGCTTTCTCTGCGTCCCAAATGTTTTGGTGTGATGTGCTTTCATTCTTGTTTAGTTCTAGGAATTTTTTATTTCCTCTTTGATTTCTTCTAATACCCAGTGGTTTTTAAGCAAGGTGGTATTCAGTTTCCATGTTATTGATTTTTTTCCCTTGCTCTTCCTGTTATTGATTTCTACTTTCATAGTGTTGTGATCAGAGGAAATGCTTTGTATTATTTTGATGTTTTGTACTTTATTGAGAATTACTTTGTGGCCTAAAATATGGCCAGTTCTGGAGAATGATCCATATGCATTGGAGTAGAATGCACATTTTGCTGCTGTTGGGTGGAGTGTTGTGTATATGTCTTTGAGGTCGAGTTGGTTGATTGTGGCTTTCAGATATTCTGTATTTTTGTTGAGTTCCTTTCTGGTTGTTCTTTCCTTCACCAAAATGGTGTGTTTAAGTCTCCTACTATTATTGTGGAGCTGTCAATTTCTCTTTTCAATGCTGTTAGAGTTTATTTTATCTGTTTTGGAGCCCTGTCATTGGGTGCATATACATTTGTTATAGTTATGTCCTCTTTGTGGTTTGAGGAGTGGAAAAAATCATAAAGGCCAAAGTAAAATCAACTCACAGAAGAGCTTGCAACAGCATCCAGTTTGGCTGCAGTTGGTGCTTAACTTCATGCACTGAAATCGAGGGAAGAGAGATGACTACTTACAGGATTTACAGTGTCCAGAAGATAAAATCACAGCAGTTCCTTGGACTACATGCCTATATCTAACCACTAAAGGAAAAAAAAAAAAAACCACTAGGGAGTGTAAAAACCAGGTGGACCTGTCCCTGAAAAGTTTCATTGATCGTGGTTGAATGCAATTTTTTCTTTTATTTATTTATTTATTTTTAAATTGCAAAATATAACACAGAAAAGCACACACAACCAGATAATTTATTACAAAGTAAATACCTGCATAACCTGTACTTGGTCAAGAAGGATAATGTTGCCACCCTCCAAAGGCTCCCCTCTGTGCCCCCAGCCCAATCACTCACTACTCTTTGCCTTGCTCTTAATGGTGACAATTACCCTGCCTTTTACGGAAATCAAAGGAGGCATGACTTCCTTGCTTTCCTTTAGTAATTGAATGCTATGGTTTAGTTCTGCTTGTTTTTGATCTTTATTTTTATGAAATCATGCAGTAAGTATTCGTTTGTATCTGGCTTGCTATATTTAGCTATGTTGTTGTTGTTGTTAGGTGCCATTGAGTCAGTTCTGACTCATGGCAACCCTGTGCATAACAGAATGAAACACTGCCCGGCCCTGCGCCATCTTCACAACTGTTGCTATGTTTGATCCCGTTGTTGCAGCCACTATGTCAATCCACCTCATTGAAGGTCTTCCTCTTTTCCTCTGACCCTGTACTTTACCCAGCATGATGTCCTTCTCCAGGGATTGATCCCTCATGATAACATGTCCAAAGTATTGCTTCTAAGGGGCATTCTGGCTGTATTGCTTCCAAGACAGATTTGTTCGTTCTTTTGGCAGTCCGTGGTATATTCAATATTCTTTGTCAACACCACAATTCAAAGGCATCAATTCTTCTTTGGTCTTCCTTATTCATTATCCAGCTTTCACATGAGGTGACTGAAAACACCATGGCTTGGGTCAGGCGCACCTCAGCTATACTAATCTATTTAGTTATAGATCATTCCTTTTCATTCCCCTATAGTACTATGCCTTATAATTACAACACATTATTGATGTACATTTGGGACTGTAACAAATAATGCTGTTATGAATATCATTGTATACGTCACTTGGTGCACATGTTCATGCAATTTTACTAGGAACACACCTAGAAGTGAAATTGCTGGCTTATACATTATCCATCTGCTCATCTTTAATAAATATGACAAACTGTTCTCCAAAGTGTTTGTACTCAGACTTCCTGTTGCTTTACATCCATACCAACACCTTATTATTGGCAGTTTTTTAAATTCCTGCCACTCTAGAGGATATCACATTGTGATTTTAATTTGATTTTTCCCTGATTGTTAATACAAGTGCCTACTCATATACTTTCAATCGACTCGACAGCACTGGGTTTTGGTTTATTCATATACTTTATTGGCCATTTCAATGTCTTTTTTTGTGTGTGTGTATCTGAAGAACCAGTTCAAATCTCTTGCTCAGTTTTCTATTTCGTTGTCTTTTTCTTATTGATTTGTAAAAGTTATTATATATGCTGGAAAAGATCCTTTGTAACTTAAACACACTGCAAATATCTTCTCCCATTCTGTGGCTTAACTTTTTCTTCCTTACTGGTGTCTTTTGATGAATACCATCACAACCAGTAGCTGTCAAGTTGACTCCAACTCATAGTGACCCCATGTGTGTCAGAGTACAACTGTGTTCCACAGGGTTTTCCATGGCTGAAGTAACGTAGAAAGTTTCACACTTTCCAATTTCAAAACATACTATACAGCTACAGTAATCAAAACAGCCTGGTACTGGTTCCAGATAGACCCATAGACCAATGGAATAGAATTAAGAACCCAGAAATCTATTCATCTATGGACTACTTAGTTTAGACAAGGGATCTAAGTCCATTCAATGGGGGAAGCAACAATCCCTTAAACAAATGATGCTGGGAAAATTGGATTTCCATATGCAGAAAAATGAAACAGGACCCATACCTCACACCGTACACCAAAACTAACTCAAAATCAACCAAGGATCTAAATGTTAAAGCTACAGCTATAAATTTCTTGGAAGAAAATAGAGGCAACAGCAGAAGACAAATTAGATAATTGGGATTTCATAAAAATTAAATACTTATGCTCATCAAAAGATATCAAAAGAGTAAAACAACCTACAGACTGGGAAAAAAACCTTCAGGAATTATACATCTGATAAGGATCTAATATCTGAAATATACATAAAATTTCTACAACTTAAAAACAAAAACACAAATAATCCAACCAAAAAAATGGGCAAAGGAAAAGACACTTCACCGATATTTAAGCCGTCAACAATCACATGAAAAGATTCTCATTGTCATTAGCTATTAGGATGATGCAGCTCAATATTACAATGAGATATCACCTAACCCCTGCTAAAACAGCACTGATCCAAAAGAAAAAGAGACAGAAAGCAACAAATACTGGTGAGGATGTGATGAGATTAGAACGCTTATCTATTGCTAGCGGGAATGTAAAATGGTACAGTCCCTGTGGACAACAGTATGGTGATTCCTCAAAAATTAAAAATAGAAATACCACACCCAAACCCAAGCCAAATCTGTTGCCATTGAGTTGATTTCAACTCACAGTGACCCTCTAGGGCAGAGTAGAACTGCTCCACAGGGCTTCCAAGGCCCTAATCTTTACAGAAGCAGATCGCCACGTTTTTCTCCCGCAGAGTAGCTGGTAGGTTTGAACCACTGACCTTTCAGTTAGCAGCTGAGTGATTAACCACTGTGCCACAAGGCCTCCTTAGAACTACCATATGATCCAGGAATTCCACTCCTAGGTATATATGCTAGGGATCTAAAAAAGGTGACATGAACAGACGTATGCACACCTGTGTTCATTGTATCACTATTCACCATAGCAAAAAATGGAAACAACCTAAGTACCCATCAACGGATGAATGGATAAACAAAATGTGGTACATACATACAATGGAATCCCAGTCAGCCATAAAAAAAAAAAAAAAAAAGAGTTCCTGAATCAACATAGAGGACGTTATGCTAAATGAAATAAGTCAGTCACAAAAGGACAAACATTGTATGACCTCACTTTCATGAAATGACGAGGTTACCTCAAAAACTATAAAATGTCATTTTAAAAACTTATCTATATGAGAACAAATGGACAATATTTAATCTAAAGCAGAGATGAGAAGTTTGGGGCAGTGAGATTAAGTTAATGGGAATAAAACAACTAGAACAGAAATAATGGGAATGTTGACACATTGTGATGAATGTCACCATTGTCACTGAACATAATGTGTAGAAATTGTTGAATGGGACCATGTTTTGCTGTGTTTATTTTCACCAAAAATGCAATAAAAGATTATATATATATATATATATATAACCCAATAAACCCTATATAAATTTATATATATATACACACACACACACACATACAGGTTCTTTCCTTCTTACTCAATATGCTGTCCTGCATCAGGCTGGCTTCTCACAAGATGTCTACAACTATCAAGGCACCACAACCAGACACAATAGACAATGAAATAGGAAGGACTGCTCCTTCCCTTATTCTCTTCTATGTGTCTATTTCCAACAGCAAGAACAACCATCCCCAGAGGCCTCCAGAGATGTTGTATCATGTCTTACTGGTCAGAATTATCTCATATGTCCATCCTTAACCCTTGAGGTTCAGGCAATAATTCTGATTCAGTGGTGCCCTAGCAAAAAAAGGAGCTTCGAAGGCCTGGGTTGAAGTGGTTTTCTGGGACCCTAGCTACCTGGATCAAAATTAGTCATAGCCACACATTCTTCATCCTGAGTATCACTTTGATCTCAATGCCATGCAGTTCAACTGAGCAAGCTCTCCCCAGGAGTAACCAGTGTGGCAGGCACTGACAACATAGAGGTTAACAAGCCATGCCTGCCCTCACATACCACACAAACCCATGGGTTAATCAACCCCTTCCCTGTCCTTCACATTCTAGGACTTTCTTCCAGAGCTTGGTATTCAAGGGTATAGATCAAGGGTCAGCAAACTTCTTCTGTAAAGGGCCAGATAGTAAATTATTTAGGCTTTGTAGACCATGTGGTCTATCTTCCAACACTCAGCTCTGCGGTTGTAACACAAAAGCACGATAGACAACACGTAAATGAACGGTGTGGCTGTGTTCCAATAAAACTTTATTTATAACTGGCAGTGGGTTGGGTTTGGCCCATAGGCCATACTTAGCCAACCTCTGATCTAAATTACTATTTTTCTATGAAAGAAAGAACTCGGTAAGATTGTGCAGTAATTATTCTTTCATCTTAATTCACTACTTGATTTAAACACTTGTTAACGACTGCTTTCAGTTGCTATTTTTAGTAAACATGATGCATTACATTTTAACCTCTTTCTAATTGGCTAACAAAGGGGAAGAGCAGCCTCGAATCTTCTTTCCTACTGTAAAAAGCATCTGGTATTTCGAGTCTAATTTTCTCCCTAAGCAACTGCAGTGGAAATTTCTAACCTAGGTATACCATGGGTGAGTCAGACTCTAACAGTTCTTTCTGTTCCTATTTGTACAATCTATGAAGAGAGTGTGGACCTTCCTGTTTTTCATTTGTCACCCACTATCTCTGTATCCAACTGGCTATGCACTTTTAACTCACTGAGAACCAGAGTGCCTACACCATTCTTAAGGTATATCAATGTTGCCAACCAAGTGTCACTGAAGTAGAGAAAAAAAACTGCCTGAACCTCTTTGATGGAGAATTATGTTCAAGTCAGAAGAGCCGCACTCTTTATATAGCATAAAATATCAATAATGTTTCTGCTCAGTGATAAATATGCGGTCAGTCTAGGTGTCAACATTTGCGTAAAAATACAAAGTTATGGCCATAGACCTAGATGAAGAGGTATGGGGAAGAATATGTAGCTTTGGTGAGGAAAGAGAAAGGAACTAACATTTTTCAAGAGCTTCCTGTGTGCCCAGAACTGTTCTCACTGATTTTATAAGGTAGACAAAGCAGTGAGTTTGAAGGCAGAGAAACTCACTTTCAGATCTCTGAGTACTATGATCTTGGCAAGTTGCTCTTTTCTCTGAGCCTCCCTTTTCTGTAAAGTGGAGTATGATAGATTGATTGCAAAAATGGCTCTAATTCCCATCCCTTTCCTGTATCTATGCTCTTTTCAACACGACTTTTCAGTTTTCATTTTGATATAGAGTCTAATTGCCCACCCCTTGAGTTGAGTGGGCCTTGTGGCCTTGCTTTGGCAAGCAGAATGCAGCAGTGACAGCTGCCAGTTCCAAGCCTGGCCCTCAATAGGCTGGTGCACTTCCACTCACTCTTGCTCCTTTGTCTCTGCTGTGACAACAAGCTTGGTCTAGTTTTCTAGGAGAAGAGGCAGCATGTGGAGGAGCAGAGGCATCCCAGCTGACAGCTAGCTGTGCCCCAGACGCACACTGAGTAGCTGACCCACAGCTTTTCATGAGGAGCACTGCCTAGACCAAAATAACCACCCAGCTTATCCCACCTCAGTGCTGACCAGTTGAATTGTGAGCTGGTTTGTGATGCAACAAGAGCTGACTGATACAGGGAGTGCCAATTCTTGCCCTATCTCACAGAATGTGGTGAAGATCAAATGAGGCAAGGCACACTAAAATGCTTTGTGAGTTGTAAAGTATACAAATATAGACTGTTTTGATTTCAGTTTCACAAGTCTCAGGAGTGTCAGGTCCAAGCAAATGATGCAAATCAGTATAATTAGTCCTTTCTCTCTCCTCAGCTCTTTACCTCCAACCCATGAAGGAGCTGGTTCCTCTCTTCCAGACATCAAGATCAAGCTTTAGGTGTTCCAGTCTTCACAAACGCAGTTCATTCATGCAATCAACCAATATTTATTGACCACCTACTATGTGCCAGGTGCTCTTTTATGCACTGGGGATATTGGGAGGGTGTAGGGTAGAAAGCTAAATAAATAAATAGATAGACAGGCAAACAAATAAATCTTCAAAAGTGAAAAGGCCGTGAAGACAATACAAGGAGAAGTGATGGGGTAATTGGGCGGCTACTTTAGATTGGGTGCTGAGAAAAGGAGGCAACAATGTGAAGAGACCTACTGAAGGGAAGGAGCCTGCCAAATGAAGATACATGAAGAGAATGTTCCAGGAAGAAGGACACTCAATGCAAAGAAGTCCACAGAAGCAGGAGGTAGATGGAGGACCTGAGAGGACAGAGCAGCAGGGCCAGGCTGGGCCAGGTTGAACTCTGAAAGCCAGGGCAAAACAAAACCAAACAAAACCAGTGGCCATGGACTTGACTCCAGCTCATGGCGACCCATGAGTATCCGAGTGAAACTGTGCCCCATGGGGCTGTCCATGGCTGAATTTTTGGAAGTTGATCACCAGGTCTTTCTTCCAGGGCACATCGGGTGGACTTGAACCTCCAACCTGTCAGTTAGCAGCTGAGTGTGTGAACTATGTATACCACCCAGGGACTCTGAAAGCTAGAGCAAGTGGGTGGATCTAACTCTCTAGCGTGACATGAAGACACTGAGGGGTTTGAAGTGAGGGGAGACCAGGATAGAAGCGAGCCTAACCCTGAAAAGTCCCTCTAGCTGCTGTGAGGGGAATGGCCTGTAAGGACGTGAGGGCGGAAGCTTGGACACCCCTCAGCAAGCTCTTTGGTTGCTCACATGAGTGAGACCTCGGAATGAGACCTCGGAATGAAGAAAAGCAGGCAGACGCGGAATACATTTGGGGGTAGTTTCAGCAGGATCTGCTGATGGATTATAGTTGGGGGGTAAAAGGGAACTAGAGGAGTTTAGGATGAGATTTCTTCTCATGATGCATATATAGGGCTATCAGAACTCTTGTGGCTTTTTAAGTTACTACCCGTGGGCTCTTTAAAGCCTGTAGGCTCCTCATACCCAGCGTTCGTAGCTGCTGAGCTCCTTGGGGTCCTGCTGCTTTGTAATTCATCGGTAGAGCAGGTGGTGCTATTTACTTGCTGCTTTTTTTTTCCCGCCAGGGATGATGCCAAGGTCTAATATCACTAGCTTTGGTATTTGGAAACAGAGTAATGGGGTCCAGATATATATTATTTATTACTGTGCACCCCAAAACTTAGTAGCTTAAAACAACAATCGTCACTTATGACTTCTCAGTTTCTGTGGGTCAGGAATTTGGGAATGGTGTGGCAGATTGGTTCTGGTTTAGGGTCTCTCAAGAAATTTCAATCAAATGGCAGAGACTACATTTATCTGAAGACTCACCTGGGGCTGGAGGGTCTACTTCAAAGGTGACTTACCCACATGACTGGCAAGTGGATGCTACTTGTTGGCTGGAGTGTCCCCATGACATGGCAACTGGCTTCCCCCAGAGTAAGCACTTTAAGAGGCCAAGGCAGAAGCTGCAATACCTTTTATCACCCAGCTTTGGAAACAGCACGCCAGCATTCCTGCCTCGTTCATAATAGGCCAGCTTAGGTTCAGAATTGGAGGGGGTGAATACCAGGAGGCAAGGGTTTTGTAGACTGGCTACCAAACCCCAATTTCCTGAAAGAGCTAATAATATTGGTTGACGACTGGTTGGAAGTGTACCTGAGTTACTTCTATATGGTGTTGGTTTATCCCTGAGTCACTCACAGGGCGGGATTTTAGTCAGCCTGCCTGTGTCTGGTCCTGGCGCCTCCCCTTTGGAAGAATCATATAATAAGTCTTAGTTTCATATTCTGTAAAATAGGATATAACACCTGCCTTCTGAGTTTGATATGAGAATTGTGTCCAGTGCTCAATGAGAGTCTATTTGTTCCCTTGTCTTATCCAACTCCTATTTGCTAGGCAGGGCACAATTGAACATGCATTTTTTAAATGTATGCTTTTGTTATTAGAGACCTTTTAAAATCTTTGCATCTTGTTTCTATGGAGGTTGGACCAGTGGCAGTTTTTCCTTGGCCTTGCCTGACACCTTTTGAGTAAGCACGTGTTGGCGAGAGCATGTACTGGTACCTGCTCCACGTCAGGCAGATCCTGTGGAACTGGCCCTTGGCCTCAGCTCTACTCATGTGTCCACCACCCAAAAACTAACGCCCACCCCAGAATCGGCTTCTCCTTCAGTGGATCATCAGCTCACATGATCAATCCATCGTATTCTCCGTGTGTGGTCCAAGTTGTGTGTATCGACGAGCCATTCTGGACAGGTCTATTCTGATGACATCTGAGGCTTCTTGACAGCTGTCTAAAAATAGGCTTAGGACTCCAGTCCCCATTTGGAGACATTTTTGGCTGCAGAATCAATACACGCTATCTCTGCTTTTTGCCAAATTTCAAATATGTTTACAGATTTGATGTAAATTATGCACTTTTGGTTTAAATTATTTTAATCTTTTCTGAAAATCAGATTTACGTTTCAGAAGCTGGGAGCCTTTGATGCCTTTGGTCTTACGTGTTCTATAAATTGGTATGTAGGTCAGGGTAAGGTAATGAGCCAATACATCTTTGTATCAGCCAGACATTGGGTAAGTTTCTTTGTAGCAATGTCATTAGTATCAGTGCCCGTATGAGAGGTTGTTGTTTTCCAGATGCCTCTGTTCAGTTTGTGGGGTTGGGGTAGGGAACTGAAATATATTCTCCCAGTCAACAATGTTAGAATAGATCCATTTCAATGAAATGGAACTTAAATTAAAATCAGCTGCATTCTGTCAACCTCCCTACCCGTGGGACCAGGTAGCTGTAATCCTAACAGTTTTATAAATCTGCAACAGGGGATAAACAATGTATAATTGCTTTGGGTTTCATATTGAATTGGTTGTGCTTGACATAGCATCAGATAAAAAAATCCAGATTAAATATTCTGCAGCTACCTTTATCAAAACTTAATGTTTGTACCAAATATTTTCATGAACCTAATGATAAACTATCTAAGGGGCTTTGCCATCTTACTGTATTTAGTTATACAGTTGAGCTCATTGTCAGAAATTGTGGCAATTACATGGAAGTTGTCATGGAGTGATTCATGTCACCCATGAGTTGGCTAATAAGTGGTTTCTTTGCTTTTTTTTTTTTTTTTTTTCGCTTAGGGCTTGAATTCTGCAGGTCTCCTTACAGTGGGCAAATGTCTTTATCTTATGCGGTGGCTAGTAACATACTCCCTCTTTTCTTTACGTATTGTTTAACTCAGAAGCCACATGGGATCTTATTGAATTGCAATTAGATGTTTGTTCTGCTTAATCCAGCTCAGTGTTTTAATAACCACTGAGAATAACTTTCAGGATATATATTTTAAACAAATAGTAAGAACATTGCCCCAATATAATTTTGTTTCTGATGGGCTCCATAATTGGTTTTTTCCAGGGTCAGGAAGAGGCAAAATGTTGTGGGATCTCAGAAAAAGAAAATGCCCCTGGGGAGAAGCAGGGCAAGCCACAATGATCCCATAGGTCAGTGATTTCGAAATGTTAGCATGCATATAGATCACCTGGAAAGCTTGTGAAAGCACAGATTCCTGGGCCTACCCCCCAAGTTTCTGCTTCAGTAGGTCTGGGAAGGGGCATTAGAATTTAACTTCTAGTAAGTTCTCCCACTGTCTATCAGTTTGGCATTTTCCCTTTGGCACCTAAAATGGCGATTGTAGATTCTAGTGGACTGTAACTTATTTATCAGGTGGAATGTAATTAAGTCCTTACAATCAGGCAAGCTTCAGTTTCACTTCTTCAGGGTCAGCTTGCCCTGAGTAAGGAGATTTGTGGGTTCCATGTCCCTGAAAATGGGAGGGACATAGAGCAAACCTTACTCAAGACCTCTCAGGTGCCTACTCACCTCCACATTTTCTTGAAGTAAGATTTTGGGGAAAAACTTCCCCCTTACCCACCACTCCACAGAACTTGAGAGTCCCCAGGTGGATATCTTCAGGTGCAGCTCATACCCAGATGGAATAATTCAGGTTTTCTATTGTGTTCTAGCCCTAAAGGGGGTTAATAGGAGGAGAAATAATTAGTATCCTTTCTGTATAATTTGACTAGAGCATTGTCAAGATATAAAACAAGGCCCACTATCCCTGCCAACAAATTTTTCAAGGAGCTGGCAACTTCCATGTAAATTTTATCACCATCAAGAGTACATGGATGTGGGAGATGTGCCCTTCTTTGCAAGGCCTACTCTAATGCACTGAGAAGAACTTTGTGGCAAGATAAGTGGGACTAGTTGCATTTACACTATCCTTCTTTACAGGCTGGCTTCCTGGGATATTAGGGGCCCTGGAGAGGACATGGGACAACGCATCCTTACTTACAGCCGAGGATCCCAGAGCCATAAGTCACAGCGACTGCCAGGGCCCTTGACCCAAGCCTTCTGCCTCTCCATTCAATGGAAGGGCCTCAGGGGGACTGAGCACATTGCCACGGCAATGACCTGATCGTTAGCAAAACCTTTACTGGCTCCCTTTCCTTCTCTGCCTCACACTTCCCTCTACCTCACTTGGGCTTCCCAATGCTTCCCAAAGAAACTACTGACTCTCAAGTCCCTGTCTCAGGATCGGCTTTTGGAGGACATTCAAACTAAGACTAGAGCTTGGGCGGAGGGCTTTTGTAAGGCACGCAGTAAATGCTCAATAAATGTGAACATTCATTACTCTGGTCGCCTGGTTAGTTTCATAATTCACAGGTAGAAAGTTCTGCAGACAGGTAATGATCTGATTCCTGGATTGTTGTTATTGTTAGTTGTCATCAAGTTGGCTCTGACTCACAGTGACCCCATGTACAACAGAACAAAACATTGCCCAGTCCTATGCCATCTTCATGATTGGTGGAATGCTTGAGTCCATTGTTGTGGCCACTGTGTATTTTGGGTGCTTTCAAACTTAGGGGGCTCATCTTCTAGTACTTTATTGGACAATATTCTGTTGTGGTCTATAAGGTTTTCAGTGACTAATTTTTGGAAGTAGATCTCCAGGCCTTTCTTCTTAGTCACTCTTGGTCTGGCAGCTCCACTGAAACCTGTCCACCATGGGTGGCTCTGCTTATATTTGAAATACTGGTGGCATAGCTTCCAGCACCATAGCAACATGCAAACCACCACATTATGACAAACTGACAGATGGGTGGTGCTCATACCTGTCTAATTCTTAGGCCTGCAGGATCAGAGAAACCGTGCTGTCTTTGAGCAAACCACCTGCCAACCACCGTTGTGAGTCACTGCACCAGTATTTGTGTTGGACATGGTTGATGTGGCTGCACCATGGCAACAGCACACCTCAGAGAGGCTCAGCAGAAGGGCCTTCAAGATGGAACAAGGCAGCCTCGTGGTCAGCACCGGAAGGCTCCCCAGTTAGTGGCGTCTGTGTCTTTCTGTGGTTCTGTTGCTATGTGAGATGCACAGGGATGCTTTTATTCTTGTCCTCATAGAGCTAACATTTATCGAGTGCTTACCAGACAGTGTGCTGAGGCCTTCGTGAAAATTGTCTCATTTAATTTTTATAACACCTCCTTGATTTCAGGTATAGTCATGATCCACATTTAGTAGAAAAGTTAAGGAAGACTTAGAGAACTTGAATAAATTGCTTACTAAATTAAGGTTTCCAACCAAATCTCCTTCTCCTGACCATGTCTCTGTAGTCTTTGTTCTCAGTTGACTTCTAATACGAGCACAAAACACACATGCATGCACACACAATGTGCACACACATGCATGCGTTCAGTACACACACACATGCATGCACCGCATATAGGTCCACACATACATGCATGTCTACAGTACACTCATACATGTGCACACACATACACACACATGCATGCGATCAGTGCATGCACACATTCATGTACACGCGTGCACACATACATATGTGCACACACATGTGCACACATACGTGCACACACGCAATACACACATGTGCACACACATGCATGCATTCACTCAGTGCACACACACATACGTGTACACACACACACATACGTGTACACACACACATACGTGTACACACACACACTCACACAGACACTAGGAAGGAACTTTTCTGGCTCTCAATGGTCATGATTCTGAATTGCTCCAGCTTTTGTTTCTGAGAAATGCTACTATATTTTGGGAGATGTTCTACCTGAGTTTAGTGGAACTTTGGGGCAAGAAATACTGTAAGGGAGCTGAAAGAGCCAGGAATTGCTAGGAACTCAGGTGGGAAGAAGTACCATGCCAATAGCGTACCAAGGACAGGGTTGGGGGAGTGGTCTGTGCTGGGGGCAGACTATGAGAGTGAATTGTCTGCAGAGGATTTAGAAACAATAATAAAACACTAAAAATGAGCCTCCTTTTTATTATCACCACACACTAGAAATTCTAAGCAATGGCAGTGATGAAATATTCCTTCCCAAAGGCATCCTTGGCTGGTCTAAGTCCTAAACAATTACTGCAGGTGCTGGAATTTCAATGATATGTATGTAAGCTTCAAATTAAAAAATCGGCCGCCGTTGAGTCAACTCTGACTCATGGCCAGCCCATGTGCGTCAGAGTACAACTGCTCCATAGCGTTTTCACTGGCTAATTTTTTGGAAGTAGATTGCCAGGCCTTTTTTTCTGAGGTGTCTCTGGGTGGACTCAAACTTCTAACTTTTCAGTTAGTGGCCAAGAGCTCTAACCATTTGAACCATCCAGAAAGCTTCAAATTAGCATATGTTTATTACTTTTAAGAAACACTGAATTCTACAGAGAAGTTGATTCAGAGAACCCCCACCCCCGCAGTCATCCCAGACACAGTGGGCTCAGCTCCCATGGCCATTTTGTGAGAAGTTCCTAAGGTTGCTGCATCACTCTGCGCAGTTTGTGCCCCGGCCGGTGAGGTGCTACGTACTGTGTCCAAACAGCAGCTCTGAAACACACAGTGATGGGACCGTGACTGTGAAGGTGAAGAACCACAGTTCCTCCAGTTCTGTCCTTCAGCGGCACAAACCAGAATTTGTATTTGTGTCTAAAATTCCAAACAGTCATACCAAGTGAGAACTCCGAGGTGCAGTATTTCTGCTTGGTAAATTCAAATTCTAGTTCATGGTTATTACTGCAAATAATGTTGTATTATGGAAGAGATAAGGGTCAAAACTGATCCATTCTGGGTGTCGAATAGGCTAGGCATGCTACATCACACCATAACTGAAGCAGAAATCCAGGGTGCTCCCCCTCCCCTTTTTTTTTTGTCTACAGTTGCCCTAAACCTGAAATATATATGCTTTATTGTTCTTACGAGAACAGAATACAGCCTTGTCCCATGCCAACCTCATGATTACCGGCATGCTTGAGTCCATTGTTGCCTTGTAAACCTAGGGGGCTCATCCTTCAGAACGACATCGAACAATAGTCAGTGTTATTCATAGGGCTTTCATTGGCTAGTTTTTCAGATGTAGATTGCCAAGCCTTTCTTCCTAGTCTCTTATTCTGGAAGCTCCACTGAAACCTGTCCACCATGGGTGACCCTGATGGTATTTGAAATACTGGTGTCATAGTTTCCAACATCAAAGCAACACGCAAGCCACCACAGTACAACAAATTAATGGACAGGTGGTGGATATGACATACTATATATACTGTTATTTTTTTTCTATTGTTAAGTTTCAGCTGTCACTGTGTGTTAGGAAACCCTCACACCATATATGTTTATTCAAAAGCATAGATTTCCTGGCCATTTCCCATAGGAAAAGTACTACCCGTTGATGCTTCTGGAACTTTCTACCGCTGTGTTAGAACCACACAAGAATGATTGCTCCTGGCATATCAGCCTGGCATATAGAGGGCGCTGGCTGTTACTTCCCATGCTGGATACTGCGGTACACCCCACAAATGCCCCTTACTGACCAACTCACTCATTACCCCAGCACTCGGAGAGTTCTGCTGAAGGCCTCTAGTGAAGCCCTCCCAGGGATTGTCTGCACCCAGTCCACCTTACACAAAGTCTACCTCCTTGCTGGGGCAGCCCACACCCAACAACTGACTCATGCCTACACCTTTGCCTCCACTTGGGACCACCCTGAAGGGCTACCTCAGCTGAGGCTTTCCTCAGAACTGCATCCACATTGAAATTCTCCCTCTGCCCAGTCCTACTTCTTATTCTCAGTGGGGATTGATCCTGAGAGCCCTCCCCAATACACTACCTACACACAGATCAGGGTGTGTTTCCTGGGAACCTTGTTACAGTACCACCTATCTCCCCAGACTCAATTCCCAGGACAGTTCCCCATCTATCCAGCTTTCTGGCCCGTGTCCTCTTTCCTAAATTCACACCTGTACCCACATCTTCACCTCTGTGCCAATCAGTGCTGCGTGCTGTTCAGAGTTCCAGGAACATGGAAGCATTGCTCTGCCTAGCTCCTGTAGTTGGGCAGTTTTCTGTGAATAACTGACCAATAAGCTGTGAGTAGAAAGGGTGTGTGTCAGCTCCAGAGGGAAGATTTAACTGCTGCTGGAAGGCCTTCCAGAACTGTCTTTCCCCTGACATTGACTTGGGCCCTTAAATGACTACAGTAGGCAGAACTCCTGCCAACTACTATGGGAGCAATGAGAGTGAGAAATAAACCTTTGCTGACGTACACCCCTGAGACTTTGGATTATTGGTTACGGCAGCATCATCTTGAACATCCTGACTGATACAGCTCCCTTGGGTTAGAATCTCCTTCCCTTCTGATCATTGAAATTCTTCCAAGTTCTGGACAAAAGGTGATCATCTCCCTAAAGCCTTCTCTGAATTCAGCAAGGGTCTGTGCTCTATTTTTGTTTTTTGAAATTTCTCTCCCTGACTAGAGTGGCAATGTCCCCAGGACAGGAAGTCTGTCATGCCTTAATCATCTTGTATCCCTCAAAAGGCCTTAGTCATGGTAAAGAGGCAGTGCTTGTTTTAATGAAATAGGACTCATGAGGAACTAAGGAGCCAGGGATGGAAAGACTAATATGAATAGCATCAAAAAATGCTAGTAAGGAAGAACCATCCTAATACCTATACTTCCGCTGTTGTTAGCTGCTGTTGAATCATCCCCGACTCATGGTGACCCCATGCACAACAGGATCAAACCATTGCAATCCACAGGGTTTTCACTGGCAGATTTTCAGAAGTAGATCACCAGGTCTTTCTTCTCAATCTCTCTTAGCCTGGAAGCACCACTGAAACCTGTTCAGCATCAGAGCAACATGCAAGCTTCTACTGACTAACGTGGTGGTTGTACGTGAGGTTCACTGGCCAGGGATCGAACCCCTGTCTCCCACACGGAAGGTGAGAATTCTACCATGGAGCTACCTCTGCTCACACACTAAATTTCTTTGGTCAGTCATAGTGTGAATTCATTGAACTATCACAACCAAATCTATACCCCACAGTCTTTGCAGACAGAATTACTTAATTTAAGCATATCTGCACTACTCTGTAACATATTTTCTCAGCTCTGCAAGTCCATGTATTGAGCAAACATCAAATATTCTCGTGTCCCAAATGCTGCTGATGTTAACTGAAAATATGCCAGTGAGTATTTGTTTTATTTTATTTCTGCAGAAATAGGATTTTAGAGAGGATGCTATTCTGTAACTTACTTTTAGCACTTTGTAGATCTTGGACATTGTCTTTGTTTGGTTTCTCTAGAGGAACAAAGCCAATGAAACGTATATATAAATATGTAGAGAAAGCTATACTTCAAGGAAATGGCTCATGTAATTTCGAGAAAATGTCTTATAAAATGTGGGAAATGGTAAGTCCCAAATACGTGGGTCAGGTGGCAGGCTGAAGATCTCTGCTGGCTCGTGTGGTTGGAGGGGCTGACGAACCCCAAATCTACAGGTCGGGCTGCAGGCTGAAGAGTTCCGTAGGCTTATGTTCCAAGAACCAGAAGTCAGGCTATGAGAACAGTGCAGGGTCAAGAAAGAGAGCAAGCTTTGCCAGAACATCCATTCATATACTAGAGGCAGGCTGCATCTCCAAGAACTCCCCATTCAACTGACTGGATGCTCACATCAGATCACAAGACAGAAGGTGATTGCGTAATGTCTGCTATATCACTGAGAACCATAGCCTAGCCAAGTTGATACATAACATTAACCATCACAATCCGCCCCTTGTCAACTTGGCACCGGTACACATCTCTTTAAACCATACATAATCTCCAAATAAAGACAATTATAAAGCCATACTTCTGCCTAAAAATACAAATAACTGTGTATAGCCAAAAATGCAATAGCTCCTTTTACATCCTGTGTTTTATAGTAAGTATTGAGATAAGTGAGGGAAGAAGACAAAGATATACATATATACGGGGCACAGTGGTTAAGAGCGCAGCTGCTAACCAAAAGGTCAGCAGTTCAAATCCACCAGGCACTCCCTGGAAACTGTATGGGGCAGTTCTACACTGTCCTATAGGGTTGCTATGAGCCGGAATAGACTCTACTGCAATAGGTTTGGTTTTGGTTTTATATATATATATATATGCATATATACATACATATATTTATATATATACACACACACACATATACACACACGTATGTATACTTATATACACTCACATGTATAACAAAACAACAATACTCAAAAATTACAGTCCTTGTTTCTGCAACTGCTCGTGTCGTCGCAGGTGGTATTTAAAACTACCTTTTTCCACCACCCCTTTCAAATTCCCTTTGCCCTCAGCAATTACCTTAGCTGGTTGTGTTTCTTTGCCTGGTGGGATAACCCAAACCTTCATTCCTGAAGGGTCTGGGCCATTAGTAGTCACGTCGGAATTGAGTTGTTGTAGTTTTCAATTGACTTCAATCACAGAGCATGGTAGCACTAAGAGATGCCCCAAGGGATCTTCTGTATTTCAGACATAGTCTTCTTTACCTCTGTTATGTAATAACAGTCCAATTCCCCCCTTGGTAATCAGGATCAATCACACCAGCCAATATGGTAACTCCCTTCTTTGCCTGTTGATTCAGAGGCATGAAGAGCCCAAATTGGTCAGGTGGCATTCTTAACTTCCAGTTCAATGGAATAAATGTTGTGTCTCCTGGTGGGAACATTCCTCATTTTGGAACTAAGACCTCTAGACTAGTAGTCACACAACTTGACTCCTGTATCCATGGTTCCTGGCTATGGGAGAAATAGCACCATATACTAGATGCTGGCTTAGAGCATATACAGCCTCCTGGAGAACATTCTCCTAGCCCTGCAAGGTATTTCCACTTAGCTGGTACCATAATAGAGTCTTTAAGAGGCCATTCCAGCTGTTTCAGAATGATTGCGGAACATAGTAAGACCAGTGAATTCCACGAGCTTGGGCCCATTGTTTCACTTCATTTGCTGTGAAGTGAACGACTTGATCTGAGGCAATGCTGTGTGGGATACCATGACAGTGGATAAGACATTCTGTAAGTCCACGGATGGTAGTTTTGGCAGAAGCATTGCATGCAGGAAAGGCAAATCTGTATCCAGGGTAAATGTCTATCTGAGTAAGAATAAAATGCTGCTCTTTCCAAGATAGAAGCAGTCAAATGTAATCAACCTGCTACCAGGTTTCTGGCTGATTTCTCTGAGGAATGGTGCCATATTGGGGACTCAGTGTTAGTCTCTGCTGATAGCATATTGGGCATTCAGCAGTGATTGCAGCTAAGTCTACCTTGGTGAGTACAAGCCCATGCTGCCGAGCCTATGCGTAACCTCCACCCCTACCACCATGGCCGCTTTGTTCATGAGCCCTTTGGGCAATGACAGGAGTGGCTGGGGAAAGAGGCTGACTGGTATCCACAGAACATGTCAGCCTATCCACTTGATTGTTAAAATCCTTATCTGCTGAGGCCCCTTCAATGAGCATTCCTTCCCTTTTTTGGCCCACTCAGAGAAGTCTATCAATCAACATACTTCTTCCCATACCTCCTTCTCATCAATTTTCCACTTAAGTTCCTTCCAAGTCCTGATCTTCCAGGCAAACCATTGGCCATGACCCGTGAATTGGTGTGCAGTCTCACATCTGGCCATTTTTCCTCCAGAGCAAAATGAGCAATCAACTGCACTGCTCAAAGTTCTGCCTACTGGAAGGATTTCCCTTTACCACTGTCCTTCAGGGGAGTCCAGAAAAGGGCTGCATTATTGCAGCTGTTCACTTTTGAGTGGTGCCTGCATATAGGGCAGAACCGTCTTGAAACCAGGCATGAGTTTTCTCGTCCTCAGTCAATCTATCATAAGGAATTCCCTGTGAGGCCATAGGTACAGGGAGAGGGAAGTCAATGTGACAGAAGTAGGCACCACGGGCATTTGGGCCACTTGCTCGTGCCTTCAGGGCCTACTCAGGCTCTGTCTCATATATACCACTTGCATTTAATGATGGAGTGTTGCTGTGCACATACAACTTTATGACAGTCTGGGTCAGACAACACCCAGTTCATGATGAGCAGCTTAGGTCAGGCTGCATAGTAACTTGGTGGCCCATGACTAAGTATTCAATCTCTGCTAAGGCCCGATAATGAGCCAAAAGCTGTTTCTCAAAACTAGAGTAGTTATCAGAAGATGCCAGGCCTGTGCTCCAAAATCCTAAGGGTCTGTGCTGTGATTCACCAGTAGGGGCCTGCCAAAGCCTCAAACAACATCTCTATCTGCCCCTGACACTTCAAGCGTGGTTGGAGCAGTCAGGTCATACGGCCCAAGTGGCAGAACGGCTTGTACAGCAGCCTGAATCTGTTGCAGAGCCTCCTCTTGTTCTGGGCTCCTCTCAAAACTAGCAACATTTTGACTAACCTTGGTGAATAGGCTGGAGTAGCACACCCAAATAAGGGGTATGCTGCCTCCACACACCAAAGGGGCCTGCCAGGCATTGTGCCTCCTTTTTAGTTGTTGGTAGGACCAGATGCAACAACATATCCTTCTTCTTAGAAGGAATATGTCAGCATGCCCCACACCAGTGGACCCCTAGAAATTTCACTGATGTGGAAGGTGTCTTACCAATAAGTCTACAGTTGTTGATACTTCTTCCTTACTAGATCCAATCAGCATCATGTCATCAATATAATGGACCAGTATGACATCTTGTGGAAGGGAAAGGTGATCAAGGTCTTTGTGGACTAAATTATGACATAGGCCAGGAGTGTTGATATACCCCTGAGGTAGGACAGTGAAAGCATATTGCTAGCTGAAGGCAAACTGCTTCTGATGGTCTTTAGAAACAGGTACGGAGAAAAAGGCATTAGCGAGATCAATAGCTGCATACCAGGTACCAGGAGATGTATTAATTTGATCAAGCAATTAAACCACACCTGGAACAGCGGTTGCAATTAGTGCTACCACATGGTTAATTTTGTCACTCTTCAAGATCTGTCTGTTTTCTGTATGGGCCAAATAGGTAAGTCGAATGGGAATGTGGTGGGAATCACCATCCCTGCATCCTTCAAGTCCTTGACGGTAGCACTAATTTCTGCAACCCCTCCAGGAATGTGGTATTGCTTTGGTTTACTATTTTCCTAGGAAAGGGTAGTTCTAATGGCTTCTACTTGGCCTTTCCTACCATGATAGCCCTCACTCTACATGTCAGGGATCCAATGTCAGGGTTCTGTCAGTTGCTGAGTATATGTATTCCAATTGTGGATTCTGGAAATAGGGAAATCTCTACAGGATGGTTTCAGGAACTCCCTGAATTCACTGTGAAAGGGACCCAAGTTAAGACTTCATTAATAACCCAATTTCCATATGCCCTTATTCTGACTGGTGAACTGCAATGATGCTTTGGGTCTTCTGGAATAAGTGTCTGTTCAGGGCCAGTGTTCAGCAATCCTCAAAAATTCTGATGATTTCCTTTTCCCCAATGAACAGTCACCCTCTTAAGAGGCTATAAATATCTTTGAGGAAGGCTGGGAGAAAGATTAACGGTATAAATTTTTGGCAGTGTAGTGGGGTCCTTCTGCAAGGGAACCTAGCCTCCCCTTCATTCAAGGGGTTGTGGGTCTGTAAACTGGTAAAGGTGGGGAATAGATTGAGGAACTATGACTCTATTTTGGCAATTCAAGTTAGACTGCCATCCACTTGGCCTAGAATTCTTCCATTTGTACAGATAAATAAATATTTAGTAGCTTTCCTATATACATCACTCCTAGGGACATCATGACTAAATAGCTGATGCCGTAAGCCCATACAAGTCAGACTACTCTGCTTAACTGCTTTGACTTTGCTGTCCCTTATGATAACCACATGCACGTTATCTTTGGTGATTAAGCTCCACCACATGGCCCCTGCCATGCCAGGATCCAGTTACGCCCATTGTAGTTAGGTGTCCAAATTCAGTGAGGGCAGTTCTATGATCTGCATAGAAGAGCAAACACAGCAGTCT